>NW_026068128.1:100387-417765 GCF_014885135.2 Alexandromys fortis
TTAGGTTCACCAGGTATACACTCCGTGACCTTTATTTATGGCTAGAAACCAATTATGAGTGAATACATCCCATGTTCATCTTTTTGGGTCTGGGTTACCTCGCTCAGGATAGTGTTTTCTATTTCCATCCATTTGCATGCAAAATTCGAGAAGTCATTGTTTTTTACCGCAGCATAATACTCTAATGTGTATATATTCCACACTTTCTTCATCCATTCTTCCATTGAAGGGCATCTAGGTTGTTTCCAGGTTCTGGCTATTACAAATAATGCTGCTATGAACATAGTTGAACAAATGCTTTTGTCATATGATAGGGCATCTCTTGTGTATATTCCCAAGAGTGGTATTGCTGGGTCCAGCAGCCAGAGGTTCTTAGTCAGGCTTACGGTACCAGGCATGAACAGCACCTTGTCCTGTGACAAGGGCCTTGAATCTGATTATTAAATTCTTTCTTTCCTCCCTTCCTTTCTTTCTTTCTCTTTTTCTTGAGATGTGGCCTCTCTATGTAGTCCTGGCTAGTCTGGAGCTCAGTAGGTAGACCAGGCTGGCCTTGAACTCACAGTGATCCTGTCTACCTCCGCCTTCTAAATGCTGGGATCAAAGGCATGCGCCACCACACCCGGCTCAAAGATTTAAGCCCTTATGTAAAAATAAACCAGCTTATCTATTTCACTAGCATACAAATTTACCTTTATCTTTAATCAATAGAAAAATTATATATACATCAAAGAATGATTTTTAAATATTTTCTAATGACTTATTATCAGTAGGTGTTCGATTCATATACCTATTTTACTTACCTATAAGCCAGGTATATGAAAATTATGTGAAAATTTCTCCAGAGAAAGAGGGTCTGGAAGGGGGAAATGCGTGCAGTCTGCTCTGGATGGCTCTCTGAGCGATTACCATCCCTGCCAGGCAAAGGTGTTGGAAGGTGTTTTCATCAGGCCTGTTGGGGCAAGTGCGCTTTCTCTGAGAGCCGGCAGGAGAGACGGCTTAATTGGTGGTCATTAGAATAGATGCGACTGATTACGAATCACTTGAAAGCCGTTCAGCTGCTTCTGCACTTTGTAATCTTCTTCCCTTATCCCTCCCTGGCAACTTTTCTGCTTACTCCTCACTGCAGTTTCCCAGATAGGTGCTTTATGTACTTATATATACAAATTTATAGCCTGCTATTCTGCCTTGGGTTCTTCATTCTTTCCTTCACGAGACCGGAGCAGCAGCTCCAAGGATACCTACTTAGGCTTTGACAATACCAACTGTGTGCTCAGGGACGGTGTAGTGAGGGCCGGGTGCTTGCCACAGAGAGAGGGTCACTCTGCTGGCTCTTTCTCCTTCCCGTCCCTAGCAAGAGCACGGGAAGCCTTTGTTTCCTGCTATATCCCCGAGGAGTACTAGCATTAGTTACTTGTCTCGTTGCTGCGGCAAAGCACCTAGCAAAAGTAACTGAAGGGAAGAAAGGTTTATGGGCTCACAGTTCCAGGTGCATGGCAGGGGAAGACATGGCAGCAGGAGGCTGGGGCTCCTAGGGCTGCATCCACAGTCAGGACCAGAGAGTGGAGTGCTGGGGCATGCTGGCTTGCATGACTGCTTGCTTGCTTGCATGACTGCTTGCTTGCTTGCTTGTACCTTTTTACCCACTCCAGGATCTCCCACCCCAGGTGCCATCCACCTGTAGGATAGACCATGGAACCCTAATTAACTTGATCTAGAAACTCCCTCGTGGCTGAGCCTAGAGGTTTGTCTCCTGGGTTATTTTAGATCCTACCAACCATCAAATGTCAACTACCACAGTAGAACAAACAACGGGTAGGTTGTGGTGGAATGGCTGTTTAATAAACCACCTTGCGCAGGCCTCCTTACCTCCCTGCACTGGGGAGGGGCAGGACTGTCCAACACATCACAGCCCCACGAGCTGCCGCTCTCTCCTCAAACCTGAGCCATGCCCCTCAGCAGCCCCTCTCTCTTCACACAGGAAGCTGCTGTGTAGCATCTGCTGTCACCATGCAGCTCTTCCTCCCTCCTGCCTTGCAGCTGCAGCCTACAGCTCCTTGCTGCCCGGATCAATGGTGGTCTGGGCTATAGCTCGTCCTTCTCAATGCCCGCCTGACTCAAGACGCGCGGGCTAGGTCATGGCGTGGAACCCTCACCAAGCCCTGGAAATCTATAAAAGACAGAAAACCTGTCTTCTCCAGTCTCTTAGTCCCTGTGGGCTGTCACTGAGTACCACACATGGGATAGTTCAAACGACTACAAAGGTATTGTCTAGTTCAAGCTGGGGTGGGGGGGTTGCTACTCTGACAACTCCGTCCATCCTACCATCTGGGTCAGCTGGTGGTCCTCAAAGTCCCCAGAAGACACAGCACTGGTCACACAGTGATTCCTCCTGGGAATTTTCACATCTCCTTCCCTTGGCATCTGTATCTGATCTAAACTTCCCTTCTAGAAAAACACTGGGCATATGGTCAGGGTCACCTTCCCTAGTGACCTTAATTTAACTTGAAGGCCTCCATAAATATCCTGTTTCAAAGAGGGGCATGGACATCTTCTCCTCTCTCCAAAGCTATACTTAGAAACTGCCAAGAACCATGGACTCAGGTCATTGTGTCTCTTAATCTAGGTTGGCCGTAGCAGTTAAATTCCCCTTCCTTCTTATAGGCTTTCTTGAGTCCTCCACAATGTCACAAAACATGAATTTGGCTGATTGCATATTGAAAGTCACACCCACTTGTTCCCTTTGGTTGTCATCTCTTTTTCCGCAGTAGAACTGCGTTCCTAATTGGAGGTGAGTGCACCATGCAAGAGGACTGTTTGTTAAGCAGGGTCCAGTCCTCCCGTATTATCAGACCAGGAGGGACAGCGAGACTGGGGAGGCCATGGGTCTCGGTGACTCATGTGTCCCTATAGCTCGATGTCTCCCTGACACTAGCTCTTCCCAGCATCCCCCGGTGATCATGAGGTCACACAAAAGAGATGTGGCTCACTCCCACCCTCTCCAAAGCTAGTTGAAATCCTCGTGAAAAGAATTTCTCCTCGTCAACTCTTTGATGACTTAGAAACACAGTGTGTTCAGGAAAGGCAGAATAAATGTTCTTTTCATTACAGATGTCAAGAAAAACAACTTGGTATCCTAGCAACCCCCAAAGGTAATTAACAAGCTAATTTCTTTTCTTTCTTCGGGTCATTTAGAAGCTCTATGTTTTTATATTTTAGGATAAATCCATTACAATTGTCGTGATCATTCAAAGTCAGTTTTTCTCCCTTTTAACCATCAGGAGCCCCTTAGGTTGACACCAATTTCTGGAGACATAAACACAATTGTCATAGTTGTTTTAAGACCTTTTTTTTTTTTTTTAACAATTATTTATTCTGTGTGGAGGGGTAGGAGAGCTCAGGTACCGAGGTTAATGTGTGGTGGTCAGAGGACAACTTGCAGGAGCTGATTCTTTCCTTCTATCATGCAGACTCCAGGAATTGAACCCGGGCCCTCAGGCTTGGAGGCAAGCACCCTGCTTCCCAAACATGAAGGCTTTGCATTTCCTCAAAGCCCATCACAGCTTCTATGTGCCTCAGATTCTGAGTCAGGAAGATTCAGGAGCCCTTTCCCTCTTCATGGAAAATGACACTTAGACGCCACAGTCCAGGGGTGAAGAGTGTTCAGGTCAGGTGGACGCACTTTGATTCCGGGCCTTTTCAGATAATAGTGCTAAGAAATATATAATTTGTCGAACTTCAGAAATAAGAATTGGCTTTATGCCACCCCCACATGCTAGTGTTCTTGCTCAAATGCCATAGAGGAAATGTTCTTCCATGTTCACAGTGCAGGTTGTGTGGTTTCAGAAGCATACAGTGAAAATAATAGGATTAGAGCCTTTTGTAGAACCAGTTTCCCACTGAGACGATCTCTCCCCTCTCCCTCTGATGTACAGGAATGTAGTGAGCATTGTGAACTTGCACTCTGATGTGTTCAAATGTAGTGAGCGCTATGAACTTGCACTCTGACGTGTGCAAATGTAGTGAGCATTGTGAATTCGCATTCTGACATGTGCAAATGTTCTCAGAGGTTCTTAAAAGTGGAATTGCTGTTTTGAAAGTGTGAAGGTGGTGGATGGATTGGATTGATTTTAAAATCCCAATACCAGGCCAGGCATGGTGATGCATACCTTAATGTCAGCCCTTGGGAGGCAGAAGCAGATGGATCTTTAAATGTGAAGTCAGCCTTGAAGTCATCCCGAGCTACACAGTGAGGTACTGTCTCAATAAAAATAATAAACAAATAAACAAATCCCCAAACAAGAATCTTTAAAATTTTTTAAATTACATTTACGTGTGTGTGTGTGTGTGTGTGTGTGTGTGTGTGTGTGTGTGTGTGCAGTACAACAGCACAAGTATGGAAGACAGAGGAAAAAACTTTGGGAAGTTGGTTCTCTCTTCCTGTTGAAATAAGAGCGGCGGGGCTGCGTCCCCAACACCCCGGCTGCTTGGCTAGCTCATGCCCGAAATAACAACACACAAACTGTATTCATTTAACTGCTTGACCCATTTCTATCTAGCCTCTTCTAGGCTAACTCTCGCACCTGGACTAGCCCATTTCTAGTAATGTGTGTAAGCACCCCAAGGTGCGCTTACCGGGAAGATTCTAGCCTACGTCCATCCTGGGGAGCTTCATGCGTCTGCCTCAGAGCGCAGAGCTATCGTGTCTATCCAGCAGAGCTGAGCATGGCGTCTCTCCGGTCCCTCTGGAAGCAGCGCAGAGTTCTGACCTCACTTCCTCTCCCGCCCAGAATTCTATTCTGTTTATTCCGCCCACCTATCTTATAACCTATCAGGGCCAGCAGTTTCTTTATTACTCAGCCAATGAAATCAACAGATTGATATGACACTCCCACATCATCTTCCAACATGTGAGACTCAGAGATCAAACTCAGGTCATCAGGTTTTGTGGCAAGTGTTTTTACCCAGCAGGTCAGCCTTCAGCCCCCACCCTCCAAAACCAAATCTCACAGGGGTTGTAGTTACTCCTGCCTTTGCAACAGAAATCCTGGGCATAGCACACAACAGACATGATATTTATATGGACCTGAACACGCAAGCTGGAGCCCAAGGAAGCAACCGTTTTCTTTTAAAAAGAAGAAAGAAAAAGAAAATTCCAGGTTGTTCTTTGCAACAAGTCCAAGAGCCCTTTGAGGAAGTTCTAAGTCTGTGATCAACAGGAAGAGTTTTTGGGTTTTTTTTTTGTTTGTTTTTTCCAGAGACAGAGTTTCTGCTGCCCTAGAACTCACTCTGTAGAACAGGCTGACCCTGGATTCAGAGATCTTCCCACCTCTGCCTTCTGAGTGCTGAGATTAAAGTGTGCACCACCACCACTCTATGTCTGTGGTCAGAAAAGGAGAAAAGACAGGAGACCAGCTTGTAGACTGCAGCCAGGTTTAGCTGAACACAGTTTACAGATCAGCTAAGCCCTGACTCTGCCTCGCTCAGATATGACTAAGAGAATCAACCATTTCTTCAAGATGCACTGACTGCTGGAGAGAGTTGTCTTTCAATACTGCTGTGTGTGTGTGTGTGTGTGTTCATGCATGTACCACAGCAAGCCTATAAAAACAGAGGACAATGTCAGGTGTCAGTCCTCACCATCCAGCTATTTGAAGCAGAGTCTTCTGTTCACAGTTGCCTCCTCTAAGCTAGTTTACCTGGAGCTTCCAGAGAATCTCCTGACATCAGCTCATCTCCCGGTGAGAGTGCTGGGGTTACAGATGTGCACTACCTCCTAACACCAGCTCACCTCCCAGTGAGGGCACTGGGGTTGGCTACAGATGTGCACTACCTCCTATTGAGAATGACATCATTGTGAAGAGAGAGAAACCAGAGGCAGGAGAGCAGGCTGTTCACTGGTCATCTCTTGCTTAAGGGCAAACACAGGTTTGATACGTTTCTAAATTGGTCAGCCAGAAGAAGCGTAAGTATGGTTCTCGGTAAGTCTGGTGAAACAGAAGAGCTAAATTAAAGGCACCACTTTCAAATTGGCCAAAGAAAATCTAGCCATCCAATGAAAAGGGAAACAGGAAACTTCTAGTTTAGCAATGCAGCAGAGAGGGGCACGGTGAGAACCTCCAAAATGCCACTTGACAGAAAAATGCCAATAAATCTTCCAGAATTCTGTAGATCCCAATATTCCAAGTATCCAACAACCAAAAGAGACCCCCTAACCCCAGAACTTGTGAGGCAGGAGGATCACAAATTTGAAGTCAGTCTGGGCCTATGTAATGAGACTCTGTATCAAGAGAAAGGAGCAGGGGAAGGAGACAGGAAGAAGGGAAGGAGAGAAGGAGCGAGAGAGGGAGAAGAACAATTGAAGGAGAATATCCAGATGGCTGGTGCTCTCTGGTGTTTGCACTTACATTATTCCACAGTAGCCTTGAAAATGAGCAGCCCTAAAGTCAGGGAAACAAATCCCAGCAGCCCTGCAATCAATAACTGTGCAAACCAACAGCCCTGAAATCAATAGCTGTGCAAGCCAGTGCCCCTGTAAACAATAGCTGTGCAAACCAGTGCCCCTGTGATCAATAGCTGTGCATGCACCCCTGTAATCAATAGCTGTGCAAACCAGCAGCTCTGCAATCAATAGCAATGCAGACCAGCAGCCCTGAGACTAATTAGCTATGCAAACCAGTAGTCCTGCAATCACAATGTAAACCCGGACTGCAGGGGACAGGATGGGTTTCTCTGAGTGTCACCATCCTTTGACTTGTCTGGCTGGTATCTATTTCACCTGATCCTTTCACCTGCAGTTACAGGCAATTGCTCAACATCACAACTGCTTGAAGCAGAGATTATAACAGAAAATCAAGAAGCTGACAAAAAAGAAGAAGAGGGGTAAGAGGAGAAGGGGAGAAAAAGAAAAAGAAGAAAAAAATTAAGAGGGAAAGTGATGTGGGATGTCCTTCTGTATATGTGTTGCTTTTATTGGTTAATGAATAAAGCTGCTTTGGCCTATGGCAGGGCAGAATATAGCCAGGATGGAAGAGATAAGGAGAGAGAGTAGGTGTAGTCAGAGAGACAACATGTAGCTGCCAAAGGAGACAGACATCAGAACCTTACCGGTAGGCCACAGCCTTATGATGATACACAGATTAGTAGAAATGGGTTAATTTAAGATGTAAGAGCTAGCTAGAAATATGCCCAAGTCATCAGTCAAACAGTGTTGTAATTAAGGTAGTTTCTGTGTGATTATTTGGGTCTGGGCAGCCAGGAAACCAACGAGCAGTCTCCAATTATAGGAAAGCTAGTGAATAAAATGACCACAGAGGCTTTGGGGGACTCTGATACTTGTCTAAGAGTTAGAAAGTCTCATCTTGAATATGGGGGCATGTGACCAGGGAAGACCTAAGAAGGCAGTAAGTTCCCAGTTCTGACTGCCTCTGTGTTCTGAGCCAGGAGAAAGTGAAGTTCAGTAAGCTGAGACTCTACAGTGCAGACACAGAGCCCCTTGGGAATGGCTGAGAGATGAATTAGCATTTAAGGAACTCTGTCCAATCATTAATGACCACAAGGCTACCTATACAGGCTTCTGTGGCCATACGCTAAAACGTACTTTACAGGATTAATTCAAGAAAATTACTAATCAAATAGAAGGAAACTATCACAGATAACAAGAAAGAGAAGATTTGGGTTTCCAGATTTGAGATGTTATATTGTTTATAATGTCCAGCTTTTAACTACAAATTATGGGCCATGTGACAGACAAGGAAGCATGGTCTACATGCAGGAAGGAAAGCAGCTATTAGAAACTTCCCACGATGAGTTTCTGGTGTATAAATTATTAGACAAAGACAAAGTCATCTATTTTAATTTTTTTTCAGATAGGCTCTTCTAATTAGCCCAGATGTCTTAATTGGGGTTACCATTGCTATGAAGAAATACCATGACCAAAATCAACTTAGGAGAAAAAGTTTATTTTGCTCACAGTTCCATATAACAGTTTATCACTAAAAGCAGTGAGGGCAGGAACTCAAACAGGGCAGGAACTGGAGGCAGGAGCTGATGCAGAGATCACGAAAGAGTGCTGCTTTCTGACTTGCTTCCCATGGCACTCAGCTTGCTCTCTAATTGACCCAGGACCACCTGCCCAGGGGCAGCACCACCACAATGAGCTGGGCCCTCTCCCATTGATCACTAATCAAGTAAATGCCCTACCTGCTTGTCTACAGCCAGATCTTAGGGAAGCATTTTCCCAGCAGAAGCTCCCTCCTCTCAGGTGACTCTAGCTTGAGTCAAGTTGACATAAAACTAGCCAGCACACCACGTTAGCCTGGAACTCCTGACCCTCATGTCTCTAGCTTAAATGTCCTGGATGACAGCAGTGTGCTGCCATGCCTGACACAAAGTCACTAATTTTAGAATGTCCTTATCCAGAATTGAACCTGGACACGCAGTCCCAGGTACTTGAGAGACTGAGGTGGGAAGTTCACCTGAGCTTAGAAATTCAAGACCAGGTATTTAAGGGGAAACCCAAACTCCACATAAAATATCAGATGAATAAACATGTGGAAATGGTGTCACAACAAATACAGAAGAAAAGCTCATTTATATTCAAGCACAAAAACATACTAAATATGAAATAATAGAAAAATATATTGCATATAAACAGTAACCAAAAGAGAACTGTGGTAGCCTTGTTAGTACTACCAAACAATATGGATGTTAAGTCAAAATCTGTTGCAAAAAGCAAAGAAGGATATCAAATATTAATAAAATGTCAGTTCACCACAGAGACAACACTTACAAACATATATTCACCAAGTATCAGAAAACCAAAGAGCAGAGCAAATGTCAACTAGACAAAGGAGAAAACAGTTCCACAATTCTCTACAGAGGCAGCAAGAGTCTGATAGACTGCTTTCAACCAGAACAACTAGAGAATGGAAATGGGCCCCTGAAGCATGCCCTAGGCAATGCTACCTAAGAGAGACACACACAAAGCCACTTCCATCAAAAGTCCCACGGACATTTCCTCAAGTGCCCATGGAAAAATTTCCAAGACAGATGATATACCATTTAAGGAGACTGAAATAATTTAAAAAAAAAAAAACTGTCTTTCATCACACCAGAATGGACAAAAATAACAGAGAGAAAACTAGAAAATCCATAAGTATGTGGAGATTAAACAACAAACTCCTAATGAATACATCAAAGAAGATATCACAAGTGAAGTTAAGAACCCTTGAAATGGATGAAAACAAAACAGTATCCCCTAAGCAAGGGGTCTGGACCACTTAGGAGTGGGGAAATGGAGCCGAGTGTAAGCAAGCAAGCAAGTGAGCACGTGTGCATTCATTCTGTCTCTATGCTGTGACTCGCTGTTTGGAGCACCTGCCTTGACTTCCCCATAACGATAAGATGTAATCTGGTATTATAAGTAAAAATAAACTCTTTCTCCTCTAGGCTGCTTCTTATGAGAGTATTTGATCACAACAAAAATAAGACAAGTACAGAGCATCAAAGCAAATGGGATGCAGCTAGCACCACCATTCAGAGCACTAAACACAGGTTGGGTCATAAAGGTCTTAGATAGGTCTCTTAACTGTCTACCTTTTGTATCTAGAAAAGAAAGAGTAACCTCAGCTCAAAGAAGGAGACAACAAAGGACAGCAAACATGAGTGAAATAGAGATTAGGAAAGTGGGGGGGTGAGGATTGGGGAAGCAGCTGGAGAGATGGCCAGTGGTTAGGAACTCTTCCAGAAGACCTGAGTTCAGTTCCCAGCACCCACATCAGGCAGCTCACATAGCCTGCAATTCTAGCTTCAGGGGATCCAAACACTGTCTTCTGGCCTCCATGAGCACCTGCACACACATACCTATAAGCACACACAGATGCATAAATAAAAAATATTTTTTTAAAAGGACAGTGGTAATAGACATGTTAACATGGAGGAGGAAAGCTAAGAAGGCCTGCAGGCAGAGTTTCTCTGTGTCCCAGCAGCCGTTCCCAAATAACCATACAGAGACTTAATATTAATTATCAATGCTGATAGCTTAGGCTGGTTACTAACTAGCACATTCATTTTGAATTAACCCATATTTCTTATCTATGTTCTGCCATGTGGCAGTACCTTCTTTCAGCACTACATGTTCATCTTGCTTCTCTCCATGTCTCCTTGTGACTACCATGACTCTGACTTTCTTCTTCCCAGCATCCTCCTAGTCTGATTCTCTTGTCCAGTTTCTTCCTGCCTAGCTGTAGGCCAGTCAGCTTTTTTATTAACCAATGAGAGTAATACATATCTACGATGTACAAATATTGTTCCACAGCATTTCCCCATTTTTGTCTAATTAAAAAAGAAGGTTTTAACTTTAATATAGTAAAATTATACACAACAAAAACAGTTATCTAGTAAGAATTACAGTTACAATATCTGGTTCATTTGTATTCAGCAAATTTAGAGAAAATATTTTATTATCCATCTTATTTTTGTAAGTCTAAAGTTTTATACCTAATTTACCTTTTATCATAAATAAGGAAAACTTTAAGTTTAATTATGTAGTCTTTAACTCCAACAAAAAAAACCCAGAAAGATATAATGTTATCTAACAATAGGAACAACTGGCTGCCTGGACAGTCACTCAAACTTCTTCTATAACATTAAAAAAAAACCATCTTTGGCCTATAGGTCTAGTATATCTGTCAGATTTTTTTTTAGAAGCAGGAAATTTTGAAGGACTGTCCTACTTTCCTTGGTAAAGTTTGGCAGTTGCTTTCATTTTCTTTCTTTCTTTTTGCATACAGATGGTCCAATTTGGATGGTACACTGTCAGCAATTGAGGCAAGGGAAGTTTCATTGTCCAAATGACTAGCTATTGCCATAAAGAAAAACAAACTTCAGATGAAATTTCTTAGCTGCCCATTATTCTTTTTTGAAGTAGATTGGTACCACCAGAAGCAGATGTGTCTCACTGTCATAAAAAAAAAAAAAAAAACCCTTAGGTTGTTAAACATTAAATGCCAGATTCGGTAGGTCTTTGAAGCCTTTGAAGATGATTTTTCTATCTAAATATATCTGTGTATGACCTTGAAAACATATCTAACATGACTACAAGTTTGATTGTAATAAGTGACTAACTACTAACTTACATTTCTTTATTATCCTAAATAGTTTGTAATAATAATTTTCAAGAACTAGAAATTCATATTACATAATTATATTGTTAAATGAGCTGCATAGGTGCAATACCTTAAACAAGAGTAAATCCATATATACAGTATGTTCTAACAAAAAAAAGCCTTAAATATTTGTATCAATATAAAAATATCTTAAACAAGAGTAAAAACATATATACAATATCACAAAAATTACCTTAAATGCATATCAATATACAAAAATCTATATCAATATAAAAATATTTAAGATGGGCAGTTGCTTTTTTATTTTAAAAATAGATTCAATTATATACCTTTTTATCCTATCATTTCTATATTCCTCCTTAACCTTCACTTTTTATTTAGATAAGGGGAAATGTTCTGTGATATTTTGATCACGTTCTGAGAAGAAAGCTTGCTTTGAATCACAGAGCAGAGCTAGCGACTAGGTGACTAAAGTTAACTGTAGAGACTTTGGAGGACTGAGGACAGATAGAGAGACAGGAAGTAGAAAGGCAGAGCTTAAAGAGAATCTCAGTCCTTTTGGATGGAAGAATCCAAGAGATAAGAGGTCACTGGTTGCTTCTCTGCTGCTTCTTTGATCATTCAGGTTCTTACCCTAATATCTGACTCCCAATTTTTTATTGAGAAATAATAATTAGATAAATGCATCAAAGGCTCAACCCTACACAAAGAACTACAGGCAACTAAGGAATGCTGAGAGCAGGGGAACGATCAGGAGAAGAACATATCAGTTGGTCAGCCCTGAAAACAAAAATACATATGTACAAGTAACATTATACACACTGAGCAGGTTATACCTAAATATTTAGGAATGTAAATAATGCATATATATACATATAATTTGCTTATATATTTTGATACTCTGTCTCAAAAAAAAGCTGACAAATTTTAACATCCTTCTTTCTTGATTTAAAAAAGAAAATAAAAATGTCCTCAATGTGACCTAGGGCAACACAAGGTTGACAGTATATGCAATAATGAAAGACTGAGAGTTTCTCTGCTAAGAGGAGAAACAAAATAAGAATGTCCACTTTCACCATCTTATACAATATGTATTAAGAGTTCCAGCCAAAGAAAATAGTCCAAAAATTGAACTAAAATAATACAGATCAGAAAAAAGTGACATCTCTGCTTACAAACAACATGTTCTTACATCATGAAATAGCATGATGATCACATGTATCCTCAGACACACAGGCATGAAAAAGCAAAGAAGTAAAAAAAATGGGCATGAAAACTAGAGCTGCAATAAACTAATAAATAAACAGAAAAATGTCTGAGCTGTTTGTGGATAGAAGACTAATAGTGTCATGAAGGTTCTTTAGTTATTTACCCTCTTGCTATGATTAAAACACCCTGGTAGAGAAAGGATAAAAGGGCTCATTCTGGGTCACAGTAGCATCACAGTCAAGAAGCAGAGGATGATGGATGCTTGAGCTCAGCTCACTTGCTCTGTTTCCCACAGGGCAGGGTCCCAGCCTAGGGAATGGTGCTGCCTTCTGCGGCCAGGCTTCCCACCTCCATTAACCCAGGCAAGACAATCCCTCACAGGCATGCCCAGAGGCCTTCAAGCTGATGACTTAGATCAACCATCAGAGATAGCAATACTGTAATTTAGATCTGCACTGAGCCCCCAAAAGCCTCTGGGTCCCTTCCTATTGCTGTTGGAATGTTGTGGAAAATTTAAAAGGTAGATACAATGGAAGATACAATGGTCATGTCTTCAGAGAGAATTTAGGACTCTGGCCTTTTCCTATTCCTTTCTCATTTTTACTTCCTGGTCATAAGTTTGAACTGTTTCTTCCATCATGACCTCCCGGCCACAACACACTGTCTCCACCGAGGTCTAAAACTGATCATGGATTGAAATCCTCAAAACTGGGAGCCCAAATAAACCTTTTCTTTTTTTAAGTTGAGTCCTCAAAACATTTTGTTACAGTGATGGATTGCCAACTGACACAGGAAACACATAGTAAAGTCAAATAAGACAGAGGAGTGCCCTTCGGCATCATTAGGGGTTGAGGTGTAATCGGAATAAGAAGTAGGACTGACTCAATTCTGCAGTCTTTACTGAGGGTCATGTTGGACTGAGAAAAGGGCCATTAGATGGAAAATCAACAACTTCAACCCTGCTTTTAAAAAAGCAAGAAGCAAGCAAGCAAGCAAACAGACAAACGTGAACGTCACCCTAAAAGCTCCAAGGGCATCCGACAAGTGTCTGATTTGCAACTGAGTAGATAAGAAGGCAGAGGAAGGGAAAGTGGTCTTCAGACCTCATGTCCACAAGTGAAGTATGAGTCATGTCGCCAAGGTTCTAAGAGTCCTGAATGTGCTGCTCACCAGTAAAGACCCAGTTAAAAGTGCTGGGTGGGGCACTTTAATCCCAGGACGTGGGAGGCAGAGGCAGATGAATCTCTGTGAGTTCGAGGTCAGCCTTGTTTCAGAGAGAGCTCCAGGACAGCCAGGGCGGTTACACAGAGAAACAAAACAAAAACAAGGGGAAAAGGTGCTGGGTGGACTGGGGTTTGGCTCAATGGGTAGTGCTTGCCTGGCTTGTAGGAGGCCCTGGTTTCTATCCTCAGCACATAAACTGGCATAGTGCCTGGACTTCCAGTTCTCAGCTGGAGGTCTGGAGTCAGGAGTTCAAAGTCACTCTTGGCCACATAGGGATTTCAAAGCTAGGGTGGGTTATCAATAAAACTGCAAGCTAGAGACAGCTCTGGTACAGCTTGGGGTGGTGCCACCAAGGACTTCAAGGACCACACAGCTCTGCTCTGTAGCATAGCTACCCCTTGGGGCACTCAGTTAAAACCTCCAGGCTAATATGTCAAGTGTTATCTTTTGTGAGAATTCTCTCTTCCTTCCTTCCTTCCTTCCTTCCTTCCTTCCTTCCTTCCTTCCTTCCTTCCTTCCTTCCTCCTTTCTCCTTCCTTTTCTTCTCCTTCTTCTTTTTGTCTGTATGTCAATTTGTTTGGGTTCTTGAGACAGGGTCTCACTATGTAGCTCTGCCTGTCCTGGAATTCACTATGTAGACCAGGCTAGCCTCAAATCACAGAGATCTTCCGGCTTGAGTGCTGGGATTAAAGGCGGGCACCACTGTGCCTGGCCTTCTCTCCATTTCTCGAAGCCACTCACATATTCGTTGGGAATTTCTCACCTCTGTCTTGTGCTAAATAGATAATTACTAGCCCTGGGATATGCGGGAGATGACTGCACATCACTAGGGAAACAGCTGAACGAGGCCTTGCTGATGTCTAAGCCTTCCCAATGCTGGGACCTGTGAGGGCTCTTTGTGCAGGTGTCTGGTGTGTGAAGCAAGCAGGGCACTGGCTGTGAAGTCAGGCTTGGGTTGGAATCTCATGTCAGCTATTGATCAGAAAGACATACTGGTGCGGGAGAATTCTGTATTCTGTCAATCATGTTTTAAATAAATGCTATTGGCCAGGCAGGAAGTATAGGTGGGAAAACCCAGACAGGAAGTAGAAATGATGCAATGAGAACAGGAGAATTCTGGGAAGGAGGAAGTTGATTCCTCTTACTCCTGCCCAGACTCTGAAGAAGCAAGATGTGAGCTACCCTGCTGAGAAAGGTACCAAACCATGTGGTTAACATAGATAAGAACAATGGGTTAATATAAGCTACAAGAGCTAATAAATATCCTGAGCTAATGGGCCAATCAGCTTTATAACTTATAGAGATCTCTGTGTGATTTTCTTTGGGGCTAAACAGCTGTGGGGAACTGGGTGGGACAGAAACCCCAACAAGCAGGCCCCCTCATGTTACAACAAACTTAATATCTCTGTAAAAGGTGGAGATTCAAAAGGTTCATCTCAAAAGAGGAAGAAGGCAGGGAAATAATGTCATCCTACGATATGGCCTCTTGGAAGAATTGAGGCAACAGTCACTCTGTCTTCCTGTAGAAAGAAGGTAGATTGGGCAAACACCTCGGCATTGGAGACTTCACTTCCTTTCAAGAATTTAAGCTGCATGGTGGCAATGCACACCTTGAATCCCAGTGTTCTAGAGGCAGAGGCAGGTGGATCTCTGAGTTTAAGGCCAGCTCTACAGAGCAAGTTTCAGGATGGCCAGGGCTACACAAAGGAACCTTGTCTCAAAAACAACTGAGACAAACAAATGAAAAAGAATTTAAGAATGGACTGGCAGGATGGCTACGTGGATGAAGATGCTTGCTGCCAAGCCTGACAACCTGACTTACACCAGAACACACATAGCGCAAGGAGACACGAATCCCACAGTTGGTCCTGATTTCCATATTCATACCTTGGCATGTGCCCCTCCCCCAAATAAATAATAATAATAATAAATAAATAAATAAATAAATAAATAAATAAATGTAAAAGGGGGGGTGAGTCTAAGAACTGAATGATACACGATAACTAAAAATTAAAAAGAACTTAAGAATAAGCCCGGGGCAAGGTCCTGGCTAGAAAGAAAACCCCAGACAAATCTAAACTTAGCAGCTGTTAATTAGCAACTTGGCCTGGGTGTTTATTGTGTTTAGGTTTAATTTTCGTGGTAAAGAGAAACACAAATGGTTTCATGACATCACCTTCTAAGAATTGCTGTCCCGCTAGACTCAGATGAAAGAGACACTTGTTTGTTTTTCTAACTCTAGTTCTGCTATCTTCCTTGCCCTGCTCCTAGGGAGTGTTGGCTCCTCCTACTCTCCATCATTAGCCAGCTGCGCTGGGAGACAAGATTCCTATCAGCAACTTGTCAGCCCAGAAGAGAAAGAAAAAAAAATGAAGAAAACACTATGTCCTCCTCTCCTTTATTTATTTATTTATTTATTTATTTATTTTAGATGAGGTCTCATGTAGCCCAGGCTGGACTCACTGTGAATGACTTTGACCCTCCTCCTTCTTCACCTGTTGAACGCTGGGATTATAGTGCCTGCTTTTATGCAATGGTGAGAATCGAACCCAGGGACCTCCCTGCTAGGCAACTGTACGCAGGAGCTCCACCCCTGCTTGCTACCAGGTCACCTTAGCTCTGTGAAAAGGCTTTTGTTGTTGCTCTGGCCTTGGAGCAAAGCCAGGGCTGTGAGCGTTTACACAAGAGTTCTACCACTAAGCTGCATCCCAGCCCCCCAAACACCTCTACCAGCCGACACATCTTGTTACAAAGGTATTTTAGGACAGTGACGCTCAGCCCTGATTTTGAGGCCATGTGAATTAGTAAATTTTGGTGAAACTGTTTTTTAACAACAATAAAAAAATAATCTACTGACATCGAGGGTAAAATGGATACTTTTATGTATAGCTGAATTAGATGTGTCCACAGAGAAGCTTAGCACAGAGTAATGGCACAGTGGTCAGAGTGGGATAGACAACATGAGCTGTCACAGAAACTTGGAAGTCCTTACCCGCTGAACAGATCTGCTCCTGAGTATGGGGTATGGGGGCAGGGAGGGCGGGGCAAAGCATGCATGGAATCATAACGAGATGATTCTGTGTAACAACAGAGCAAAATAGGAAATCTTCAAAAGGCACAAAACATCCCAAAGAGAACTTTGGCAAACTCTGGCCATGACAAGCTTTTGTGGTAAGAGACTGTAGCTTTTCTTTTATTCCAAAATTCATGCTATTTTCAGGTTTTTCACCAAGATTGTGTTGTGTAGCTTTTCTAAGAAGCATGATAATAATAATAATAATAATAGAAGAAGAAGAAGAAGAAAGAGGAAGAAGCAATAACCATCTTTTTACATTTATTTATCGTGTGTGTGTGTGTGTGTGTGTGTGTGTGTGTGTGTGTGTAGCCACAGGCTCATGACAAGGCACACCTGTGGCAGGATTCAGTCTTCTCCTTCCAAATGCGGACCCTGGGGATCAAGCATCTTTTACCCACTAAGCCGTCGTCTCCTGGGCCTAATAACCACATTTTAGATAAGGAGGTAAACAAACCCACGATACCATATGCGATCTGGGTTTGGAAGCATGCTGTCAATGGGATGCACAGGATCCACACACGGTGGATCTCCTAGTTCCAGAAGAATGACCTGGGGAGCAGTCTTATGGCGATCCCCTCACAAGTTCACTGGATTTCTAGGGAGCCTGAAAGCAGCCAGAGAGCCGGAGTCCCTCTCCAGCAGACAGTGGCTGCAATGCTCTCTCATCCCTGGTGTCGTGAGATGCAGGAAATGGAACACTCAGCATCACTGAGCCTTGGAGCCCACACGCACCGCTGTGACAAGGACTTCTCACGGAAGAAGCTCCTGCCTCCTTCCACCCCAATTCTCCTTTCTCCTGTTCACACGGAGTACCGCTTAAGGGATAGCATTGGCTGGAGAGAATGCAGAGAGAGCAGACTGGACTGGCCTCTGCACTCTCCTGTAAGCAAAGCGCCCACCCCCCACCCCCGAGCCCGTGGAGTTTTAAGTAGGGAAACATCTTCAGGTGGTTAGGACAGGGACTGTTCTCAAAACCCCTCCGGCCTTCCTCCTGTGATGTGGCATGTTTGCTTTGTAGATTTCAGGCATATTTGCTGACGTCAGCTACCCATCAAAGTTTAAAATAATAATAGTCAGAAGAAAAACAGCTCCTTTCTGCCAGGCAGTCACGCTCTGCCAACTTCTAGGTTCTGAGTTAATAAACGTCCAAGAGCCACCTCCCCTACAACCCTAGGGGGGAGAAAAAAAACACACAATAATTTAAAAACCACCAGGTCAGCCCACTGCTGCCAGCATAAACCATTCGGACAGGTGGCATCTGTCACGCTCTCATGAGGGTTTTACCTCTGCCTCAAAAGGAAGGCTGTCATTGCGCTTTGTGTTCACGGAATCAACCGACTGTCTGAGGACAGGGAGTTTCTTTGGGCCCCTTCCTCATCTGAAATGAGGCCGCAGGAACAAGTGTGGGGATGTTTTCTGCATCAGACGAATGTAAACAAGGACAACAACACCAGCAACATAATTATACCAGATAAAGTCCTTCAAAGAGTATCCATTAGGAAAAGCGCCTTTTCATTTTGATTTTACTTGGAAATCCGAGAAGAGTCACATGTGTTATAATGGCACAGCAGCATCCCTGTTGGGACACTGTGAAAAGGAAATGCCCCAGCGGTGACTTGTGGAGTTCAGGAAGACATGCTCCTGCTGGGGACACTCAGACAGCTGAGCTCTCAAGAGAAGAGACAGCGACACAATCCCAAGGCCTCTGAACTTATCTTTGCCTGTTGTTGTGGAAGTGGGAGCCAGGCCCTCGCTAGTTCAGTTGTACCTCGCTGGCAGCACACACACACACACACACACACACACACACACACACACACCATTGTTAACCTCCTCCAGACACGTTAAACCCATATTCCTCAGAAGGTCCTGGGCTCCACAGGGAAGCGGACCAGCAGGCTCCTTCCACAGGCCGGAGGGCTCACTTCGGCTGATAACTTTCAATAGAAACACCCGGAACAATTACACCTAGCACCCCACAGCACTGCCAGCTACAGCACACAATGTCACCCTTCTCTCTCGCCTGCCACAGGCAGAGGGACTGGCCAGGCAGGAGCAACTCAAGTTCATAGCTCACTTTCCTGTGCCTTTACCATGGCTCCCTGCTATGGTGAACCTATTTGTTTACCCCCAGTGGCCTATCAGATTGCTCTCTCCCCACCCCACCCCCTCCTTTGCAGGCCATTTGCCTCAAACCCTGATGTGGTGTTTGCACTTGAAGTGTACTGACACTTGCAGTTTGCTTGAACCAGAACCTGCTCTCCAACCGAAGTTACTGAAGTTGGATCTGGGTAAAATTCATGAAGGCATAGCTGACTCTAATCATAGAGCTGGACTAAACACCGTGCAAAGCTCTTTACCGTCAGGTTATAGTTGACACTAGAATGTTCGCTAAAACAGCCAAGTGGGCTGCGCCTCATCCTGCAACTTCCCTTTTCCCTGTGATTGAGTCAGTGGATAGGCCTCATGAACTAAGAGCCAGCGTGGTTGTCTTTGCAGAAACACAAACAGCCAGAGTACTTTTTTTTACCCTGGATAATGTGTGCCAGGATTCTATAATTCAAAATGGCTATGTTTGGGGTGGAGCTGAGGGGGCTGGGGGTGGGGGTGGGCTTTTAACACCTTGTGTCTAGTAGGGAGAAACACAGCATTAGATTTCCGTGCGGTTTGGTCTTTGCCAGAAAGAAAAGGCAAATGATTTAGCAGATGGGTAATCCCCAAACCTGAAGAAATGTAAACAGCCAGGGTTTTGGTGCCTATGGGTTTTATCAAAGATGTTAAGCAAGGCAGAGACCAACACTAGTGCGTCCTCTTTGGCTAGTTTTAACACGCTTCCAGTCACAATTAACATTCAAGGAATTTCCTTCTCACCCAAGAGTTTTCTTTCACCAGCACTTTAGGCCACAGACCATAGTTCTAGCTGTCGGCAGTCCTTCCCAGGCCAAGGAGTGCTTAAAACGTCCACAATGGTTTTCTCTTTTCTTGTTTTGAAAATGGGGGGACCTTGTCGATTTAAAATCAGGGAAGGGTTCTCACCTCTTTTTTTCCCTCTGAAGCTTAAGAAGTTAAGGGCTTCCTTGCCCAGGGCCCTCCTACACACTCCTCCTGAGTCAGAGGAGCATGCTGCCTGGCAGGTGTCCTCCCCACTCTTCAGACCCATCCGCGGGAACTCTGAGCTCACCCCCTCGGCCTCACTTCATGTCCCTGAGCAGGCCAGGCCTGTGCATGCTGCAAGCGGCTAGGCTCACTCCCTACTACTCCTACACAAGGGATTCGCACACAGGGGGTACCGAGTCCGAATCTTGGCTGTGCATGGAGCTCAGCCCAGTATCCGAGTCCTCATCGTTGCCGGGACAGCTCTTAGCCATTCCCCGGGCCTGGTCTACCCACATTTCTGCACAGGTCTGAGGCTGGGGTTCCCGCGAAGGTCCGCCAGAACCCAGAGCCCCATCATTCACCACAGTCTGCTCCAAAGTACGCAAAGTCTGAAGAAGGCCCTGCAGCTCGCGCTCCTTAATGTCCCTCTGCTGCTGGCTGTAATCCAAGTCAGCCTTGACCGCCTCCAGGTCCGTGCTGAGCCTCAGCCCGATGTAAAGGCTAGTGCTGAGCTGCGTCCTGACCCGCTCCTGCTCCAGCGACAGCTCGCCATCCGGACCGCCATCGGGCTCCGGGGGCTCCTCTCGAGCCGCCAGTTCCTCATTGCGCCGCCTCATCCACCGCTGGTTCAGCTCCTCCTGGATCTCGGTGGACAGGCGCTCCAGCAACTCCTCCTGTTGGGCGCGCTCCTCTTGCAGCCGCACCAGGTCGTCGCAGCGCTGGGCCAGCTCCTCGAGCGCGGCCGCCTGAGCCTCACTGTCCAGGGATGCCACTGCCTCCGTCCCCTTCTCCGCCAGCGTCGCCTCCTCGGGTTCCTCTCCAGGAGCCGGCCCGTCGAGATCGATGCCAGCCCCTACCAGGTAAGTATCCTGAACGTAGTTGACTCCGTGCCGCCGCATGCGGTCCAGGTGCACCTTGGCCTCGTAGCGGTCGATCTCACGGTCCAGCTCCCGGAGCCGCTGCACCTGTTGGCGGATAGTGTGATCCTGCGACAACACCAGATGCACCAGCGTCTCCATGCGCTCCACCGACGCGCTCTCCTGGGTCCTAGGCGGCGACGAACAGGACGAGGCGGTGGACGACGACGTGGACGAACAAGGCGACGGCGGCTGCTGCTGGCGCCTCCGGTTGAGCTTAGCCAGTTTGCGGAAGGCCTTGCGCACCACCCGCCGCTGCTTCTCCTGGGTCATGGCCAAGCTGGGCCGCGCCGGGGCTCCCCGGGCCAGGCAGGGGCGCTCGCGGCTGAGTACTACCCGCGCCTCAGCGCTGCGTGGCCCGGCGTTGGGCAGCGATGCCTCACTGCGCACCAGCACGAAGCGCACGTTCTCCTGCTCGTCGCCCCAGGCGGTCCAGAGGCGCAAGATTCGCGTCTTGTTGGGCAGGATGCGCTCAAAGCCGCGCCACTTTTCCACGATGCAATAGCAGTGCGGGGGCCCACATAGCATGCCCTGGGGCATCACGTCGTCGTCATCCTCGTCGTTTTCGTCCGGGGGCTCGGGCTGCTCCAACGGACTGGAGGGGTCCTCCGCCTTCCCCCGGCGCTGGCCTCGCCGCTGCCTGCGTCGCCGCCGGCAGCCGTCCTCCAAAAGCACGCGCACCACGTCTGAGCAGGTGGTGCGGCGGGAGAGGCCGGACACCAGCTTTTCCTCTTGGCAGATCCACACCGATATCTTCTTCTCCGAAGGATCCATGGTGCGACTGGGACGCGCACAAAGGACAGGGTCCGGCTAAGCGCTTACTGGGGCGGCAGGGCCAGCGAGGGTAACCTGGCAGCTCCCAACTGAAGGAGAATCCGCGACCCGGTCTCCGGCGTCACTAGCCTTTCTCTCCCGCTGCGCACTGAAATCAGGCGGCGGCTTCGGCAGCAGCGGCTGCTTTCGGCTGGGACGGCGGCGGGCTCTCCCGAAGCAGCGTGCCGTGGCTCGGGTTCCAGCGACTCTGGCTCTGCCCGCGGTGCCAGAGGCCTCCGGGTTTTGCTCCTCCCCACCTGGCTCCACCTCTTCCCGCCCCCAGCGCCCTGAACTGTGGCTGAGAGCACCGCAGGCGCGGCACCCAGACTCGCCCCTCCCAGCCCCGCCGCCGGATCTGCCCCTGGCTCCGGTTGCTGGCGTCGGGAGTCCAATTCTGAGTTTCCTCCACCCCGAGCAAAGGACTCCGGTACCTCCTTGACACAAGGCCTGGAGCCCGCGTCTCACCTGGCATCAGCTCTGTGCCCCTCTCTGATCTGTCTTGCCTCTCGTCGAAAGCTGGCTAGAAACATCTTAACCCGACTTACTTCTTTTTCAGCGCTCCCAGATGCCCGTGATCTTGCCTCTTCAGGGCAGCGCCCTCTGCATACCGCACTTTGCGCAGGCGGGGAAACTGAGGCACCCAGCAGTTTCTAGTGGAGACGTTGTGGTCCACTACCTGACCGGCTCAGGTTTGTGAGCGCTGTCTCTAAGTCTTCCAGTCCTCCTCGACTACAGTGGGGTCCGTGAGCAGATGTGCAGTGTTCTGACGGCGGTGCTCCATTCTGCATAGGTCAGAACTGTAGACCCTCACCTCCATTTCCCATAACCTTCTCGATTAAAAAAAAAAAAAACTTACAGAGGGAGTCTGGGGCCAGGCTTAAATTGATCACCAGTCCTGCTTTCAAAGGGGGAAGTATAGCAGTTCTTTTGACTGGGATTCTGCTGTTTTCTGCATCTAGATGCGCTCCGGAAATGCTAAGACAAGTGTCAGAAAACAAATCCAAAGCCACAATGCGGAGCTTCTTAAATCCTCTCAGTGCAAGGCTTGTTCTGGTCCTGGGAAGCACAGGTCTGACAGCTCCTTCCCCTGCCGCAAGACCCTGGGTGTCTCACTAGTTCTTGTAAAGTACTTTTGTTGATGAAATGATTCCCTCTTGGAACATTTGCTGAGTTCCCACTGTTCTCTATGGCCAATGCAAGGGATGTAATGATGAGTAAGTCTCCTGGCCTGCAAGGAGCTCACCGTAGCTCATTCCACCACCGGGTCATCTGGGTTCTGAGCAGGGAAGTCTCTGTGTATTGGGGGAGCATGCCTGGATTCTGCACAGCAGCACAGACCCCATCTGGGAGAGTCCGCAAAGGCTTCCCATCAGAGGTACCATCTGGGGCAGGACAAAAAAAGAACCATTGGAACTTTCCAAAGGACTAAGAGATGGCACAGGGCAGGCAGAAGGAATCAATGTGCAAACTAAAGAATCAAGGCAGTGTGACAGTCACCAGGCTATAAGGGGTTAAGTGACAGAAGAATCTGACAAGGATGAACTAACAGAAACCAGACCAGGAAGGGTCTGCAATGCCATGTGCATGCTTTTGAGTTTATCAGAGGCATGGTGCAGGTGCTGGGGTTACACGGGGTGCTTTGACTGCCTGTGACCTTAGGGGAAATATGTAATAGCTCTGCATCTCATCTGTAAAGCAGTGATAAGTTAAAAAGTAACTGCTATGAGGATTAAATAGCAGAGCCTGGTACGTCTATAGCAGAAGTTTTTTTATTAAAGGGTTAGAAACCTGGGAGGTATATGGGTTTTGTTTTCGTTTTTGTTTTTTGTTTTTTGTTTTTTGTTTTTAATTTGCTATAAAATGGGTTACCATGAAACTGGTAGCTGAAAGTAACACCCACACCTGATTTTACTTTTCTGAAGGTGATAGGTTGTTCTGGGCTTGAGTGCTCAGAGGGTCCTGCTAAAGGCAGGGCATTTCAGCTGGTTAAAGTTTGGGCTGGAGAGGGAAGTCACTTCAAAGCCATTCAGCTGTGCTTCCAGAAACTTCTGCACTTCCTCTGTAGCACTGGAGCCCCCATCTTCATGGTGGCCTTCGTCAGAACCTCTCTCAGTCTCTTACAGACTCTTCCCATGTGGCAGTGTCTGCCCCAGTTGAAGCACTAATGGCAGGGCAGAATCACCCAGTCCTTTTGGCATCTCATCATCCTGGCATCGTTCTTTGCTAGCAGCAAGAGAAAATTCTGCTTGTAAAAGGCTGGCTTCATCAGGCAGACCCACCTGGAGAAACTCTCTATATTAAGATCGACTGATTAGTCACTGCGCTGGCTAGATTTATGTCAACATGACACAAGATAAAGTCATCACAGAGGAGAGAACCTTGGTTGAGAAAATGCCTCCCTAACACTGGGCTGTAGGGAAGCATGCAGGACATTTTCTTAATTAGTTATTGGTGGGGGAGAACCCATCTCACTGTGGGTGGTTCCACCTCTGGATTGCTGGTCCTGGGTTCTATAAGAAAGCAGGCTGAGCAAGCCATGGGGAGCAAGCCAATAAACAGCACTCCTCCATGGCCTCTGCATCAGCTCCTGCCTCCAGGTTCCTGCCCTCCTTGAGTTCCTGCCCTTACTGTTTTTGATGATGAGCTTAATAGGGAATCATATATGTGAAATAAACCCTATCCTCCCCAAGTTGCTTTTGTCTTGGTGCCTCATCCCAACAATAGTCACCCTAAGACAGTCACCTGAACTACATCTGCACAACCTCTTTGATTGTATGATGTATCAGTCACCAGAGCAGTGACAGGAGTGGGAGTGGTGGAGCTCATGAGGCCAGTCTGGGATTGTCCCCACCAGGGAGCTTAGTGATAACATGGTCAGGTCTTCACTGCTGAACCATCACACTGGGCAGGGACCATAGGGCAGGGAGGGGTGCAGTGACAGGCTAGAAGGCCCTTGAGACTATCCCATTCATGAAAAGAAGAGACAGCAAGCTACGTTGCCTCTAGAGAAACGATTATGGTGATGTGTGCATGGTCTTTTAGCAGTGTTTCAGACTAGGGGTTCTAGAGTTCACCCCAACTACATTTGCACTGAGGATAAAGGAATAAAACAAACTCCCCTCCTCCGGTCCTCTCACTCAGCAGAAGCAGATATCAGGAGAAAACGGCTCCCACCCACCAAGCAGGCCATCGGTCCTGCAGTAGATATCAGCGGAGTACCTGCTAACTCGGCTTCACTCTGACACTGTCTACTCAGAGAGATCACAGGTTGAGAGCTCAGCCCCTCAGACTGCCTCCTACCTTTCCTCAGATGACAGCCACAAGCCCAGGCTTGAACTGGGGGTCAGATGGAGAGGTGCAAGGCAAAACATGGGAGGAGTGAGGGGCTTCCATGTCACCCTCCAGGAACCTCCGTGTATTCAGCTCTTCAAAGTTCTCTGACCTGATCGTCTGGGGGAGCCCTGCGGAAGTGTCATTAGATAGCCTTGATGGATGAAGGCATCAGCCTTTGATGGCCAACTTAACCTTCGACCTCTCTGCCCTCCCATGATGTTGAGGAATGGGAATGAGGGTTGCATCCCTCTGAGTCTGGCTGCCTCCTCTGGCAGCCATCCCTCCCACCCAGTATTCATTCTATAGGCTTTCCAAAAATATCATCTCATGGGTGCTTGAAAAGCTCCCAAAAAAAACAATAGCTTGTCTGCCGTTTTCATCACTCTGAAGCTGCTTTCAAGAATCAAGAACAAAAGAACAAATGTTTGACCTTCTTCCCCGCCCTCCCCCCAAAAAAAGCCATTCTTACTCGAAGTCATTTAGGAAATTACAAAAACTACAATGGCTCCAAGCCAGGAGCTCGTAAGCAAAAGAAATATGTGCAGTCACGAACTACCAAGTTCAGACCACATATAGGGTGGTGGTCCTTAAGAACAGAATGGAAGTGCCCGAAGGGTCTGTTGCCTAGGAACGCTGTAGCCATCCTCATGTCCCCACGCAGTCTGTGGGTCATGTAAACAATTCTGCCATGCCGGCCGCCAGTGCTATGAGAGCAAAACACAGACAGTTTTACTACTCAAGAATGGAAATCAACGACTGTGTTTGTTTTGCATTTATGGTTTGTGTTCTTGGTATACTGCACTCTTGGTTGTTATTCTAGAGTGAACTTGCACTTACACAAACACAGTTGGCTACAGAACAGTGCCCTGCCCTGTGCAGGAAGCAGCTCAGACATCTCCTGTTTACTGGATCACTCCACTGAAAGGCTTTCACTCACGCTTGATTTCATCTTGTGTTGCCTTGTCTCTCATGACCCTAGCAGCGATAGGGGTGTGTGTGTATGTGTGTGTGTGTGTGTGTGTGTGTGTGTGTGTGTGTGTGTGCTGGCTATACCATCTAGGTTTGTGTGAGTGTGCTCGGCGTATTTGCACAATGACAGACTCCCCGCTGCTGCATTTCTCAGAACTGTATGTCACGTGGACTAGAGGGAGGACTCGGTAGTCGGGAGTGCTAGCCCAGGACCAGAGTTCGATCCCCAGCATCCACCTGGCAGCTCAAACCCATCTGTTACTCTAATTCTGGGAAATTTAACCTCTTCTTCTGGCCTCTCTACACGTGGTACAAATAAATTTATGCAGATAAATATTTTATATATATATATATATATATATAAAATCAAATCTTTTTAAACCCTGTACACCGTATCACAATTGCCATAGGCTTTCTAAATCACAGCCTTCTCATCTGGGTAAAGAGCAATAGCAGAACCTTTACAGAGCTGACGTTACATGGAACAAGACAATGAATGGTATATAAAATGCCTACGAACAGGTTAACCATTTTCAACTTGATTGGGTTTGGAATCACCTGAAAGACACGCCTCTTGGCATATCTGTGAGGGTGCTGCCAATGAGTAACCAAGCAGAAAGACCCCTGAATCTGGAGAGCACCATCCCATGGACCAGGGTCCCAGAGCAAAAGGCACTTAACAAACACTAAATAAAACACAGCACAAGGAGGCGCACAAGCGGTACGCGCTGTTCTTAACAGAAACCATGGAAATACCCACCCATTAAGGGATGACTCCACAGACAAGACGTCGCCCCTAGCTCTCAAGGTTTGCAGCAATTAAACTGGTAAAGTAGATTTATTTGTCTAGGCAGCAATGAATCTCCAACATGCATTGACAGTATCAAAAGGATTCACGTGAGAGGATCTTGCTTGTATTATAAAAGACCCACACGGAACACATGCATATACATAAAATCGCTCTCTGCGTTTTCCAGGAGTCCAGACACCTGTATGGACATGCATAGAGGATGGTCTTAACAAACACCCAGCTCAAGCAATGGCTCCTTGCACAGGGACTGTCAGATTTAGCCTCGTGTTGTAATGATTTTATATGGAACTAGTCATCTATTAACTATGCAGTCACAATAAATAACTTTTGCTTGCTTGCTTGCTTGCTTGCTTGCTTGCTTGCTTGCTTGCTTGCTTGAAGCAGGGTCTCACTCTGTAGCCCAGGCTGACCTTGAACTCAGATAGTCCCCTTGTCTCAGCCTCCCAAGTGCTGGTACCTCAGGCTTGTGTCTGCCACACCCATCTCTGGGATGTGTCGCTGTGAAAAGTGAAGATGCTAGAATTGGAATCACTACTCACTGCCGGTTCTCCTTTAGCCCCCTCCCTTACCTGCCTATGTCTCCCTTCTGTGGTCCCAGCCACTACACAGCTGTGTCTGTTCCCTTCTCCCTGTAGGGCATCTTGGAGCTCCCAACTTTGTGCTGATGCTTGCGAGAATAATCAAGCTCCTGGCAAAGGGATGGAAGGCAGCAGGAGACTCGCAGTGTGTGCTTTACACCCGCTTCTCTCTCCAGGGACACTTCCCAAACACAACTCAGTTCTCAGAGAGGTGACAGAGCCCTTTGTTAACTTCCCACACTGGCTCTCAAACGTGGCCGGTCACTCGAGCCTGTGGGAGTATGTTCCCTCGCTTACCTTCCTGAGACCTGTGAGAGGTAAAACCTAGCTCTCTTAACATGAGAAAACTGGGGCCGGAGGGAAGGGGTTGGCTAGTTTCCCAGCTCACACAGCTCTGCGGAAGTTGGCATCTCTCTGGAACTACCCTTCCAATCTGTCAGTTAAGGTTCACAGCAGTCCGGAACACCCCCAAACAGAAACTTCCGCCTTTAATTAAGTTGAGCCACACAAAAACGTGACTGGATTTTATTGACTGAATTGGTTTCTTGTAATGATTAGCTCCAGAAAAATATGTGGCAACCTGTTTACAGAAACTTACGACTTCGCTCAGGCTTGGTGGAGGAAGGTGAGCACCACCACTCCTGTATACCTTGCGAACCCCTTCTCTGACTAAGCTAAGCCCAGGACTGGAGCACAAAAGCTGGGCTGTCATCACAGGGACATGGCTTCTTAAATCGAGGGGAAACCTGGCATGGTGGTTTTTTATTTTTGTTGTTGTTGTTGTTTTGTTTTTGTTTTTCGAGACAGGGTTTCTCTGTGGCTTTTGGTTCCTGTCCTGGAACTAGCTCTGTAGACCAGGCTGGTCTCGAACTCACCTCGAACTCACAGAGATCCGTCTGCCTCTGCCTCCCGAGTGCTGGGATTAAAGGCGTGCGCCACCATCGCCCGGCTTGGTGTTTTTTTTAAAATGCAGTTTACTGGGCTCCAGTAAATGGGAATTCCTGTTCTTTGGTGATTATTTTTTATAGTCAAGATTAATTTTAAAATTTATTATCATTATGTGTGTGTGTGTGCATGCAAGAGGGGGGAATATTGTGTGAGTGTGGGCACACACATGACACAGCACTCACATGGAGATCAGAAGGCAATTTTCGGAAGGCCGTTCTTGCCTTCTACCATGGGTTCCAGGGATCAAACTCAGATAGTCAGGCTTGTGTGTTTCTGCCTCATAAGCCTCCATCTGGCCTCCCCTGATAATGCTTATGTATACTAAACTTGGACATAGATAAGAGCTGGATTTAAGAACTCCTGAGGAGAATGTATTTTGGTCATTTTGGCCCATAGATGACAATGATATGCATCTGTACCCAAGAAGATGGCAGGGGCTTATGACAGGTTAGAAAGAGATGCCTCAGGCAGGATGGAAGGAACTGCTTATCCAATTCTCCTCTTGGGCCTGGAGAATGGTTGGTGGGAGTTTGGGCTGGGAGCTGAGAACATAGCAATGTTCAGGTAAGGGCCTCTAAAGCAACAATCACTCCAGGTATGGGAAAGGGATTCTGCAAGTGAGTAAGCAAGCTTAGTCTTTGTTCCAAGCAAGGGAGCCTGGCGTCTGTTTGGCAGCCGTCTTTCTGGGAATTTACAGTACATACAGAGCAGAGCTGTCACCTATTCAATGCTGATGACATCACTTTTGAGGGCCATGTCAAAAGGGGTTTTGTCTGATTAATTTTCATTATCTGTTGGTACCCAGGAATGAAAGGTGATACTGTTAATGAGTGTGTGAACGAGACAGTGTCTTCAGTGCCACATCTGAGCCCGTCCCAGCTTTGTCGAAGTAGAATAGCCCTGACCCAAAGTGTGCCCTTTCTTCATTGTAGGGAGCTCTACTCTCTCCAAGTGTCCCCAACACCGAATTATTGTGTATCAGCTGCTTGCCTCTCAGAACACAGTACGAGGCCTGTACTTGAATTTCTGCCTTCTGTGTGTGCAGAATGCCAGCTTTCTTTCTGCAGTGAAGTTCATTGAGTCGAAAGAAGTTTCAATATCATATTGATGAGCTCGGAAGAGTGGCTGTTTTAGAAGCTGGTGCTAACTGCAAGGACTCGCAAGTCCATTTAAGGAACATTGCTTCGCAGAAATTAAATTGGACTGAGCGGAACTTTGGATGAAGATCACCCTCAAATGCTGAAAGCATCATCCCGAGGTGTTCTGATTTTTTCCACTGAGCGAAGCTATGGAGATATCTTTCCTTTGTCAGCACATCCATCCGGAGAGAAGAGGAAGGCTGGGAGCCAGATAAGGGAAATAGGTTACATCTGGCACCCTAGTGTCCTTTTCTCTGCTTCCTGAAGAAGCTTCTCTTTGTTCCATTCCTGAAGTGCAGCGTTGTTTTCTTGGGCTGGGTTCTGGGTTAACCCTGGGTTAGACTGTGGATCTCTTATACTTGATCCTGTTATTGAGAGACCCATACAAATGCAAGCCTAGAAGACAATCGGACCCCTATTAGCCGAAATCTCCCTGAATAGCACAGAAGCCACTTGAGCTTACAAAAGTCTTGCAGGGTGGCTTTCTCTTTTGTGCCAGTCAAGTTTCAAGATGAAATCTGCTAGATTATCAGCCTGAGGATACTTGCACCTTTGCAGCATTTCTCAAAACTATGCAAGCTCTGAAATGTACTTTCTCCTCCATAGGATGCGACAATTCTCTCTTGAATAGGTACAAACCCCAAAGGACTGAAAGCAGGACCTCAGAGATGTTCGCACACCACGCTCATCATCCGCAATAACAGAAACAGAAACAACTGTGGGGTCCGATTGATCTATAGATGGATACGTACCATGAGATACACATAATAAATTGTTATTCATCTTTTAAGAGGGGGAATTATTAAAAGATTTAGAACCTTGAGAAAATAATTCTAGACAAAGCAAGACAATTATTTAAAAGACAGACTATTATATATCTTTTTAGATAAGGTGCCCCCAAATAATCAAATTCATAAAGCCAGAGAATCCAATGGTGTCCCAGGGCAGAGGGAGGAAGTGGGGCGCTCTCTCACATGGCTTCACTTTTGCAATATGAAAACAGTCTTGGACCCTGATAATGGTGATGGATGCACAACATGCATGCATACTAAATGCCGCTGAATATCATCACATTTAAAATCACTTACGATGTTCTTGTGGTTTGATTAAGATGTCCGCCATTGTATTGGGCATTTGAATAGTTTGTTTCCAATCGGTGGTGCTGTGTGGGGAGGCTTAGGAAGTCTGGCCTTGTTGGAGGAAGTGTGTCGCTGGGGCTGGGCTTTGAGAGCTCAGAGACTCAGTGCTGTTTCCGGTTCATCCCTCTGTCTCATGTTTATGGTTCAAGATGTGAGCCTCCATCTTCCGTTCTAGTTGCCATGTCTGCTGCATGCTACGGTGATGGTCCATCATGCCTCTGGAAGTGTATGTCAGATAATAAATCTGTCCTCTACAAGTTGCCCTGATGGGAATATTTTACCACCGCCCTAGAAAAGTAACTAACACGGAGGCTAACTGTTAAGTTGTGTATACTTTACTACTTTTGAAAATAATAGCAAAGGGCTGAGAGATCAGGAATACTTACCGCTCTTGCAGATGACAAGGGTTCAGTTCCTGGCACCCACAACCACCTAAAACCCCAGTTCTAGGTGTCCTCAGGAGGCACCGCAAGCACACGGCACACAGAAAGTCACACAAGCACACACACACATACAATAAATCTTTCAAAGAAAATAATATAATATATTTTTTCTTTTTAAAAGCCTTTATTGCATGGGTGCTTTGCCTGAATGCATTCCATACCCTGGGTATGCAGTACACAGAAGCCAGAGGAGAGTGGGGAATGGGGTTACAGACTATTGTGTTACACCCAGCCACGTGGGTGCTGGGAATCGAACCTGGGTCCTCTGCAAGAGCAGCCAGTGCTCTTAACTGCTGAGCCCTCTCTCCGGCCTCAAATAATAATAGTTTTAAAGACTTTATGCTGTATTTGTTATTAAGAGATCCTTCAATTGTTTCAAGGGTGTGTAAAATATCTTTCACATGACTTTCAAAGTAAGTATACCACTGCATTAACTCCCTTCCCCCCTTTTTTTGAGATACCAAATTTCTGGTCACTACTCATTTGGATAAAGTAGTTGTCTTCCTCCTCCTTACACCTTCCCCACGGCTCTGTGTAATATGTGTTATCCACGTGCACTATTCGTGTCTTCGTTGCTCTGGTCTTTATTGAAACTTTCGGTTGGTATTTGCACACACTGCTAAGCTTGATAAATGACATTGGGCACCAACAACTGCACTAAGGAGCCCGTACAGCTCTGTGTTGACATCATGCGTTTTTATTCTTGCTGAGAAGATTGAAGGCCCCTTGTTCTTAAAGCTGTTTGCAGAATCAACAGCACACAGTCTGCTGAAGTGCCTGGAGACCGTGCCAGGAACACACACCATCCCAGCAGGTATTTGTGGATTAAGCAATAGTAATGTTATATATAATAAAAAATAGAGTCAGATGGATTCAGAGGCTCTTCTTTCCTGTCCCCTGGAGCACTAGGTTTCTAGGCAGGTTTTCTGTCTTGGAAGCGACAGAAAGCAGAGCTAAGTCTTCATTTGTAAGTCAGCTAGTGAAACTGCGTGTGTGTGTGTGTGTGTGTGTGTGTGTGTGTGTGTGTGTGTGTGTACAGTCTGCACTGATTAACCAGGAGGTGGCTTCTGAGAACTTCCTTGGGTGAGGTCATTGTGCGAAGTATAATTGTCCTGACCCTTAGTGGCATGGGTCAGTTACCCTGCATGGCCCCTTGGTGCAATCAACAGACAAAGTAAACACAAGTACATGAAGCAGCTTAGCGCTGATTCGGGGGTTCAGACGACACATCTTGTGGACTTTTAGGTTCTTGTTCCTGGCACAAGAAATTGGGCCATGAAACCTAACTGCAGCAGAAACAGAGACAGTCTGCTAAGAAAAGGTACCCTTCCCAAGAGGAAGCAAGCTGGAGCAAGGAGAATGTTTAGTAGTTCAGACAACCCCACTGCATACGTGGGCTTTCCCACGCATACTGTGTTATACGGAGCTCAGCTTGAACCTTCCTGTGCCATGAGTCTCATTAGCATTTTTATCTCCACCCAGGGTGAGCATTGTGCCATCATAGCCGTCCACAACTCCCCTACAGTCAGGAACTGTGCTAAGAGCAGTCACTGGGTATTTTCCTGCCCATTCTCCCAGCTGCACCATGGAAGTGGGTAGAAGCTCCCTGTCCAGCAATAAAGAAGTTAGGTGAGTTGCAAGGTCGGCTTTCAAATCTTGGCACAAGGGTGGGTGCCACAGCTCAATGGCAGAGCAGTTTAACCTCCTGGATCTAGTACTGAGAAACCCGAGGCCTGCTCCGGAGAGACAGAAAGACAGGGGAGCAGTCTTCTAAGCCACATCACCACATATCTGGAGGTTTTCTAGGCAGGAAAGATGTACCAAGGAATCTAGCTATAAAGTTCGCCAACTGTAATCAGTTGGGGGAAAAGAGGTACTTGCATTTCTAGTTTAAATGTGGGAAAACTGGAAGCCATAATTGTCTACCTGGAGGTAATAAATCAGGATAGCTGGCAGCTCAGGCCCAGAATGAACCAGTACCCTTCTGTCTGGAGGCCACTGCGATGTCCCAGCATCCTTCTCCAGACTGGCACCGACACTTAAGCCCACAGATGCGCAGTCTGCAGTTGCTTGCTTAGACAACCCACTCACACGGCACTACCAAGGCGGGCCCTGATGCCAAGAGTGGCATCTGAATGAGCAATGTGAAGTGGCCATTTCATTCCCTGAAGAGACTGAGAAGTCAAGCTATTTGAGTGACAGGTATGGAAAGTGGTGCTTTGAAGACATGCCCTGTGACAGGTCACACTGTAGGTGATGTGTCTGCTAGGACGGGCATCCTTAAAGGCATTCCGAAGGAGGAGACTGGTTGTGGAAGGCGGTCCACTCAGAAGCGAGCGGTTTGGGTTTGATTCCTGGAACCTGGAAAAGTGAAAGGAAGGAACTGATTCCACGGATTTGTCCTGTGACCTCCACATGCACACTTCAGGATATGCATGCCCATGTGTATGTGCACACACATGATGAGAATAAACAAAATCAGCTTTAAAAAGTGAGTGAGGTCCAGTGATTTGACTCAGGCCACAAAGCCTGACAGCCTGAATTTTATCCCTGAAGCCCACATGGTGGACGGAGAGAACCAACCCACACGTTGTCCTCTGACCTTCATACTTGTGCTACGTGGTACATTTGCAGACCTATACGCAAACAAATTAGTTTAAATTCCTTTCGAAATAAATGGATGCTTTAAACAGGCAAAGCTGTATAACTTAGGGTAAAGCACAGGTTCAGAAACTCTGGGTCTTATTTTCTTCATTTCCTCCTCTGATGGCCATCCACCCCATTCAGTGGCCCGGGGAGTCATCTGTGGTTGGGGAAGGCAACCAGGTTGACCTAGAGTTAATTAGAGATGCAAGTCTTGAGGCTAGAGGAAACCAGTGTGAAAAATGATGAGTGTGCTGAGAGACACGGGACATCTGTCTGAGGGCTGCTGAGGGGGATTGGGAGACCAAGCAGGTAGAATTCACAGCTGAGGTGGATGGTTGCCTTGGTTGATCACAAGAAGAAGGGGCCATCTCCATGAATTAGTAACAGTGGATTTGAAGGTAAACTTTGAACTAAACCCACCAGGCTATATCCTGATAGCATCTGCAGGGTTTCAGGGCCTAGATTTTTCCCCTGAGGTTTAGATTCAATTGATCTAAAATGGAACCCAGAAATTAATATTTTCCAAAAGCTTTGCAAGTGACTCTGGTGTTCCAAGGTTGAGAATCAGTCACAGCTCAGAGCAAGAACATCTTCAGAACATCACAGTTGGCCTATGACGTTTTGAAGGAACTAGAAAGAGGCACTTAGGGCTTATTGAACCACACTCTTGGTTTCTCACCAGCCCCTGTTCTCAGGACTGACAAATTGCCCAGGAAAGTGTCCCTGCAGGGGCCACTGAGAAGTGCACTCACGACACCCGACAAGGCAAAAGTCGAAGAACATTTCAGAGTCTAGGTGCCTGACACCAGAGGGGAGGCCACACTGGAAGACTGGCATCAGACGCAGAGAACCAGGCAGGAATCAAGAACCCCGTCTGCTACCTCTAACTGGAAATGTCCTACTCTGCACTTCTGGAAAGTCACTCATCTTTCCGTTCTCCCTCAAACCCCACTTTAATCTCGGTTTCCTTCCATTGCTGTGGCCCGGAGCCAACCTCTATTCTTCAATCCTCTGCTGTCACACTCTGGAGCTGAGATGTCCCCCTCAGGCTCATCTTGTGTTTGAACACTTGGTTTCCAGCAGATGGTGCTAATTTGGGGGGCTCTGAGATTTTTTGGGGGTGCTGCTGGGCTGGAGCAGGTAGTCACTGGGGTGAGCGCTAGTTCTCTTTTGGTGCTCTGTTCCCTGGTCTAGTCACCACGTGAGGAATTCTATCATGGGCTCCCCTATCACAAACTGAACCCCACACTTTGCCATGATGAACCGAAAATCCTCTGATAACCGTGAGCCATGGGAAATACGTTTGGCTGCAGTGGTTCTGGTGCACTGTTTGTCGACAGGATGAGAGAAGCGAATCGGTATGCCTGCCAGAAGCATCTGGGTTGCCCATTCTCTTGACTGGGTAGTATAAAAGAAAGAAGAAAACGAGCATGGGCTCCTTGCACTTTAGGAGACATTCAACAAGGTTCTATGGCAGGAGTCCATGAAGCGCTCTTAAGTTCTTTCATTCTGAATGAACTGAATGAACACTGAGCTCAGCAGCAAGCCACCATCATCACCCTCATCACCATCATTATCTTCATAATCATGCGATTTCTAATAATACTAACTAGCTAGTGGTTTATAGTAAGGAAGACATTTTTGAAGATTTTCCACAGGCCACTGTAAGAATGGATGCTGGATAAACATGTGGATGGGTTGATGTATGGGGCTGGAGGATTGACGGCTGCAAAAGTGGACGCCATAGAGGATGACCTGGTCCATCAGTGTCCCTGCGCCTTTGTGTCTCACCCAGGGGTTTCCTGGTCCTGCTCAGCAGCAGGACCTGGACCATGCCATCATGCCACCTTCCTGGGTTCTGTCTGTGTCTTTCTGCCATCAGCCCTCAGCTAGCAATCATCTTGTCCCTTCTCTCTGAGGAGAACCCTTGTCTAGGAGTCAAAACTCTGGGATCCGCTCTCAGCTCTGCCATTTCCCTACCTACCTTTGTTCCACCCAGTTCTCCCTTTCCTCGCCCAGAGCAGAGTGGAAAGAGCTTTTCCTACCTCCCTAGGTCTATGTGCGGCTCAGCTACAATCAACTTTTTAAAAAGGAGTGAGGAACGTTCACACACTCAACTCAGAAATATCCGAAAGACAGCACACAGGCCTCACGAGGGAGCCCAGCAGACCAGGAGCTGCTGTCACTGCCTCCAGGGTGACACTGACCTCACAACCCTCCTGGACCCCTCTTCCTGGGTCCCCAAACCCTAGGGTACACTGGTTCCTGGATGGGGCCCAGGATTTCCATAGCACGTTGGTGCTGAGCCAACCTCATGACCATGCCCAGTGTGTGTTCTTTTCCACCAGCCAACTCTCCGTCTCGCACCCTTGCCTGCCTCTGTCTCGTTTGAGTTAGCTATTTCCTCAAGGAATATTCAATGTTTTTGCTAATGATCCATAGTCATACTCAGAAAGATAACTCAGTGGCTCCAAGAGAGAAAGCATCATTCATCATAAAGACCAGCATCAGGGGCTGGGGAGAAGATTCGGCAGTTAAGAGCAGCTTGCTCTCCTTCCAGAGGACTTGAGTTTGGTTCTCAGCACCTATGTCATACAGCTTACAATCTCCTGAACCCCCAGCTTCAGGGGGATCTACTGCTACTGGCCTCCTTGGGCACCTGCAGTCATGTGCACAGATCCTTACAGAGGCACACAGGTACCACACAGACACATAGTTAATAAAAATAAATATGTTAAGGTGTTAATGTGGACTGCATTAAGGATGTTAACACTTTTTAAAAAGACAAGTGTTAGGTGAGTTTGTGGAGTGTCATCTAGTTCTGTCTTGGCTGCTTTCTTTGTCTGTCCCCTGATCTATGGCCCTCTCTTTTGGATACTGTGTTCTGAGGGCTGGGGAGATGGCCTGGACTCCCTACCCAGTAGGATGAGCCCAGTGTCAGTGCGCTTCCACCCGTCTTTGTGAATTCTTCCTAGTGCACATGGAAGTTCCAACGTCCCCAGGCACCCTCTGGGGACTAGACAGAGTTCCCATGCCCTGACCATCTAGCAGAAATCCACAATCACAGCCCTGAGCAATCGAAGCCAAGCACTCAGCAGGCAGAGCCACCCCCTTTTCTGTTCTTTTGAAAAAGTATTTACATAACTTGATTGCTGTTTATTATAACAAAAAGAATTATTTGTAGAATCCATCCAGCAATGTAGGAACTGTAATCCACTGCTCGGGAAGATGGCATCGGAGATGAAATATATCTGATGCTCGGTGTACGGCATAAGAAAAGTCCCTGCTGGCCATCTGGTTCTTGCTGGGGTCATCTGTGTTCATTTCTCAGAAAGCAAAGAATCCACCTGACATTTCAATAAATATTAAATTGCAAAAAAAAAATAGCTTCCATGGACTAGATATCCAAGAGTAGTTCTGATGAACGACTCCCAGGATCAAGTATGGCCGCCTTTAGTCCAGTGAGACGATGTCAGGGATGTTACTTCCACTGCTGGCTATGACCCCTGTGTCACTCCTGCTGCTAGATGAGCTATCACGAGTACTGCTTTCATGGGGGCTGGTGAAGGTGACAGACGTGCTGCTTGCTGTTAAGGGTGAGGTGAGACAATCCAAAAACATAGGAGGACAGCACCATGGATGGAGGAATAAGGGATAGACAATCCAAACCTGGCAAATCTGATGACATGCTTGGCACTGGTGTGTGGTGGAATGGTACCGAGTAGCCTGTTAATGCCATACCGAAGGCGGAATGGCAGCAGATCAGCCGAAGCCACACTGGGCGCCCTTACAGAAGATGGCTGATGCCCAAGAACCCCTTTGGTTGACTGCTCGTGTTTCTGACATAAAGATGCATTTCCTTTTGGCAGGAGGATCTTCCTCTTCATCAGAAGAGCTCTCTATTGTTAGATCAATAACATCTATCTTCTTCTTGCTTGCATCACTGGATACAGCCATTGGACTAGGTTTCCTAAAGACACTTGAACTTTCCATTTTGGTACAGAGCTGGCTGGTTATTTTCATAGCTTCTTTCTTGGGTCTCATTGGACTCCAAGAACCATCTTCTTGGAACTTGATCTCATCTGCATCAGAAAGGTCACTGAGAATTTCCACGAAAAGCCCATCTCAGATCAGACTTTCACAGGCAGGCTTTTTGTCACAAACAGGACAAATCAGGTAGGCTTCTTCTCATGCATTTGAACATAAAGGACAGCATCAAACAAGACACTGCAGATGTGTACAAGTCCCTGCACGTGGGGTTGTCAGCCTCATTTTCCTAAAGGACACATCAAGGACGCTGGAAGACGAGTTGTAGCAATTTCACTATCAGGATCTGCAGTAAGTTTTTCTTTAATTGGCTCTCTGGAATGATCAGGATTTCTAATCCCCTTCATTGTTAATCTCTGTAATAACACGGTTGATGTAGCTGTCGTACAAGATATACAGACGTGGGGTAATTCTTTCCAATTTCAGATGCCCCCCCTTTTCTGTTCTTAGTCTAATGGCCCGAGGAGCCCAGAGTGGCTTGATATGAAACCTCTGCATCCTTCAGTGGAAGTTTTCTTCCCTTGGTCTCTAAGACTCCAGACATCAGCACAAAGCCTGAGCTGATAGATGCAGGAGGAACTGTTCCCACTCCCTTTCTCTATGCACAGCCCAAGCACTTCATCTCCTGGGAATACCAATACACACTGGTAGCTAGTTCCAGCTGTCTTCTGCATCCCACCAGACAAGACCCAGCATCTTCAGCACTGTCTCCTGACCACTGTCCTGACTAGCTCTGCACTCAGCTGCTCCTCTCACTGTGGTGTCTGAACTCCTCCTTCTTGTAAGATTCCAAGCTGGGCCTGGAGTGCACATCTGTAATCCTAGAAGTAGTGTGTCAGAGGCAGGTAGATTGCTAGCTAGGGACCAGCCTGGGATACATGAGATCAAGCAATCTTTGTTCACTGTAAATATATATTACCCTCCTTGGTTAATAAAGAGCTGATTGGCCTATAGCCAGACAGGAAGAGATTGGGCAGGAAAGCCAGAATAGGAGGATGCTGGGAAGAAGAAGGGCAGAATCTTGGGAGTCACCAACCAGATGAAGAAGAAGCAGGATGCATACAAAATGAGGTAACAAGCCGTGAGTCACAAGGCAGCAAGTAAAGGAATAGAAATGGGTTAATTTAAAACTTACGAGTTTGTTAGTAACAAGCCTAAGCTATTAGCCAAGCATTTATAATTAATAAGTCTCTGTGTTGTTATTTGGGAACTGGCTGGCAGGACAGAATTGTCCGCCTATAAGATCCTTTTGAAAAAGAAAGGAAGGAAGGAAAAGAGAGAAGGAAGGACAAAGGTCTGATGAGCCTAGGTAAAATAGCAGGTTATGAAGAGTATCCTTTGATGAGGATTAACATTTAGAGAGCCTTGCTGAGCAATAAAATACTCTGCAAGTTCATGCACTCAGACTATAGCTTAGGATATGACACAATTAGCATCAGTGGGAAGGAATCAGCACCTGTAGGCCTGCAGGGACTGGGGTAAGAAATAACATCTCTGGGCCAGTGAGAGCCAGTGTCTCAGAGCAACCACCCTGGCAGGAGCTGTGACCCAGAACAGGGACATAACTGCCAGAGGTGCAGACAAGAGGAGAGGAATCTGTAAGCAAATCCTCTAGCCTTCTTCTGTGGCCACCCTTTGGCCTCTAGCCAGTGCCTCTATAGCTTCAAAGGAAACCAGATGGCACAGAGCCTTGGGATGCTTCCAGGGACTTGCCCCCAGATCCCTGGGTGGGAAAAGAAAGGCTGATGGAAGGCTTGAGGTGGGCAGGGACCATACGAAGAAAGACTAACCCAGGCAAAAGGAATCCAAAGAGTCATCTTGAAGTCCAACACAGAACACAGAAGGGTTTAGGGACCTGAACCCTGTGCTTACTTCTTTCTGTGGAAGGTCCATTTGAATAGACTTGTATGTCTATAGAAACAAAGACCCGAAGGGTCTCCTGGCCCCACTCCCTGGGACAGACACCTCTCGAGTGGCATCCATGATTCTCAGGCTCCTGAAAACTACTGGCAGTGAGTGGCCTACCAGTCTCCTAAATGCTCTTCATGTGTGAGAAATAAATTTTGTAAATAATTAACTCTTTAGGTTAGCAACTTGTCAAGATGGAAAGAGCTGAAACCCCAGAGTCAGAGAGTTCTGTGCTTCTTGGTGTTCATGCTGTGAGGTCCTTCACACAAGCACACACACACATACACACACACACACACACACACACCTGTGTGTGGGAGTATAGAAGTGTGTCGAATACTTGGAAGTCACTTAGGCATCAGGTCAAGAAAGTCACGGTGGTTTCTGCCTTGTTCTCCACTGGCTCACTCTGCAGACTACCACTGCCATGTGATAAGAAAAAGGCCCTAATTGGTGAAGACACCAAGCTTCTGGACCAGGCTAGCAAGAATGAAGTTTCTCCCTGAGCCACTTCCTGAGCCATATGAGCTTAGGACTAAGCCCCCTAGGCACACTCAAGACTTTAGATGCCTGCAATCCCTCCTAACATCAGAGCTCTAGCTTCATGGGGGCACAGTGAACTAGAACACCCATCTAAAACACACCTCCGTTCCTGTCTTAAAGAACATGGGCCGGTGGCTTTAAGCCACTGTGTTTACAATAGTAACACGAGTTCAGGGGTTTTGTTTTGTTTTGAAGACAGGGTATCTCTGTGTAGCCCTGACTGCCCTAAAATCACTCTGTAGACCAGGATGGCCTCAAACTCAAAGAGATCCGCTTGCCTCTGCCTCCCCAATGCTGGGGTTATAGGCGTGTGTCACCACTGCCTGGCTGAGCTCGGGGGTTTAATGTTTTTTTCAAAGTTCCAAAGTTTCCAGCCTGGGTCTTGAAGGACAAGTGGAAGCTCACCTGGAGAGAAAGGGAAGGACGCAGCCTGTAAAGCGCTGGAGGCCACAGCTCAGCTTTGGACTCCTCGAAATAACAGGAGAGAGCTATGCAAAGAAGATGCTTAGGAAACAGAAATGGAACTGAAGGAGCACAGTATGGGATATAACAATATCCCATGTTGTCTAAGATGTTGGGACCCTGTACTATAGGCAACGAAGAGCCAACCTGTGGCCAGTAACTACAATGGACTAAAACTATGACCAATTTTTAATTTTTATATATTTTTTATTAATTTCTTAAGAATTTCATACATGTATACAATGTACATTTTTATTATATTCTCCCAAAGGTAGATTTTATTGCATAAGATGTAAAAAAAACTGTGCAGGGTGGTACACATCCCTAGTATTAGCATTTGGGATTTGAAGGCAGGAGGACCAGGAGTTCACAGTCATCCATGGCTACATAGTGAGTTCAAAGCTAGCCTGGACAACATGAGACTGTCTCATTTTTTTTCCTTTACTTAAAAGGCACAAAAAATATAAGATCTTGGAGGTGGAGGCCCACCAGAGGCTACTGTGTTAGTAAGAGATGCTGAGAGAGTGGGTCTGGGCACGGATGATAGGACTGAGAAGGAGGGGACAGATAGAGTCAAACTGGCAGAAAACAAAATAAAGCCCAGGATCAACAAACACAAAGAAGGGAGAATGAAAGGGAAGGAGGCAGAGAGATGGCTATGGGACAAGGGATTTGCTGACATTTTATTATCAAGACAGAGCTCAAGCCCTGGAATTAATGCATACAACGAATCCACTTCTTGCCTTTTCTGCACAGGGAGAAAAATCTAAATTCTCCTCTCTAAGTCTGCAAGCATAAAAGACTTTTGAGGATGCTCTGAGACCTGGGATCTGTTGAGACCAGGAGGAAGGGAAAGACCACCACTTTCTACTCAGGTAGAGCTGTCTTTGGGGTTCCATCAGCAGATGGGGCTCAGGACTGTGAGCAGAAGGCTCTTTCAACTCTCTGGACTCCAGCAGGACACTGGAGAGGAAGCCTCGTCTGTCACCAGCGTAACTTCACAGAGTCCTCTTTGCTGAAAGACTTTGATGTGGTCTCAGGTTCCTTTGTCTAAAACTCCGGAAGCAGCTGGCTGCCTGAAGAGGTCAATGCAGGCTCGGGTTTTATTGGCCTCATCTTGGCCTTGATCATGACCCCAAGCTCTGCTTTGTTTCTAAAGGTCACGTGTGGAAAGACCTCCTTCACTGAGTCAAAATGAACAAGGAGACAGAAATGTGTCAAAAACTTAGAGAAAGAACATATGCATGCATGTGTATGAGTGAGTGAGTGTGTGTGTGCCACCAAAATAGCCCACTGGATAAAGGCACTGACAACCTCATTACCTAAGTTTAATCCTCAAGATCTATCTGGTAGAGAGAGAAAACCTGATTCCTGAAAGTTGCCTCTAACTAGCACACACTTGCTCTGTGTGCGTATGCATATGTGTGCACATATGCACACACACATGCACAAATAAATGTTAAGAAAACATTTACACAGAGATACATAAATGTAAGAAAATGGTTTTGTTTGTTTGTAATGGTTAGTTGGTTTGTTTTTGTTTTTCGAGACAGGGTTTCTCTATAACTTTGAAGCCTATCCTGGAACTCACTCTGTAGACCAGACTGGCCTCCAGCTCACAGAAATCTGCCAGCCTCTGCCCCCCAAGTGCTTGAATTAAAGGCATGCGCCACCACTTCTTGGCTAAGAAAATGTATTTTAAAGGGATGGAGAGATAACTCAGTGGTTGAAAGTACATACTTCTCTTGAGAGGACCTGAATTTGGTTCCAAGAACCCATGTCAGGTGACTCACAACCACCTGTAACTCCAAATCCAGAGGCTCTAACAAATTCTTCTGACCTGTGAGGGCATCTGCATGCAGTGGCATTTCATTTGTATTTTAATAAATAATGCTTGCCTGAAGATCAGAGAGTAAAACAGCCCCACTGGTCAGCCTTACAGACAGAGTAATGGTAACATACACCTTTAATCCCAGTAGCCACACTGGTTTGCCAAAGAAACTGGGCGGTGCATGCCTTTAATCCCAGTGGTGCACACCTTTAATCCCAGCCCTAGAGAGGGTTATAAAATAGGATGAAACATCGTTCAGACACAGTCTTATTCTGAGATTCTAGGAGGCAGGATCGCCATTTTGAACTGAGGTCAAGATAAGAGAAAGTGGCTGGCTGTTTTGCTTTTCAGATCTTCAGGTTGAACCCCAATTTCTCTCTCTGAGTTTTTATTAATCACACCCAATGTGGGGCATGAATTTATGAAAAGGTCATTTGCCTGATGCTTTTTAGCCACTGGCACAGACAAGAACTGAACCTAAACCTAGCCACCTGGGTACTGTGGCATAATGCTCTTGTACCCTATAAGATTTGTCACTCATATTGGTTTAATAAACATTGATTGGACAGTAGCCAGGCAGGAAGTATAGGTGAGGCAACCAGACTAGGAGAATCTAGGAAGAGAAAGCCTCAGTCTGCAGTTGCCACCCAGACACAGAGAAAACAAGATGAAAATGCTACACTGAAAAAAAAATATCAAGCCACATGGCTAAACATAGACAAGAATTATGGGTTGATTTAAGTTGTAAGAGCTAGCTAATAATAAGCCTAAGCTAATGGGCCAAACAGTTTATAATTTTAATAAAAGCCTCTGTGTGTTTCTTTGGGACTTAACAGCTATGGAACTGGGTGGGATAGAAACTCTGTTTACAGTGGATTGATAGAAACAGGTTGATTTGGAATATAAGAGCTAGCTGGAAATGTGCCTCAGCCATTGGCCAAGTAGTGTGATCAATGTGGTTTCTGTGAGATTATTTGGGTCTAGGTGGCCAGGAAACAAAAGCAATCTCCATTTACACCTGCACTCACACTCTCTCACACACACACACACACACAAATTTAAAAAATAATAGAAATATGTTTTGATGCCTATAGGCTCACAGGGGCTTTGACTGAAAAAGCATGGACCCCTCATTGGGTAATTGGAAGCAGAATGAAAGCCTGGTGTCTGCAGACATTCGATGTCAATACACTTAACTTTGACAGATGACACACAGATAAGTCATTGTCCTAAACTTGACATCACCTTAGATTCTAGGAACAGCAAAAACTTCACAAGACCAACCCTCCACCCCCAGAAGACAATTATTCACGAAGGCGAGGCTGTATTCCGGAGCAGAAGTGATGACCTCTTGGGAAGTCCATTGTCCTCTCAATCAGTGATTTCTTTGGATCACTTTACAGAACCAGGTATGCTGGGGAGGAAATGGAGAACAAGAAAGGGCTGGGATACAGCGAGTAGGCAAAAATCAAACACAAAGGGTCTCAAGGCCACACCCTAATTAAGAATCAAAGTTAGTCAGTTCAATTGGAATTTGCAATAATTGTGATAGAGAGCCATTGTCATTTCCATAGACTTAATCCAGCCAGGCTACTGGACTAACTGGGTTCCTGGGGTTAGAGACAGTCCGTAGGGCACTTTGCTAATGTTCCTAGGGAAAAGAAGGGTCAGGACCGGCTATATTCTGGAAAACACAACCCAGTGTCAATGCTGGACAAACCTGAGTTCTGTTCTGTTTCTTATCTCCTGAGTACCATACCGGGAAAGGAAGATAAAAATGAAAGACAGAAGGAAAAGTGTAGTGTAATGTAGACCACTCCTCGGTGGACTAAAGAGTGCACTCATCAGTGTGACAGTGTCTAGCACACTATGGATCACCTGACTTCAACAATAAGTGTGCAGGGTTAGAAAGATGATTATCTATAAAGTGCTTGCCACACAAGCACAAAAAAACAGGGGTATATGCTTGTAATCCCAATGCTGGGGCAATGGAGAGATGAGAATCCCTGGGACTTGCTAGCCAGATAGTCTGGCCAAACAGGAGTGTTCTGGGTTCAGTGAGAGACTTTTCTTCAAGAGACAAAGTGGAGAGCAATAGAGGAAGACATCAAACATCACCCTCTGTCCTCCACATGCACACACAGTATGCACACAGGCGTACCTATAGACAACCACATACACATGTAACACACATGCATGCCCATGCACATATGCACACTTAGGTGATAAGTAAGAAGCTTCAACATCTGAACTAGAGAGAAGTAGAAATCGTATTCCTTCCAAACTTCCAGATCTGTCCATAGCAGCTAGTCATCATTTGTGATGGTTTTTGAAGCCTCCTGTCCACAGTTCCAGTAGACTGGGCACTCTCTGTGTGAGCCAGCCGGCAATCAATGTGTTGGCACATGGCACAAAGCTCAGCATAGAGAAAATGACCAAATAAGAGCTAACGCTGCCTTGGGCCAGGGTGGGGGCCAGGGTGCAAGTGGGACAGTCAAGTCCTCGGTATGTTTGGAGGGCAAAGTCAGAAGGATTCCTTATTGAGTTGAGGATACAAGGTGGGAGAGTAGGTAACTCAAGGGTCCTGGCATAAGAGCCTAGAAGGTAAACATTATCAGAGATGGAGGAAGCTGGAGGCAGACAAGAGGTTCCCCTTTGTACTGGAGCATTCTGGCCATCCAAGTCAAGAGGCTGAGTAACAACTGAAATTTGAGAACAAGGTTTATTTATAGTAAAGATAAAGAATTGGAGCAGGGTTGTGGTGGTCCACGCCTTTCACTCCAGCACTCGGGAAGTGGAGGCAGGTGGATCTCTGTGAGTTTAAGGCCAAACTGGTTTACAAGAGCTAGTTCCAGGACAGGCTCCAAAGATACACAAAGAAAGCCCATCTCTAAAAAAAAGGGGGAAAAAAGGAAATAAAAAACACACAAAACAAACAAATAAACAAAAAAGATAAAGAACTGGGCATCCTTGTCATAAAGATGCTGTGGAAGAGCCTTGTAACTGCAAGCTTTCACCAAGAAATGCGTGTGAAGTGGTCTGAAGTCTGAGCCCTGAAATATTACAATACCAAAAATCTTGGGAGAGGTAGAGACCTCAGCAAACAAAAACAATTAACAGTAACCAAAGCTACAGTCAGAAGAAAAATGTAAGGAAAGACAGGGATGGCCAGCAGGCCAGGAGGAAAAAACAATCACAGGAAGAGGGGCGCTCAAGAGTGTCAACTGAGGAGTGAGAGCTACCCAGTGGATTCAGCAGATGGAGTCCCGTGGTGGCCACAGTGAGATTTCGTGTGGGTTATCAGCTTGGGTAGGCGAGTCTGAGAGAGGAGGAGAGGCTAGGCCCTGGAGACTGGAAGTCTACTCGCTGTGAGAAGGCAACAAGATGAGCATGGTAGCCAGAGGGAAAGCAGTGGAAAGTCCCAGGTTTGTCGCTACGGTGAACTGTCAGCAGACTGGAGTACTGCCTCTGCTGCTTGGAGAAGCTACGGCTAGACGTTCCTAACCTCAGTGGGTCTTCCCCTTTCTAGGTCTGACTCCTAAGCTGTCTCAGGATGGGGATCACATATCTTTCCTTGACTTTCATTATACTCCTATCTAGTAAACATGAAACACTTATCAGCTACTTGAACGGCTGTACGTCTGAGCCAAGAGTCAACTCTGAGCCTCTTTTGCCTCAGAAGATTGAGTAAGAAGAGACACAACCAGCATATCGAAAGGGTCTGGTAATCGATTGGTATCCAATATTACTTTCAATAAATCCAACTATCCCAGTGCCTTCATGTTATAGATAATGTTTCTAAAGTTCAGAAAACACTTTGCTCAAAGTTGCACAGCTAGTGATAATAGTCTCTTGAATTTATCTCTAATTTCTTACATAGGGCCAGAAAATCCCCCTAGAGTATCTAGGTGACATGGACTTAGGTCTACATATCCAAGCTTCTGCAGATTGATATATAGACGGCAAGCTTAAACATTCAGAATTGATAGCAGCTGTAAAATCTCTCTGTGACCTTCCTCCATGGCCAGCATAGTCTGTCCTGGGTGACTTGTCAGCCCGGCCACTCCACGCCTTGCACGATGCCCCACATCCTTCTCAGTTTGTTCTCTTCCTTTACCTGACTTCCGTCTCTAATGTTTTGGGTAGCAACCCTTGCTATTCTTCGTGTCTTCAAGTCTAGGGGTCCAGCTAGGCCTTATGCTTCTTTCATTTATGGTTAATTGTTCTGTAAGCGCAGGCGGCCGACTCTTCTTGTTCCGACCGCAGGTGACCATCTCAGCACAGGCCCAGCAAAAATTTCTGACAGCATTAATGGACATGCCTGTGAGCTGGGTACACACCTCTGTCATTGTCCTTGCAAGAGATGAACAGCCTGCCCTTTCCTGGATGAATGAAGCCTGTTTACATTGCCAACACTTATCTGGGGAGTACTGTATGCTGCAATTCCTTTAATAAGACAGTAAATCTTTAGCATGGTTTATAGCCGTCTTTCATCCAAAGACCTCAAAGAAATTTTACTCACACCGTCATTATTAATCATCCAGCTTGCCCAGGAAGGCAAGCCGTGATTGTTTCAAAGAGAGAAACTGAGGTTCCAGCAAGGTTTATGTGACTTCTCAGGGTCATGAACAGGGTCAGAAGAAAGAGCTGGGCACGGAGCCCAAATTCCTTTCTATCGGGCCAAGAACCCAGCCCTCCCCTCAAAGCCCTTCGAACACTCCCTCCTGGTAGAAAACATGATTTGTTACCTTGATCTATTAAGCAGGAATGAACTCCAAACTCTTCTTCAATGACACGGGGAAAGCAACGTTTATTTTTGAAGTTCCTTCAAGTCATAAAAAGCTTGATTCACTGTGTTAAATACTAACATTGAACTGAGCAGATAGCTTTGTAGTCCTAATGATACCCTGGATTTAAATGATGCCTTTGCAACGCAGTTCACAGGCTTCTGAAGACCTTTGGTCTCTTTCTGACTTCAAGTATCTCATTCTTTTCCTCCTCTCATGTCTTCTTCACTCCCCCCCCCTTTTTTTTGCCTAGCCCCTACTCCTGCTATGCCCCGAATGCTCAAAATAAAAGGAGCTCTTTGGGGGGTGGACACAGGAAAGCCTCCCAGGGTCCTGGAGCAGGAGGTGCAATGAGACTCCACGGGGATCCTCCGACAGATGCTTGGGACTAACTCTTGCTTGCAAGGACAAGTAGCAGACAGGAATTAGTGCCTTGGCTGTTGTTTGCCGACCTCTGGTGTACGGTGTTTGGAAAAGAGAATGCTCAGGTTGTATTACTACTGGCTACATTTGACAAGGAATTACAGTCAACATCTAAGTTTGGAAAGTATTGAAGGGTTTGCAAGAAGAAATGAAAGAGAGGAACTTGAACTTTCGGTCTCTACCTTCTCCTGAACTCTAAGTGGCCTATAAAAACTGTGGTGCTCCTTACGCCCACTCGGATATAGGAACAAGGGAGGGATGTTTTTGGAAAGCAGGACGTGGGGAGCGGGGCTCAGTGTCTAACAAAGACGAGGTAAAAGCAGGCAGGTGTGTGGAGAACAGAAGTGTTCCTAGTATCCTCGGGGAAACGGGATGTGAGCATGACTGTAGAAACAGAACACGGGGTCGGGTGACAGCAGTGAGACCAAGGAAGGAGGACAGATAGCCATGGGCTGGAGGGAAGATCAAATGGGCTGTTGTAATAATCCTGACGATGCTCACTTTTTAGCATAGAATGAATTCAGTGAACGGGGACATACTCTCATACTCGGATCCATGGTTTCCTTTTTTTCCTTTCTCTCACTCTTCCTTTCTGAGATAGAATCTCATGTAGCCAAGACTGGCCTCAAACTATGTAAACAAGGATGATCTTGAACTTCTGACCCTTCTGCCTCCATTTCTCAAGTGCTGAGACTTTAGGTTTGTAGCATTGAGCTTGGCTTTGCAGTGCTGGGGATCACATCTGAGGCCTTGTGCATGCTAGAGCAATACTCTCCCAATTGATGCACATTCTCAGCCAATTACTTACATTCTCCAAAGAATTATCATAGTTAGCAGGCTGAGAAAAAACAGGGGCAGGCTTGGTGGTGCACACTTTTAATCCCAGCACTCGGGAGGCAGAGGCAGGTGGATTTCTGTGAACTCACTGCAATCAGTGCTACAAAGCTTCTCAAAAAACAAACAAAAAAGTGTGGTGTGTGTGTGTGTGTGTGTAGGGGAGTGTTTAATAAGACCAGTCAAGAGTCTTTCCAGTAATTCACATACCACTTCATTCATTCAATCAATCAGTCACTCACTCACTGCACAAACATTTCCTGGCTCCACTCAAGAAAGCATCGTGGCTAGTGTTTCTCACTCATAAGATTATCTTAAAGGATAATCAAATGATAGTGCTGGATATACTGCCGGATCCCATGAAAACACAGTTAACATAGAATGACATGACATGACATTGGAAACCATTAGTATGTATTCTATTGTCTGAGTGTGGTGGCACACAACTCTAATCCCAGCACTCCAGAGGCAACAGGATCAGAAGTTCAAAGTCATCCCCTGCTACAAAGCATGTTTGAGGCTAGTCTGTGATATATGAAATCCTGTCTAGAGGAGGGAAGTTTCACTATTAGCTTTGAGAACAGTATCTTTATTCTTAGGACTTTAACACTGAAGTTTAAAAAAATTATGGGACATAACAATAGAAAAGCGTACCTACAGAATTTATCTCCAAGTGTTCAGAAAAATATACTACAAACATACATACATACATGTGTGTGTGTGCGTGTGTGTGTGTGTGTGTGTGTGTGTGTGTAGGTATGTGTAGGGTAAAAGGGCCAGTGAAAGAAACCCACCCTAGTTCTGAGACCTGAGCCAGCAAAAGAAACACTTTATCACCAGAGAAACATGTTCTGACTCAGAAACCAGTGCCAAAGAAACACACTTTGTCCCTAGAATCAGTGTCAGTGAAAGAAATTTGCCCTGGTCCCAAAATTAGAGCCAAAAAGCTTAAAAAGGCCAGCGAAAGAAACAAAGTTTGGCTCTGAAATCAGCCATCTCTGCCCCAGACCAACTAAATTAACCAATCCCTGAGCAGGGAAAAATTTACCAATCCCTCTTCTCCCTGGGAAAACTCCGCCCCTAAAAAGTCCTATCTAAGCCCTGTGCCTCTTCAGTTAGCTGCACAGCTTCCACCCTGGTAGAGGTGGCCACTCTCCTGGACTCTTTCCTCCCAATAAATCTCTTGAACGAGGTTTGGGTGGAGCATCGCCTAGTTGTTACAACTTCACTGGAGAAGTCAGAAGCGCACTTTCACCTGAGAAACCTTCCCCTAGCAAAGCAGAGTTGCTACACTCCTGAGGGAGACTAGCTGTAACAACTTTGCTGGGAAGCCCTATCCTCCCAGAGCAGAGCTGTTAAAATGGGGAGACCTTTCCCGAGAGTAGGGCTGTAAGCTGCTATGCTTACTGTGGCCTGTACTATGCCTGGGCTCCCGACTGTCAGACCACTCTTCCACTGGAGCTGTGACATTCAGCATTTCCTGCTCCCGATGGCCAGGATCCCTTTCCATCTGAATTGTGACACTTTCAGTATGTCCATGTATAAAGAGATTATGTAGGGGTGTGTGTGTGTGTGTGTGTGTGTGTGTGTGTGTGTGTGTGTTTGAGAGTACATTAAGGCAAGCACTAACACTGACCAGAGCGTCTGGAAAGGGCTGCCGAGGTCAGACACATGCCTTTTAAAAGTTTCTCTATTATGTTTGAAAAACTTTCAACGGATTTTATTCAGGCATGGAGGTTTGTGCCTGTCCTGAGGACCTGAGAGGCTGAAGTAGCAGTATTGGTCAGTTCAAGGCTACCCTGGGCTGCAGAGTGAGGCCAGTCTGGGCTACAGAGAGAGAAGTAGACCAAAGTCAAATTGAAAGTTGAAAACAAAAACAACCCAGCTGGTTCTGCTGTAGCCCCCTGCATAGGAAGAGGAGGGACATTCTACTTCCGAGGCTACCCCAATATTCAAAGGACAGGAAGGAGGTTGAGAGCCTTCTCAGTTTCCAGCCAGAAGCCAGAAAGGCATCCCTTGCCATGGAGCAAGAAATCTTGGAATGTAACAACTACCAACTACCACCAGCTCAACACATAGAAGGCTCAACATAACCAGGGCCAGGAACCGCAGCCTTGCTGGTCCCAATTCTGAGTTTTATAACATCTTAATTCCTTCTGTGAGCTGAGCATAGAGACAGAGAGAGGGTGCAAGCGTGCAGTTGGTATCGGCTCTACTCTACAAATTCTAATTCAGATGCCATGGTCCCAAGTGTTGAAATTCCCAAAGACCAAAGTCCCTAAAGCCCCTATCACCAAAGTCACAAACTCCAGAGATCAAAATTCTCAGGTGTACAAAGGCGTAATTCCTGTGGCAGGGAAGGGATGGAGAAAGAAGGAGAAAAAAGAAGTTAGGGGAAAAAAAGAATGAACGGTTATGAAAAGCACAGGGAAAAGCTATGTGACAGAGTAGGGCGCAATCTTCGGCTTCAAATGTGTCATCTGCACATCACTCATTGGCCTGCACCCGTGAGAAATCGTTGTGGTGAAACGCTGTGCCTATCATCCAGATTCCCAGACCCAATGCTGCTCTGTAAGTGGTGAGCTCAGTTCCTAAAATTAAACCTTTTATTTGAAAGAAAAATAATGCGTCATTAATCTGTGTTAGTATTCCTCCAGCTGATGAGATGCCAGGCAAACCCTCTTGGGCTTGGATAGATTCTGTCCAAAGACTTAAAGGCCCAATTCGGGTATCTCAGCCCACTCGCGGTGATAAAGGGATGTGCCCAGCCCCAAGCTGCTCCACCTTCTGCCCTGTCTCCGTGTGTGCAGGGTCGCCTGCTCCTGTGGGTGCTACTCACTGATAAACCTGGTGTTTCTCTGTTCACAGAAATAAGTGACGATTATCTACTTTAATGTGTGGAATGGCCTCTAAAAAGATTTTTTTATGTTTTCACTAAACAGATAAAAGATTTTCAAATCTATTGTAATGTAAGCGACCTTTTAATGTGATAAAAAAAAATTTTTTTTTAAAAGCAGGAACTCAGTTTATTACTGTGAGCAGCAGCTTATATAGGACATGATGTCATACGGGAGTACCTCCAGCCAATGAGAGACAGCCAAGCCCTCCCTCTGGCTGGAGGGGCGTCTACCTATATTTTACTGTTTTATCCTCACTCAGTAGCTTTGAGATTATCCTTCAAACTTGAGTCAGGCTTTTCTTCATCCTACAGGCCTCAAGGTACAGGCCCCAAGGTACAGGCCCTGAGATAATTTTAGCCCAACAGGCCTGTGTGTTTCTTTGGAACTGAACGGCTATGAGACTGGCAGGACAGAATGTGATAAATTTTTAATGTAACTTTTGTTTTTTTACGTCAGGTCTCTCAAAGCCAGGCATAATGGTGACTTGTGCCTGTAATCCCAGTACTTGAGATGTAGAAGCAACAGGATCTAGTTCAAGTTCAAGGTCATTCTTGGCTATGCTGTAGTTCAGTCTGGGTGACAGAGACTGAATAAAGGAAACAGCAGCAACAACAACAAACAAATAAATAAGAAGGCAGAGGAAGAAAGAAGGAATATATATGTATGTATACACATATGTGTATATAATATGTGTGCATACATGTATTGTGTACATATGTGTGTACCTGTATGTGTGTGTGTGTGTGTGTGTGTGTGTGTGTGTGTGTGTGTGTATTCTTCTTCTGCAGTCCTTACTGACCTGAAGCTCTCAATGAAACACAGACTGGTACAATTCAGTGATCCTTCTGCCTCAGCCTCCCCACTGCTGTAATTATAAGACATAAACCACCCCACACAATTTGTAAATCTTTTCTTTAAATAGACAAGCAGAAAATTATACAACTGCCTGCTGTTTTAAGAATTTTTAAGTTTTTTTCCCAGATTATATTTTTTGGACTTTGACCTTTCAATATTTAAATTTCACAGAGTTCAAATCTTCTGAGCTTTCAACTATTGGACTTATGGCACCAGAGGACTGAGCTTCAAACCTGCTTGCAAATCCCCCAGGTTGCCAGCATCCTTGACCACAAGAAGCACTCTTCCCTGGTTGACAGCGTCAAGGTCTCCATGGAATGCGGAGACTTTCGGGCGTTTGGAAGTACATTCTAGTACATTGTGCAAAACACCCCATTGCTGCAGCAGGGTTCAGCCATCACACTCAGCTCTGGCGAGGGCTGGGGCAAGAAGGAATGCGGTGATAAATGGACTTTCAGGGTATATGCAGAACCATTCTTCCAGGGGTGCAAGCCTCCTTCTCACACCCCCAAAACAGGCCCCCAGCAGACAGCACAGACAAGAAGCACAGAGTGGTCAGGTGGGGGGGGGGCACCGAGTCGTCCCTGTAACTCAGGTGAATCTTTGTCCTCTGCCCTCTGGAAAGTCATCTCAGGCTGCACTCTCTTCAAAGAAAGCCATTTGCTGCAGCCTGGGAAGGCCAGCTCACAACAGTCCCTGGTGCTGTACGCAGGAGGTACCATTTTGCTGCAGCCTGGGAAGACTCTTCTCTCTCCAAGTTCAAGATACATTTCCAAAGTTCCTCATTCAAATGCTAGGACTTACGTGTCTAACAGGTAGTTGTTGGTCCTTGAAATTTTGCCCTGAAGAGTTAAAATACTTGACTGAAAAAACGGGGAGGAAGGGGGAAGTCCTTGTGGGAGGAATTTTTAGCCCCTGGAATTTTTAGCGCGAGATCAGCAGGAGATTGCTGGAAAGGGAGGGCTGGGGACAGTTCTGGGGCCTGCAGGTGTTCCTTTCCACGCCAGCCAGTGAAGGATGCCACCCCCTTTCTTAGCCCCCAGCAGGCAGACACACCAGCCAGGACTTGCTGGAGCCCAAGTCCCAGGAGTCAGCTTGCAAATGACTTTGCACAGCATCTTTCCTGGTTGGATGACATCAGAGAAGAAGTGGAGGAGCCGAAGCTGGGGCTGCAGGTGGAGGGCCCGCCGGAGTGCCACCACGTGAAGGTACAAGGACCACCTGTGACAGCCCCAACAATCCTGCTGGGACCCGCAGCTTCTCTTCTGTTGCTATCTCAACAGCAGACTAAACTAAAAGCTGGGGAACTGTGCCCCATCTCCAGCATCAACCGCAATTACTGTCCTTTCTTTTTTATAATCTGTCTGTCTGTCTGTGTCTGAGACCGGGTCTCTGGTAGCTTTGAACTCACTGTGTACCAAGGATGACCTTGAACCTCCGCCTCTCCTGCCATCACTTCCAGAGTGCTGGGATTACAGGCATGTGCTGCTATCCTTGGTCTATGCACTGCTGGAGATCCAACCTGCATATGCTAGGGAGCCCTCTACCAACTGAACTACATTCCCAGCTCTTGATTTCTCTTTCAATAAATATTTCCTGAAGTCCTCTACCTGGAGCAGCCCAACACTGCCCTCCAGGAAGGCTGTAGCCACTAAGTATTCAAGACAGCAATGTGCTCAGATGTCAGTTCTTAATGATGGTTTAAGAAAACACACGGTCCTCTTGGATGATAGGTCAGGTGTGACCCGAGAGCCCTAAAAGGGGGTCAGCAATAGGCACTGAGGATGTTAAGGAGGCTGGTGGCATAGGAGAGCTGACAAGGGGCTACAGGCATGCCCGCCAGTTACCAAAGACTCTCGGGTAGTCAGCTCCAAGTTTAAAGGAATGTTTATGGAACAAGAATTTAGGAAATATTTATAAAAGGAAGATAAAATTGGAGGTGGGAGGGCATGCCTCCATCAAAGCAAGGAGCAGAAGAAAAGGGCTTCAAATTTCCACTTGAGATGGGCAGAGAGCTGGGGAGAGGGGAGGGTACGGAAAGCCACTTGAACGGCTTTGGAGCTTCAAAGAAGGTGTAAGGAGGCAGGACAAAGGCTAGGAAAGAAAGAACAGGAAGAGGAGAGTCAGGGGTCAAGTCTCAAGTTGCCCTTCTCCTCTGCAGAGAACAGCAGGCTCTTCTCAAGGGCAATCCAGTCCAGCTTTGACTCCCTGTGCCCCTGTGGACTTAACCTCCTCTGGCTCCAAAGTCTGCCCCAGGCCACCCACCGACAGAGATGCAGTCTGAGGGGAAATGAGCCTTCAAGACCCAACCCATTGCTTTCTTTCCCTATCTCCCTCCAGATCTGAAAATCAGGCCTCCATCCCTAGAATCCTAGCACTTGTGAGATTTTCTTTGTTCCCTGCATAAATCCCTTTCTGCCTTTTTGTCTCAGATCCATTGACAGTGATCTACACTTTCTTATTTTAATCAGATTTGCTCTTATCAATTTTCATAGCCAGTCTCGTTCCAGAAAGGATTGGAGGCAACTTCTAAAGTTGCAGGTGGTGACTGCTTTGATAAACCCAGCTCCCCACCCCCATCCCCACCCACCCTACCCCGTCCCAAACACCTGCGCCCACAAACATGGAGAGGTGCTATTCTGGTTGAAGTATAAGATCAGTTGGGACACACCCCCTTTGAAGCCCGGCTCCAAGCTAGAGACTACACGTGGGCACTTAGCACCCTAAGCTAGTACACACTATTAGGGTGTCTTGGCCACAGATATCCTTGAGGGTGCCATTGGTGAGCTATGCTTCAGAGGTGTTTGCAACGTTCTAGTCTCCTCCAGCGTGACCCTCACGATCCTGGGGTGTGGATTCTGAGTTCAGGCCACACACACCAGTCTTCCCTTTCTTAGGAGTGGAGCAAAGAGCTGGCCTGCTCTGGAAGAACGTGTATTGGAGGAACAGGGTCCCTCTTCCAGACCCTGCAATGCTCACACCTCCTCAGCCCCTTTCTGGCCAAATTTGCACCTCTGCCCACAGGGGAAGGAGCCTAAAGGTGCTAGCTGATCAGAACTGGCTGAAACCGGACTCTTTGGTTAAAAGGCCTCTTGGCCACTGCCCAGCTGAGCAGGGGAGGGTTTAGCTTTGTCCTTAGGGATCTTCTGAGAGAGTCCCACTCTTGGGAACTCCCATATTGTGGGAAACTCACAGGTGCTCCCCCCTCCCCCATTCACAGAGACCTCACTTGTTTGGGTTCACCCTTAGATCTGCTAATGGCCAGAAAATCCACATAGTTCACCCTGCGAGTGAGCAGGGCTTCTCTCTGCCCGGGAGCCAGGCAAGATCTGCTGTGTCAGCCCAGGGGACGACTAAAGGGCTCTTTGCTCACTTTTGTGTGCATTACTCCTGAGTTTACAGCGGCTGCCTTTCTTCTGAAAACATATGGAGGGTTTAGGAAAAAGCAAGGCATGAGATAAAGTATAGGACTCAGCCGTGACAAGCTCAATAGAGGTCTGAGTCTCAGTAGTTTACCCTGGTTCCAAGAAAGACCACAAACTGAGACTACCCAGGTTCCACCCAGGAACAGACCATCCAAAGGAAATTCCTAATATTCCAACCATTGTAGATAGGGTCACCTGCCAGTACACACTTACCGCTTTTCACCAGGACACCCCTAGACAAATGTCAGCCAATCAAAGGTCTTAGACCCTAGAAATCCCTCACCCCCACCTTTGCTACTACAAAAATCCAACCTGAGCTGAGCTCGGGGCTCTCTGATCATTCCAATACGTTGGGCACACAGAGAGTCCGAGTTTGCAGACTTGTGTAGAATAAAGGCTCTTTGCTTTTACATATGGGACTCGGTCTCCTTTTTGGTTTTGGGGGGACTTCACGGATCTGGGCATAACAGAAGCAGAACCTCTGAACAAGCGGAAGATGCGCCGTCCAAACGAAGCGCTGACTGAGCACAGAGAGGGACCTAACCTAAGAGAGTGCCCATGTGCCATCTCTGTGCAGCACCCCCACCCTTTGCATTTTCACAAAACACCAGAACAAACATCACCAACATTTTATGGTGCTGGAGAGAACGGTTCCTGGGGAGAAGTGACCGAACTTCTCACCTCGAATAGGACACCAACAACAGAACAAAGTGAGCATTCCACCCAAGTCCAACTTAGCCAGCCAGTGCCTTATGGAGCAAAGTGAGAGGCTCCTTAGAATCCCGAAGCCACCACACCACCAGAAGGTTTCACCCCTGCATGAGTGATGACTTCTGTACTCATGCATACTCTCTCATCTCCGGACACCCTGAGACCACAGGCTGCTAGGACCAAATTTACATACAGCTGGGAGGGGGCGTAGGAAGGAGTGGCTGGAATCTCAGGTGAGAGTCTGACAGAACCCCAACAGGTATTGCAAAAAGGCAAAGGAGCGTGAGTGCCATGCTGAGATGACACACAGGAACACTCTGAGGTTTGTCTCTCTCCTCTGTTCAGCCCTGTTTGGACAGAGACCGCTTCGTCTGGTTCAGAGACACCTTGATGGTCTCCTGTGGTTCATCAAAAGCTGCTCTGAGGACAGTGATGACTGCCACTGTCGGGCCCAGAGGGGGTCAGGCTTAAGTCCAGGTTAGGTGACTCCACTCCTCCTTCATGTACAGCCCTCACTGTCAGACACACGGCCTTGGTTTGTATCCAACAACCACTAAGGCAAAGCAAAATCTATCCGAGACTTAAGCCTGGCTCCTCAGCTCAGTGACAATCATGAACTCAGCAATAACACATGTCCTGTCTCTTAAATGGACTCTGCTTGTCAAACTGATGAGTTCTATCTAATATGGGTATTGTTATGGTTTAAATAAAATGGCGCTGTATCCCAAGTGGCAGCAGCAGGCAATGGGCCACAAGTGGCAGTGGATCCCAGGCTGGGAGCCACGGTGAGTGAGAGATGGATAGGCACACCATGCAGAGTGAGGTTGGCTATTTATTTAGTGGGTTATGGAAGGGAAGGGGAAAGGGGAGAGGCAGAGAAAGAGGAGTGAGGGAGGGAAGGAGGGAAGGAGGGAGGGAGTGAAGGAGGGAGGGAAGAGGAGCCACAGCAGCAGCTACCCCTTCAGGAGAGAGATGGAAAGGAAGGGAGCTCAGGCTAGAAGCAGAAAAAAGACTGGCTTGCCTCAGCTACTGGGGGTGGGGGAATGGGCTAGGATTGTCTCTTAAAGGGACAGTGTAGAAACTAGCTTGATTCGGGAAAATAACCGGGCTAGCTAAAGGATAAAGCAATTATATTTTTATTTATTATAAGGGGGAAACTCACGAAACAGGAACAAGAAGCCCAAGCTCAGCTGTGCCCCACGGGAATCACAGAGAGAGAAAGCACCTGGGCCATGCCTTAACTTGGATCCACCTCTTAAAGATAATTGGCTAACAAAGTTTTCCCATCACGACAGAACAGACCATTACATTCCCATATTTTTTTATAACAAAAAGGCGGGAGGTTAGGTACAACAAGTTAAAGGAATTGGGGTGGTGGATTCTCAAGACTGCTTCCTGCTTATTTGTGGGCATTGTCTTAGGAGGGACCTGAGAAGGCTGGGTGCTGGTCACATCCTGACATAGCTGATCTCTTTGTTCCTGTCCAGTATTTGTGGTGTGGAAATGTCTGGTGTCTCTTACACCTGTTTAAGGTATTGGCAGAACAGAGAACAAAGTTAAGTTTAGGGGGAAAAAATTTAGGACCAGGGAATTGAGAGGGGTGTATCTGACCTGTTTAAGATGGGTCCTTCAATTCAGCTCCCTGGAACTCACAAGAATTTTTTGGGTTTGTGAAAACATAAGTTTTAAACAGTAGCATATTTATATCAGAATGACTGTGACAGACATTTTTTTGCACAATGAAAAGTATTTATTTTTATTTTTTTAATTTTTCAAGACAGGGTTTCTCCGTAGCTTTTTGGTTCCTGTCCTGGAACTAGCTCTTGCAGACCAGGCTGGCCTCAAACTCACAGAGATCCGCCTGCCTCTGCCTCCCGAGTGCTGGGATTAAAGGTGTGCGCCACCACCGCCCGGCAATGAAAAGTATTTTTAAGACTATGAAAGGCAGCAGGAGAGAGAAATTTGATAGTGTGCACTTGTTCTCACATCTTTATAACTTGCAGGTACACACCTTAATAACTTGTATTTGTATTTTACTGAAATTTGTTTGGTGAGGTTGTCCTTTTAAATTGACAAAACCTCTCAGCTGTTAAACTGCAACAGAGATCTTTGAGAAAGATAAAATTTTACTTGAGTTAGTGATAAAAAAAAAAATGTCAGAGAACTTTCTTGGTTGGTACCTAGGTTGGACTCCTTAGGGTCCTCCATGGTCAATGAGGGTTGTATTTGCCTTTTGTGTTTAGCATAGGGCCTGCTAGGTTCCAGAAGGTCCTGTAGGCTAAGTAATCTGTAGGAAGACAAGCCTACCTTGACTTGAGCAGCTAGGCTGTCGATTCTGGTGATTATGTCCACTGTTTGGAGATCTTCAGTTCAGATGAAAGGCAGTTTTTCCCAGTGGTCAGCACTTGGCAGTTGAAACAAATTGCTGATAGATGTTGTTCTGTGCCCATTTGTCTTCTGTCTTCTTTGAAGGAAATAGAATGCTGCTCCTAGCAGCCAACCTGACTCTTTTTGTTATGAAAAGATTTTAACAATTAAATATTTAAATGCCAGATTCCCCAGATCTCTGAGCAATTGAGGGCTGTTTATCAGGTATAGATGAGTTATAACTACAGTATAGAATCTCCCTGGAGGGGCTGGAGAGATGGCTCAGTGGTTAAGAGCATTGCCTGCTCTTCCAAAGGACCTGAGTTCAATTCCCAGCAACCACATGGTGGCTCACAACCATCTGTAATGAGGTCTGGTGCCCTCTTCTGGTCGGCAGACATACACACAGACAGAATATTGTATACATAATAAATAAATAAATATTTAAAAAAAAAAAAAAAAAAAAGAATCTCCCTGGAGAGCTGAGTCCAAGCGTGACTGTACTGGCTTTCAATTTAACAGGTAAAGCAGGGTTGGATTAAGAGACTTAACAGTACATATCAATTTAAACTATGAGATTTATTGCTTTGTAGTCTGGAATGAGATGCAATAAACAGACAATTATAGCATTTGGCAGTAAACATAGGTGCATTTAAGTTACATGTATATACACAGAAACATACACACACACACACACACACACACACACAAAGTGAACAGGAATTGGGTGAAGTGGATGCTCTTTGTGCAAAAACATGCCACTGCACAAAACACTCACAACAGAGTCAGCAAGAGGAATTTAGAGACAAAAACATAAGTAAACTGGGGACCAGGCAAGGTAGACTTCAGTAAAGATAGAGGGACTTGGTCACCTGATCTGCCATCAGTTAAGAGGGCAGTGAAGTCACATGACCTCAGCTAAGGCGGTGGAAGGTCACCTGACCTCAGTCAAAATGGCAGTGATCACATGTTGTATGCTAAAGCCACATTTTTTGAGCTGTGGGAGTTTGAAATATAATAACAAGAGACACGTGATCTGCCCTTGTGCTGAGCCACTCTGGCAAGAAGCAAAGGCTGGAATGGAAAACAGCTTCCTTGTGGATCCGACTAATTCTTGTCAGTTTCCGCAGGACCAGCGATAGCTGTGACGGGATAGTTTGAGGAAAAACAGAGCCAGTGGGATACCGGCAGAGCATTCACAGGCAAGTGGATGATAATTTGAGGGTTTATACCATAGCTGAAAACATGAAAACTCGGGGCTGGAGAGATGGCTCAGTGGTTAAGAGCATTGCCTGCTCTTCCAAAGGTCCTGAGTTCAATTCCCGGCAACCACATGGTGGCTCACAACCATCTGTAAAGAGGTCTGGTGCCCTCTTCTGGCTGCAGACATGCACACAGACAGAATATTGTATACATAATAAATAAATATTAAAAAAAAGAAAAGAAAACATGAAAACTCGTGAAAACACCACAGAACCTATAGAAGGGTGTCTCCTCTCTACACACAGGGTGTTAATGAAACAGCGTCACTACAAAGCCTATAGGAAAACATCTTTTCTCTACAGGCAGGGTGTGGATGAAGCCTGACTTCCCCTGAGTCCAGGCAACTCAGAAGCCAGAGGCTAGAGGCCACTCCCAGTGATCCCTCATGGCGGGGATTGGGGGGGGGGGGCTACTTACAAGTGGTCCAAAAGAAAAGACAAGAAAAGAAAAAGAAAGAAAAATCCGAGGGACTCCAGGCCCCAAATTGAATGCACCACACAGTGTGTGCAGTGCTAGCATAGGAGGACCAACCCAGTTAGTCCAGTCACGTTTTTAGCTATGGGAAGCAATCAGAGATTAATGTCAGCAAAGGGCTCAACCGTAACTGTTAAGGCCATGGTTGGCGACGTTTCCCCCATTTCTAGGAACACCAGAAGATTTCCGGGAGCCCAACCGTCAATTCCTTGAGTTTGGAGAGACGGTTAAGCTGACCATAACGGGGAAACTCACCAGTTGAAGCTGGTGATGTGTGTAGAGGTCACGCTCAGGCAGATGGAACATGTGGTTGTTGTGGAAAAAATGCCCGGCTGTGGATCCTGACACAGGGAGACGGGCAGGAGGGCCTACCGAGTCTCACAGCACCAATGAAATTACCTGGCGAGAGTGAGAAGCAAGTACGAAAAAACGCAACAAACCCGCTTAGGAGTTTATTAGAGGAGACGTGTACAGGCCTGGTGAAGTCGGTGTGCAGAGAAAGAGAGGGCTGAAGAAGGTGTGTCCGGTTTTTAAGAGCTGTCTAGTACATGCACACAGCGGGTTGATGTAGCTACTTCATATGCAGATGACGGAGCTCACACATGCACGCAAAGGGCTTACATAGCTGCGTCATACGTAGGTGATGCAACCATGCCGCACACAGGTCACTCGGTCTTTTAAGGCCCCCAGGGCAGCTAGGTATTTTGCCTGAGGGCTTGTCTGCACCTGCGTAGCCCTGGAACGCGGAAGTGCCAGCCATGCTGTGTGGCTGGAATCGTACCAGGTGTGCCTTGAAACGGCAGCTCCTAGACTACTCGTCCATTGAACATGAACATTCACAGTTCTGTCTTCTTTCGACTTGTAGATGCTTTGGGACTATCCTAAAGGTGACCGAGTCCTTTTTGACGCTTCTAAATCTACCCATCGAAACCACACCGCCCCAGGCTGCTAGAAATATGGGGGCTAAATTAGAAAGATTATTTTCCTGGGGGCTCCATCAATGCTGAGCTCCGGAGAACCACAAAGCTCCAGGAGGGCAGCGTGGACCCAGGAGTGTGACAACCGAGAGGTCGCTAAAGCCCTTTCTTAGTGCTCTAGCGGCTTCCCACTGCTGTGATAAAACACCAACCAAAAGCAAACTCGGGGAAGCAAGAGCTCATTTGGTTTATATGTCTTTATCACAGTCAATCACTGAGGGACATCACAGCAGGAACTGGGCAGGGCAGGAACCTGGAGGCAGGAACTGAAGTAGAGGCCATGAGAGGAACGCTGCTTACTGGCTCCCTATGGCCTGCTCAGTCTGCTTTCTTATACAACCCAGGATCACCTGCCCAAGGGTGGTACCTCCCACAGTGGGCTGGGCCCTCCCACATCAATCATTAATTAAACCCTCACACATCAATCATTAACTAAGAAAATGTCCCCACAAACTTGCCTACAGGCCAATCTGATGGTGGCATTTTCCTCACGTGAGGTTCCCTGTTGCCAAATGGCTCTAGCTTGTGCTGAGTCAGCAAAACTCTACCCAACACACTTAGTGAAGAGGTCGAAGACAACAGTTCCTAGGCACTTGCTAGATGCCAGCTGTGCCCCCATAGCACAAATTCTTTGTAAGAGCCGGGGCACAGCCTGAGGGATTGCCATCTCAAACACATTTCCACTGCCGGCGCAAGGAGGCAAGATGGCATTTTTATTTCTATCTTACTAGAGACAGATTGGCTTTGTGCGGAGAGAACATCTTTTTAGAAAGCCAGCAAAGAAGAGTTCAAGTCTCTGTCATTCTGCATCCCAGCTGTGTGGCCTTGGGGAGCTGCCTTGAGATGGAGGCCAGTATGCTTGTTACAAAAGAGGAGAGGACAATACAGAAAATGCCAGAACGCTGTCAGGATGAGAGGAGACTCTGTGCCAGGTACTGTGGAAGGATCTATAAGAGCTGTGCCTTCTTCAGGAACAGCTCAGCCAGGGCACTGCAAGCCCTTCCTTGACCTCCTTTCTCAAGGTCAAAGAGGTCAGGCATCGCAGGAACAGCAGCCAAGTGTGACTAGGACTGAGAGGTTCTGGGTTTAGCTTGTTTGGTTTTGGGTTGTGTGTGTGTGTGTGTCTGTGTGTGTGTGTTGTGGGGGCGGGGGAAATATATTGTTTTATTTGGAAACCGGATCTCATGCACCCTGGTCTAAACTTGAAGTTGCTATGTAACTGAAGATGTCCTTGAACTTGTGACCCTACAGTGCTGGAATTACGTGTGTAGGACACTGAGCCCAGAGCTTCATGTACACAGGAAAGCATGCTGTCGACTGGGCTACATCTCCAGCCCTTGTTTTCAGGGTGATTTTATTATTTCAGTCTTTTCTTAGACAGCCTGTTGAGGCCAGACTCAATTCACTATGTTGTCCAAGTTGTCCTCGGACTCATGATCTTCCTGATTTTGCTTCTTAAGTTCTGAGGTTACAAACATGTACCTGTAATGGCTAAAACCATGAAGCTAACCCATATAGTTCTCATCCCTGTTACCTGATCATGTGCCCCCATCTAAGCCCTCAGAAAAGTCTCCATGCTCCAGAAGGAGCAGTGTTGGCATGGCAGTTTGCTGCCCTCTGCTGTCCACATGAGGAACTTCCTGGGATGGTTCTTAAAATTCCTAGGACATCTGTGGACCCAGGCCAGCCATGCAGAGTTTGCCCAACCTGCCTGAAAATGGCCCCAGAAATGGTAGTGCATAGTCCGAGGTGTCCAAAGACCTTGCTACAATCTGTTACTTTGTGAGTTGTCCTCTGATTTTCACATGAGTGCTACCCCCTCACACACATGCATACAAACACACACACACACACACAGACACACACACACATGATCAAAGATGAAAATTTTCGGGGCTGGAGAGATGGCTCAGTGGTTAAGAGCATTGCCTGCTCTTCCAAAGGTCATGAGTTCAATTCCCGGCAACCGCATGGTGGCTCACAACCATCTGTAATGAGGTCTGCTGCCCTCTTCTGGTCTGCAGACACACCCACACATACTGTATACACAATAAATAAATAAATATTTTAAAAAAAAAAAAAAAAGATGAAAATTTTCAAAAGAAACCCAAGGGTGGAGCAGAATACTAAGCTAGCTTTGGGCACTTATGAAGGTGGCATCTTTATGCCCACTGGAGCCTCGTGCCCTGAAGCTACGGTATCCTCATTTCTACCTGCTCCTGACATTTAGCTCCTGGGCCTATGACACAGTGTCACTAAGCCTCTGAAGGATTTTCATGAAGCAGACTTTGGAGCAGAGCAGATGAAGGTAGGTCATGCCCTAACAGGACAATCTTGGGAACAGACTTCTTCTCTTGGGTAGACTGTTTGTATCCCAAATCTAGTCCCTTTCCAGCTATCAAGGTCAGGAAGGGCCAAAAGTTCAGTGTCCCTTGTCCAGCCCTGGGAGTCAATTCAGACTTAGGAACTGAACCAATTGGGATTCAGATGCCAGCTCTGTACAGAGAGAGCCACACTGAGGACAGAGGCGACTTAAGAGCACGGGGTGGGAAACCTCACTTGCAATTTTCTCTAAGAGAGATATTCCAAAAGAGAATGTAGGCCAACTGCTGTCACCCCCAATATTATACTTTGTATCTAGGGTACATCCAGAGAATAAGGAAGGCACAGAGAAGGGGCCAGGAGGGTTGGGGTACGCAGAGGTGGGGCATGGTGCAAATATCTCTGAGAGGAATTCAGGGCAGTGAGTCAGGGTGGCCTGGCGTGGATTCAGGCAACCAGTGATGAGATAAGGGGTGGTGTGTCCAGACCCAGGGGTCAGGCTGCTGCTGGATCCTCCACACCACTGGTCCCTCATACTGGAACTCAGGGCCTCAGAGAAGGCAACCGTGCAGGTTCAGACAGCATCCTGGCTTCTCCATGCTTTCTGTTTACCTTCCCCTGGCCACACACAGCTGACAGGCAGCTGTCAGGGGAGCCTGGAGAGGAGAGTCAGTGCTCCTGGGAGTCAGGAAGGCAAGGCAAGGATTGGGTATCCATATATCCCACCCAGCGCCCACAGCTTACCCTGGGGCTATTGAGAAGGCAAGTAACCCACACAGGGCCAGAGCTTACCCTGGGGCTAAAAACCTGTGCAGCTGCCAAATGCTCTGGGACAAAACGCGCATCTCCAGCGGCCACACTTAGTCTTGCTCCCTTTTCCTGGGCTCTCTGGCTGTCCCATCCTCCCTCTTCCTCCTCTGCCTTCTTCCCCCACCCCTTGTTTCCTATCTCGCCTCTTGTTTCTTTCCTTCTTTACTTTTTCCTCCCTTTCTTTTCCGTTCTTCCTGCCCATTCTCTTTTCCTCCCGCCCCTTTCTTTCCTGTGCATGTGCACAATGACGTCAAGGTCATTATGTGTATTAGGCATTATTTTCCAGTAAATATTTCTGGGCAGCCAATGGCAGCAGTCCCTCTTTATTGGTGGCTTTGCCTCCTGTGGTTTTAATCACTCAGTCTGTTGCCTACAATCAACTGCAGTTGGAGAAGAGCAAAATGGACAAATTCAGAAATAATCAATGCATGAGGTTTCAGAACGCATCACCGCTTCAACAGTGTGAAGAAATCTCCCTCTGCTCCATCCTTCCTGGGACGTGACTGCGCCCTTTGTCCAGTGCATCCATGCTGCTGTGTATGCACTACCTGACAATTTGTTACTGGGTAAACCTGATGGTGATCCTTAGCTATGGAATATCACCAGGCTTATATTCAAATCGCCTTAACTTTACTTAATAATGACCCCGAACACACAAGATAACACAACATAAATTGTGGAAGGACAGATCAGCTGTGGGACTATATGACCATGCTATATATAAGATATATTAGAAAACACTGTAGACACGGATCAATTCTACCTGTGCTTTTACACACCCAGTATGAATCTTGGGGTGTAGTCCTCTTAAACAGAAAGGGAACAGGGTATGAAAACACAGCGTGACTATTGACCCCACCCCTACCTCTACCAGGAAGCCCCAGATCCAGATGTGCGAATGAAAATCAATCCAAGCTTCCTTTACTAAGTGACTAGATTCGATGCTGACTTCATGGCAGAACTGGGAAGACCCTGCAAGTACAGAAAGGAAAAGACATCTAAATCCCACATCCAGGGAGGCAGTCTAATGCTTGTTCAGTCAGACTTCTGCTCACAGTAATGGTTACAGACACATCTGCTGGTGGATGCCACTTGAAATGCAGCCACCCAGAGGCACTGAAGAGTGAACCCAGCAGCCAGCTTCAGGGAAAAGCCAGCCATGAAACAGATGTTACAGAAGTATGGTCCCTTCTGGCTTCTGACATTTGAGCCAGGGGGGTGTACCCAGTGCTGCATGAGCTACTGCTGGTACCGGTGAAAGGCAGCTATCATTTTGGTCCCTGAAATAGAAAGTTGCACTCAGAGCAATGATAGTTGAATAGAGTGTCCAGGACAGCAGAGAGCCAGAGCCATTCCTCCCCACCGCCACCCCCCCCCACACACACACCAAATGCTACCTTGCTGCTGCCTCTGACTAACCCTGAACTGAGCATGCCCAGGAAGAGATGAGGTGTCTCAGCTAAAGACAAAAGCATCTCAGAAATAGTGAAATCACTGCCCCCAAATAGATGGTGATTATTCAGTCAAAGAAAACACCTGCAAAGCTGATCACATGGTTCGGTGCCCCAAGGAGCCGAGGGGCAGAAGAATTGCAACAAGTTCGGGGTCAGCTGGGCTGCACAGGAGCTCCAGGTCAGCTGGGCCAGCTGCATAGGCAGACCCTGGATTAAGAGAAAGGGGCGGGGCAAGCGTGCAATAAACAGACATGTTTATTGCAAAGGGAGAGGCAAACTAAGTTTTCAGATGACAAGATCCTACAATCCTCTACAAAAACCATCCAACCTAACAAACAATTTCGCCAAGGGTGCAGACAAGGTCAGCCCACAGGCCAACTGAATTCCCATGTATTCACAATGGGCAGATGAAAATGGGATCTAAAAAAATGAATCACATCTTTAAAAAAAGATAAAACAGACTTCTTTGAGATTCAAGAGGGTTTTGATCCTCAAATGGCCAAGCTAAGAAACCGGACAAAGGCACAGATTGGGAGAAGAGATTGGCAATGCATCTATCCAAGAACAGGCTTGCATCCAGACTATATAAAACCCTTGAGACTCAATGATTAAAAGAAATAAACATGGGCAAGAGATTTGAGTGATCACTTCATAAAGATAAATGAGTAGCCAAGAGGCACATGAAAAGTTCTCGGCCGCACTAGGTCATCCAGGAAGTTCAAGTTAACATCACAAGGAGATGCTATTATATACCCACTAGAAGGCTAAATGCTGAAGAATGAAACTGCCAATTCCAAAGATGACGTTCATTGCTGGAGGCCATGGGAAATAGTACAGTTGTGTGGAGAAACAGAGGGACAAGCCCCTGTAAGGACTCCTTGCCAGAGCCCCAGTGATCCCCTTCTAGAAACATGGACACGACACAAGTCCTCACAAAGGCTTGGCACAGACACTTCTTACAGCAACAGGATAGACGAAAGCCCAAACCTGGGAAGAAGTCTAATGCTTACCAGCTGAGGACTCAATACTGGTGCATCCGTGCTATGGGACACCACTCTCCGTGATGAAAAGGGAATGAACTGTTGCTTCAAGAGCCACTGTTGATGTTCCTGATTCACAGTATTCGAACTGAAAGAAAACAATTAGAAAGGACAGCACGCTGCGTGTCTCCAATCACATGAACTCCTAGAAAAGCCAAGGGCGGAGGGACAGAGCGCAGAGCAGTGCTCGCTTGCCTGAGGCTGGGGTTAGGGGAGGGATGGCTTGCAGGGGGATGTGGGAAGCTCTGGGGGCGGGCCATGCATATGTGCTGTACTTGATGTCATGATGGTTATGCAACTGAATACAATTTTCCAAGCTCGTTATTTCTTCTAATGAGAGCGAGTTCTACCTTTAAAAAGCTGGTTTTAAAGGTAAACAACATAGGCTGGCTCAGTGGGTAAAACCCAGGATTGGCGGCACCCATCTACAGCCTTAGGGCTAAGTGGGGTGAAAACAGGAGGCTCCCCAGGGCTAGCTCGTCAGGGAGAGACCCTGACTCCGAAAACAGGTGGAGACGCCTCGTGTCAACCTCTGCTCTCCACATGCGTGCAGGGGCATGCGCACTCGCGTATGCTCACGCATGCACTCACACACATCAGCTAATCAACAAAATCACAGTCAAGGAGCTCTTTTTCCCAGCTACACGAGCCTAGGCTCATAGCGTCACGTCCTTTAGGCTCATCATGGTCCACTGTGGCAGTGAACAACTTCTGCGGCTGGAAAAATGGCTTGGAGGTTGAGAGTGCGGACCATTCTGGTAAAGAACCCTAATACGGTCCCCAGCACTCAGGTTAGGTGGCTCAACAACTGCCTTTAACTTCACACCCAGGGGAGCCGATGTCCTCTTCTGGCCTCCATGGGCACTCGCCTGCATGGCACATGTGCGTGCACACATGCACAGAGACACACAGACAGACACAGACCAACAGACACACGGACACACACAACTTACTTTAGGGAGCCTGGAAGCAGCAGCTGAACGAGGCATCTTCTTCCTCTAGACTGAAGAACAAAGAGCAAGGAAGGAACTGAAGCCGGGGATCCTGCCCCTTTCCCATCAGAGGCTGAGGTTCGTACCACATAAAAGAGGGAGTGTATGCAACTTGCCATTAGAGCATGCCGCCTGAGCCGGTGTATGGACACAGGCCGCCACTGCCATGAGATGCAGGGGGAATGGAAGTGAGAAGCAGCGTGCCTGCTTGGTGGGACAGCTGGTGTCTGAAGGCAGTTTGAACCGCTGTGGAAATGGCCTGGTGGGGAGGAGTGGCTTGGGGCACAGCTGGGGCTGCTCCACAAAGGCTCCTGCACTGAGAGCAGATACCCTAGTTCCAGAAGGGGTGACTTCCTACCACAATGGCCTTCTGGTGTGACCCCAGTGCCCTCCATCCACAAAGTCTAAGCAGTACACTTGCCCGAAGCGTTGTTCCCAGGGCACGGCTTCAGGATGCCAAAGGATGGATTTGGGAGCTACAAGAAAATCAATCAATAATCGATACATTCTCCTAACTTGCTCTTCTTCTCCAAGAGGCATTCTTGAGTCCCTGGATTGCCATACTGAACAAGCGGGAGGGTACAAAGGAACATACTGAATCCTTACTTTGAAGGCATTTGACCTAGAGATTTACTGGGTGCAATTGATGGCGTTGGCTCAGGAGTAGCCTCAGTTCCTCACTGACCTATGGTGCTGAGCCTTTAAGTAACATTTAAGTTTTTCCTCATAAAGTTTTCTTAGAGTTTCTGTTAGCCTTTATGTAAAAAAAAAAAAAAATGAAAAAATAGCCAGGCAGTGGTGGTGCACACCTTTAATCCCAGCACTCGGGAGGCAGAGGCAGGCGAGTGACTTCGAGGCCAGCCTGGTCTACAGCCTGGTCTACAGAGCATGTTCCAGGACAGAGTCCAAAGCTACACAGAGAAACCCTGTCTCAAAAATTAAATATACATAAAAATATACATATATATTTTAGACAAAAGTCTTAATTCAGGCTGGCAGGGAATTTGCAACTTATTGCGCAGACCAGGCTGGCCTTGACCCCAAAGATCTTCCTGCCTCTGCCTCCCAGGTGCTGGGATTAAAGATGTGCCTTCATAATTGTAAAGAAATGGTACTTGGATTTATTTCTCTTATATAAAAACAAAGGTGGTTTGGTTGCTGCTGTTGTGCTTTTTTTTTTGTTTCCTGAGACACAATCTTTATCCCAGAGTGGTCTCAAAACCTGGCTGTGTAGCTGATCTTCTTGAACTTGAACTTCTGATCCTCTTGTCTCCATTTCCCTACTGCAAGGATTGCAATGACATCACCACACTGTCTATATGATGATAGAAATCAAACGCGGGGCTTCATGCGTATTAGGCAAGCACTCTACTAAGGGACCACACCTGCAGCCCCTAAAATGCAATTCTAGGTACCATACATTGCTTTGTGTGCATGATGTACTCAGCTTACTGTCAAATTCTAGTCATACACCTGCTTGTTATTCCGTTGCATTTTCTATATATGCAGCCTTGTCTTCTAAGAATAATGGCAGACTGGTGTGGTTTGATAGAGCAGGACCCCCTGAAAGGTCGCTGTGAACACCCCCAAAAATTACTTCGCCCAGCAAACAGCAGAAAGAAGTTTGGAGAAAAACTATGCCCATATTCCCAAATATTGTTTGCAAATGTTTCTTTACATTTAAAGGGGGATATACTATAGAGATGGATACTTTGCATTGGTATGGATTTTGCTTTATTGATACAAATTGAAGGTCAATCTTGTTATATGAATCTATTTCTGCTCTTGATTAAGGTGTGGTGACTGTGTAGTTCATTTAAAAATTGTATAATTAAGATATCTTTTTCCCTGCTCCCATATCTGCCCTTCCTCCATCTCAACCATTTCACTCCCCCAAGCTCTCCCCAATACTCCCCTTCTCCCTTCTCTCTCCCCCTCTCCCCTTTCCCCACCCCATCCCCGTGCTCCCAACTTTTGCCTGGCGATCTTGTCTCCTTCCAATTTCCAGGAGGATAAATATATGTTTTTCTTTGGGTTCACCTTATTATTTAGTTTCTCTAGGAATACGAGCTATAGGCTCAATGTCTATTGTTTATGGCTAGAATCCACTACTGAGTGAGTACATACCATATTCATCTTTTTGGGTCTGGGTTATTTCACTCAGTATAGTGTTTTCTATTTCCATCCATTTGCATGCAAAATTCAAGATATCATTTTTTTTTTTTACTGCTGAGTAGAACTCTAATGTGTATATGTGCCACACTTTCTTTATCCATTCTTCCATTGAGGGACACCTAGGTTGGGAGCCATTTTAAGGTTGGCAAGAGACTTGGCTCTAGAGGGGTTCCCAGGTGTCCAAGAGGATGTCCCCAACTAGGTCCTTGGGCAGTAGAGAGGGTGCCTGAACTGGCCTCATCCCATAGCCACAATGACGAATATCTTTCATATCACCATAGAACCTTCATCAGGCGATGGATAGAGATAGAGACAGAGACCCACACTGGAGCACTGGACTGGGCTCCCAAGGTCCAGATGAAGAGCAGAAAGAGAGAGAAGATGAACAAGGAAGTCCGAGGGATTGGTCCACCCACTGAGACAGTGTGCCTGTTCTAATGGGAGCTCACCAAAGCCAGCTGGATTGGGACTGAAAGAGCATGTAATCAAACCCGACTCTCTGAATGTGGCTGCAATAGTTCCAGAAAAGCCCAAATGCCACAAATCACTCGCCCACACTGAGTGACCTCAGGCAAGTAACTGCAGTGTAAAGTCCCAACACCCCAATATTCCAATCAATGAAACCTCCCAGGTACTGACCTCAGGCTGCAAGGGAGAAACTCCACATCTGGCCAACATGCAGCTGGGTTAAAAATGTGCAAATTTACTCCCAAATGATGTGAGAAAAAGCACAGGTAACAAAAGCCCATCTCCATCCATCATCTCCAAATATTTAAGAATCGAAGATACTCGGGCTCCTACACGTTCTGAGTAAGATAAATGGCCTAGGTACCCCAATGACTGTGACAGCAGTCTGTAGGTAGCACAGCACGACACGTTCCAATGGTTTCTACTAATTAGCTTCAGCGGCCTCTCATTCATCCGGCCGTGAACTCGCATCTCCTATATATTAGCAGCTTCACTTTTCATCCCAATTCCGCATTCTAGAAGACTTGGGTAAGCTAGAATCCTGTATATAAAAGAGCAGGATTTTGTTCCCTGGGTTTGTGTGCTATCATTAGGAGCTACTGTTTCGTTCTCTTTGGTGACTGTAAGGCCACCACTGTCATAAGACAATTTTCTGAAGTTACCTAGTGTTTTCTGACAGTTAACTTTTATCTGTATTTTAAATTTTGTTGCATAAAAATCTTGTGATAGTATGGTTTTTATCATCTATCATATTTTCATGAGTCTCCTCTAAGTGCTGTGGTGATGTTCCATTCCCCTGTTATTTTTGGTATCTTCCAAACTGCCAGTGTTCTGAAGATTTCTCTATACACTGAGGAGTCAACTTTAAACTGTGTTGTTGTTTCCTACTTAGTTTGTAAAAGCCACCATGAGGTCCTCCCATTCATCCCTCCCTCCCTATCCAATTTGTTTGTTCTTTAACTTTGGGAAATGAATGTCTGGCTCAACATTAACCTCCCTTTCTTATACCACATTCTAGGAGTGTTAGAATGTATGAATCCTTGTAGCAGGCTTTCTCTGACCATCATTCCCCCAAATCATGATGCAGAGCCTTAATATTAGTTATGAATGCTCAACCTTATGCTTGTCCCACTAGCTCTTATAACTTATTTCACCTGTTTCTCTTCATCTACGTTTTGCCCTGCGGCTTATTAATCTTTCATTCTATACATCCTATTTTTCTTTCTTCTTCTGTGTCTGTCTGACTGGCTGGCCCTGGGTATCTCCTTTTCTTTCTCCATTATTCTCTCTTCTCTCAAGCCTAGATTCCTCCTCCTATTTATTCTCTCGGTCTGACAGTCCCACCTGTCTCTACTACCTAGCTATCGGCTGTTGAGCTTTTTAGTAGAACAATCAGGTGCCTTAGGCATCTTTACATCATTAAACAAATGCAGCAAAAGAAAATGTAACACATCTTTACATAATTAAAGTAACGTTCCATAACACCGCTGGAGACTAATTTAGGGGTATTCTATATAATACGTGGTGTTTTCTTTATTTTTGCTAGGGTCTCACACTCATGTAGCCGAGATTGGCCTCTGATCCACAGCAATCCTACTGCCTCAGCCTCCTGAGTACTAGAAGCATGAGTCATCACACCCACTTCTTACTCTAAGGCTACTTTAATTTCCATGGCTAATTTTTTATGAATTAAATTGTTTATTCATCCTGAGGCATATATAGCCTTCTTTAAAAATTCTTCCTACATTGATTTATACCTTTACTGTATTCGGGCCAGAGACTACTACAGCAATCCTTTTCTATTGCACTAAGACCAGAGAGAGACTATTATTACAGCAATCCTCTGACATACAGAAATTTGCCTAATTTGTAAGAATATAGTTTTCAAATCGTTTCCTTACATTTGAAAACCTGGGGCTATGTTGTGTACACAAGCAAGCTCACTAATATAAAATGTCCACATTTCTTCGTATTGGCTTGCTTCATTCATGACAGGGAGAAGTGTATAGTTAATTTGGGGCACTTTCTTATTTTTGTCTCATATTCAATAAGGCACAGTTATTAAGTGCACACTTCAATTTAGAACACCTCCCAAAGATCTGCCAAAATTTCTGCCACCATATCTAGATTAAGGATAAACAAATCCTCAGTATGGTCCAGTCAGGAAAGCTGCATCCTTGCTTCTGGAGGGCGGGACCAGTAAGAGCCACAGCATCTGCCCAACCTGAATGCCTCTCAGCAGGAACTGAAAGATTTTGGTCTTGGAGAACTTGGAGCGAATCCTGAGAACTTGCCTTGGGGCTAATTACAGAAAGCACATTGGTATACCTGGCACCCTTCTACAATTCAGGATTTCATATCCCAAAGAAAACGTGGTGCTAGTTCTGATGTGATTCTGGGAAGCCCCTTGCTGTCTGAAGGAAACTATGGTGGAGAGTAAACAAGGTGGGGCTCTGAAAGTTCCGGGACCGCACTTGGGGCGACTGATGGCAGCCAGGTGCCCACTTACCATGCGCCCCAAATGTCTGGCCCTTCATTAAACAACTCTGCTGAGAAACTGGGGCAAAGAGGAGCGACATGGAACTGTGTGGAGACATTAGCACTCTGGTGGCAGCACGTGACTGTCAGAGGCAACAGGGAAACAAAGCCAGCAAGGGATGCAGCCCATCAGGCAAGCCAGGGGCAAGAGATGCAGCCCACAGGGCAAGCCAGGGGCAAGGCAGCCATGGAAGGTGCTGTTGACTGCTTCTTTGACTGGAAGAGCAGGTTCAGCTGTTGCAAGCAATCACAATCACCACTCCTAGGCTGGAAGAATTGTTCAGTTAGAAAGACATAAGTTTGACCCCAAAAACCCACACTGTAAAAAGAGGGAGGCATGGGAGGATACATTTGTAATCCCAGCCCTGAGGCAGTGTTGACAAAAGGATCTCTGGGACTCGAGGGCCACCCTTCCGGCTTCAGCAGCAAACTTTTGGACCAGGACTATGATTTCAAAGGAGGTAAATGTACCCGAGGATGACAGCTGGAAGCAGCCACAGCAGCAGGCTAACAAATAGTGACAGCTGTGTCCCAGTAAGACTCTGGACATTGGGTCACTTTGCATTGACCAGTTTCCTGACTGCTTGCTTTGGCTATGGTCAATATTCTTAAAAATTCTGTGTTCTTGAAAAAAACTTATAGCCTCCAATTCTGTGGTTCATCATTTTGCACTCAGTAGATTAGAGCATGTTCATCAAATTCTGATGTTCAAATCCTGTTGCTGTATGTGTTTTATAACTGAATGTTTACAACCCAGTGTCGTCATCAATTTATCCACTTTTTACCCTGTAGCTATGCTAATGGGCATGCATTAGCCTTGCATTTTATTCTGCAGCAATCCAAACTTGTACCAGTTGTGAAGTAATCCTCATTGGCTCTAGTGAGAATTTTTACCTTGAGTGATATTAGTTGGAGATTAATAAGGCTATACTAAGTTTCCTTTTGGAGTTTTGTTTGCTGGCACCTTTTTCTTTTTTTAAAGATTACATTGTATACCAACTAGTGGGAGTCCACTCTCTCCTTCCAACCTATGGGCCCTGGAGATTGAACTTAAATTGTTTGGCTTGAAAGCTGGTGTTTTCACCCATGAGCCATCTTGCCAGCTGCATTTGTTAGCTCCACTCTTCCTGTAGGTTTTATTTGGTTCCTTATCAATACTGCAGAGCACAAATGTTAAGCCTTAGGTTCTTGGGGTGAATTCTTAAAGTGAATGAAAACATTTGCTGAAGAGCCAGGCGGTCAGTGGCCTACTTGCTGTCATGACAACTGAGACATCTGATGAGCAGGCATTGGACAGAAGATGTCTCTGCGAACTTTTACAACTTCCCACTATGGGTTTTGAATGGGTTTCCGGTTTCCTCGGTCACTTAGTGCTCACATAAGAGATAATTCGGCTTTCTACTTGTGTCCATTAGTACCTTGAGGCAGTGTAGCAGCAAGGAAGCATCAGAATTCCCAGCCAAGTTGCTAGTCCCCTCAGATCTTAGCTCACACTCCCCCATGCTCCCCAAATGCCCTCATGCTCTGGTGTTTGTCTTCCTGGTGCCTCACTCCGTGCGGAACTCCACGGAACCTCCAGCACTAACAAAGAATGCTTCTGACATATGCCAAGCGCTAGGCTTTGGGACAGGAGTACTCAGTGGCTAAAAGCACTTGTAGTGGACGTGCCTGTGACATACCTACCGGCCTTAAATAAGGCCTATGACTTCCTTAGGTCTAAATCATAGAAAAGTTGTCAAGAACTCCTTTACTTTAGCCGGGCGGTGGTGGCACACACCTTTAATCCCAGCACCCGGGAGGCAGAGGCAGGTGGATCTCTGTGAGTTTGAGGCCAGCCTGGGTCAAGAGCATATGGACTAACAGAAATAGGGAAGTGTCTCACTTAAGACAAAAAGCTTCCCTGGGCCTCTCCTCCACTCTGCACCAGATCACAGCACCCATGAAAATATATGAATAGGGAAAAACAAGCACACATTTCTAGGGCCCCGGGCTTTAGGCAGAAACAGAGAAGCAAGACCCCCTGAGGCCCAGCTCACAAGCTGAAGGCTTCTATTGTTACTGCCAAAAATCCCAGTCATCACAGTTCAGTGATGTCCTTCAGCGCACTCACATTTCCTCCTAGCCTTGAGATGCTTCCGCTGTCTCCAGTCAACCAAGGTGCAGAGGCCAAGAGATGAGGCCCAAGCGTCAGGCTGAATGAACCTAAATAAGGTTCTACCCCTTGTCAGTCATGACGAGCTAGCCTTTCTGAGACTCGGGAAGCATTGTCACTGGGACTGGAGTGAGGACCACAGCACACAATGGTTATGCCAACACAAGGGACACAGTGCCTGACTCACCACTCAGCACGCAGCTGTGGGACCTCCTGTCACACAGGAACCAGTGCCGCTGGGGCTGGAGCTCATGACTTAACATGCAACCAGCTGCGAGAACACGAGCACGGAGCAGGAGGCTCACAGTGCATTTATCGCTGGCTCTACCTGCCCTTGGTCCCAGACATGCACACAGTAAGTTAACAACATACAAGTTGTGATTCACAGGATGTGGCGTCTCAGGGTGTGTATGGAACCCACAGACAAGATAAACTATTCCACAAAACTTTGGATTTTGGCGATAGGGTCTCATAGCCGAAGTTGGCCTCAAACTAAGTATGTGGCTGAGGGTGGCTTTGAACTCCCGATCCTCCCATCTCTACCTCAAGGGTGGGGTGCTGGGATCAAAGGCATGCAGTACATCACTTCATTTATTCGGTGCTGAGGACCAAACCATAAGGCTCTGTTTTGCGCTAGGCAAGCATTCTATCAACTGAGTTCCATCTGTCGGTCCACTTCTGTCAAGTTTAACAAAGCACCAGAGACAGTTGGCTGAAGGCCAACTGAACTCGTGGGTGTTGAAGAAACCCTGTACGGCACACCTAAAGCTCGAGTGATCAGGCACAGTAGACACAACCACAGCTCCAACCCACTTCCCTCCCTCCTTCATATAACCCCTACCCCACAGAGAGCAAGACGAACCCATGGGTAGAGGCAGTGGCTGCCAAGCCTGATGACCCAAGTTCAATCATCCCCACTTACATGGTGGAAGAAGAGGCTTGAGCATGGCCTGGCTGCTGTGGACTTCCCATCCCAGGAAAGCAATGTGATTTATGACAAAAGGAGGCAGATTCCATTCTCAACAACACAGACTTCTGCAGACAAGAAAGGTGACCCACACTTTCATTTTCTTTATTTTTTCATTGATACCGTATGGATACAAAGTTTCTAGAAAGCTACAAAATGTCTACCACTTTATCAAGAAGGCATCAAAATGTGTCACTTTGCAAAGACATGAGAACACCTGCAGGAACTGACACAAAAATAGCATTTTTAGAGTGAAGAAATAATTGCACTTAACTGTCATGGATATTAAAGTTATCACACATATGTACCGCGAAAGCTAGAATACATTTTTTTACAAAGCACTTTATAAAAAAATTCTCTGCACACAAACCCTATAATTTTCATATAACTATCATACTAAAGATAAATTCACTTTAAAGCCAACACTTACAACATTTTTAAACAAAAAGGTACCAGTACCTAAACACAAACATTAAGGAATACAAGAATACTGTACTGCCGGGAGCTTTAGCCAAATGCCTTTTCAAAGTTTCTGCAAACAGTTTAAGAAAACGTGGATAAGCCCCTCTACCCTTTCTCCATGGTCTCCTCAAAGAGGACCCAGTCACCCAAAGGCTCAGGTTCCGGCAGATCCAGATCCAGTAGCAGTACAATATCAAAGGAACCACTGACCAGATGAAACACTTACGCCACAAGTCCATCCTCTACACTTTACACAAGAGACAACAGAGAAGCCATGAAGTCGCTTAGAACGGGAACAAATACACGAGGCAAAAACCAATTTTCATAAAATTCGAGCGTATCAAAGAAGTCAAGGCTTTTCAGGTTTTTTAAACGTCACAAAAAAAAGAGATTTTTTTTTTGTCATTTTTTCAGGCACGTACTGTTTTTGTTTTTACTGTTTTTTTTCCTTGTCTGAAGTCATAAGCCTACTGAAAAAGGCCTAGAGAAGTTGATCTTTCAAGGAGGTAACAGGAGACGTACATTGTTTTTAAAGAAGTGCAGTTAATATCTAGTTTACACAGTGAAACTAATCACAGGAAACAATTAATCTGAAAAATAAAAACACAAAACTCATTGACAGGTCTTCCAAAATGATGGACGTGTGGATTCTGCCCGCCTTTCTAAGAAGGAGGGGAAATAGAATGTCCATGGTGAAAACCAACAAGGGCCAGGCTGAGCAAGGCTGCAGCCTAGTGGGATCTGACCTTATGGTCACGAGCAAGGGTGGGGACACACGCACAAATGCTGCTTCTACCTAAAACAATGTGGGGCACAGGGACCCAATGCAGATTCACAGAAAAACAGGTAAGGAAGGCGCAATAAATACAGATATGTTAGTCGACAGCACACGACTTCAGTGAGGCCTACCCTTTGCAATGCAGTACATTTAAAACACAAAACCTTCATTTTTAAGGATATAAGCAAGAGTTGAGGAGCAACAACTACCGCCAAACAAGACAGCACTGACTAGGAGGAGGCACAAGGAAACACGGTTGACTCATTTCTTCAAGTTGTGGTGTGTTCCTGCCAGGGAGGAGTCCAAGACACCAGACAACTAACTCTAACCTGTACTAAGGAATTCTCCTTTCCATTTGATAGTTGTTTTTTCTTTAAAAACAAAACAAACAGGACTTTTATACAACTTGGGGTGGATACAAATCACTTCTGTGATTTCGGAGCCCAGAGCGGCTGCTTCTTCGACACCAGGGAAGGACAGAGAGAACACATGTGGTAGTGTTTCGAGGCTAACTTCCAAAGTTATCTGTCATTACTTTTACACTTATATCAGCAAAGGAAAAAAGAAAAAGAAAAAGAAAAGAAAGAAAAAGAAAGAAAGAAAAAGAGAAGAAAAAAACCAAGCAAACTATTTTTTTCCTGGCTCCTTTTTGCCTCTTTGTCCTTTTCCTGACTGTAGGGTTTTCCAGATGCACAAAGATTTTACTCTAAGCTGACACATACTTCAAAGAGTTGGCTCTCTGAGGACTAGAACATTCTTGAAAATGCCCAATTGCAAATGTTGTGCTCTTTGGAAGTCTCTCACAGCACATTCGGACATCCGGAGCCAGAAAATCTGCCCAGAGACACTTGGACTGCAATGACCCTAATGAACCCATTTTTGATTTTTGTTCTGCACTGTCATCTCAATCCGAGGCTTCCAACAACCGAACAGTATCGCTGTGTAAAGCAGGCAAGTGCGCACTGTCGTCCCAGTGGACCAGAGTCTCCACAGACTGGACATGGACACATGGGGAAGGCGAAGCCGTGGTGTCTGTCCACTGGCCGGGCTTTTGGGTGCTTGTGCGCGAGTTCCTTCCCAGGGATGCAGAGCTGGGTGACGACTTGACGGACATGCCGGGCAGTGGGGGGCGGGGGGAGTCGGCACACACAGACACAACAGTTCACGGGGTTCCCCGCTGCCGCACTGTGCTATAGGTTGAGTGGTGGTGGGGTCCCCACTGGCAGGCAGACTCACAGCAGGCAGGGACCACGCGGTGCTCTCGTGAATAGAGGCCTGTGATTGGTTACTCATCCCGGTTAACCAAAGGCATTATGGTGATCTCAAAATATTTTTGGTCTCTCTACAAATTGTCGTTATTACGGTGGCACTTTCTAAGCTGGAATCTCGAGCCAAAGGCACTTTCATGCGGGAGTGCAGAAGATTCACAAATAGCTAAGTATTTGGTCATGAATTTAAAAAGGCATCAATGAAAAGTACAATTCACTCTTCATAGCAAACTGCGGAGTGGCAGCCTTTAGTTTTGGTATGGATGCGGATGTGAGAGCATGGTCAAGGGATGGACTTGGGTTCCGATTCGGCTTGTCTGAAACCAAGTCCTCAGCTTCCTATAGAGCTGGATTTAAAAAACGGGCTTTTGAAACAAAAATAAGAATGATTTGGCTTGTCCTGCTTCGGATACTGGGCCAATTAGCAAAAGGACACCGAGAAGAGGCTTGAGAAAAGGCTGGCGGCTACTAAGGAAGTACTAAGGCACTGCTTCACTGGGAGGCTTTGGCAGCTGGGAAGTGAAAACTCCCTTAAAGGAAACGAAAAGTAACAGTAGTAAGAGAAATGCTTCCAGCTTACAAAAGGGCTCACGGTTCCCAGGCAGCCCGTCAGACCGACACCCTACGACGTGACATCTCCAAGATTTAAGGCTTTGCAGAAAAGACACGTGCAGGGCTTAGCCACAGAAACATCAACAGAGAAGTCAGCAACTCGTGCATCCTCCTAAGGTCACAGATGAGGACCCCGACACACAGTTAGTTATTATTCTACCCTTCCTTAGGACAGGTGTGGTACACCAGAGCAGATACAAAAAGTATACAAATTACAGGTACCTGGTTTGTAAAACTGACTGTCGTGTGACTTCAATATCTGCGGTTGTATAAAAACAGTGGCTAATGCCACCATGGTTCCGAAGCCCAATGAAGACCTGGATCTAAAAGTCCTTTGTGGGATTTTAACACCAAAGGCTCTGTTTTGGCTGGTGTGTGAACAGGACTTGGCTGCTGGGATGGGTGGCAAACAGAAATTTGACTCAAAGCCTGTGGCTGGAGAACTGTCCTCCGAGGAAGTGTAGAGACACATCAGGCTTGCCTTCTGCTTGTGGTCCCCGGACAGCTAGAGGGGATCTGAAGTGACCCTGCCCATGCATTCTCAGGGATCACTTAAGCACAGAGCACCAAGGAAGGATGGCTTCCACCCAGAAGAGGCTGAAGAAGAAAGAGAAGCCCTCACCCTTGTCTGTGACTAACTAGCCGGGAGGCTATGGACCAGGCACCTCTCACCCCGTGGGAAGGGGAATGAACTGTGTTCTCTTTTGGTTTGAGTATGAGCCACCTTCCTGAACAGACCCAGGTCCGCTCCACCCTAAAGCCGAAAGAGACACAACAGCTAGCATGAAGCAGTGCAGAGAAACACACCCCAAGAACCCCAACAACTAAAACACACCCCAAGAACCCAAACAGCTAAAACACACCCCAAGAACCCCAACAACTAAAGGACGAGGGAGAGAGTGGGAACCAAATCGGGGGGGGGTGTCTCTTTTTAAGCCCCGGTAAGGTAAGGGCTACAGGACAAAACAGAAATGCTCTTTAAGGAAGTCAGATGGCTACAGGGAAGGTGCTGGCTAGCTGTACCCAGTTTTCCAAGAGATGGGAGAAAGGGCGACAGGAAAGAGATGGTAGCTGTACAGGAGGAGGGGGGTGTTGAAGAGTAACACCCATCTGGCTCTTCCTGACCCCCTTCCCCTGCAAAGAGGCTTATAGGAGAGAAGCTTTCACAGGACAAGTGGAGAAAAACTGGTTATCAATATGCTAATGACAAGCAAGAGAAAGGGCAGCCATTTTCACATAAGGCTGAACCTTGCGCGACCCCGGGCAATGAGCTGTAACAACTGTGAAAGTGGCCACAGATTCTAAAAACCTCTGACAGCGCACAGGGCAATGGTCAGTGAACTAGCTAAAATGTCCCTGGCCTCTAGTTTGCTGGACTGTGGGAGTCTCAGGACATGTAGGTCTCTTTCATTGAAAAGATGGCTTCTAAACTAGGTGGTGAGCGAGCAAGATGTCTACACGTCCCTGACAGAGCTGTCCTAGAGTCACTGTGAGACAACACTAAGAAGGGAGGGGTGAGGGAAGAGAGAGGACAGGACTCGGCCAGGACAGCCTTAAGGTCTAGGGAGTTGTAAAGAGGGGAGAAGGAACCAAGAAGAACAGACGCAATCCCACCCAAGGCTTTCATGTGGGAGATAAAGCGAGTCTGGGCTAACTGAGTATTGATTAGACAGGGACACCCCAGAAGACTCCTAAAGACACAGTGGAAAGACTAGGAAAGCAGGAGGTGGGACAGAGGGTGCTGGAGAGAAAAACAGTGTCTTTAGGACATAAAAGGGTCATCGGTCTTATAAACCCACATGCTGTGAGAACAAGCTGGGCAAATTCCAGCACTGAGTGAGGCTGGGAAGAGCTCAGGAGCCTCCATCCCAAGGCTGAGGAGCTACTGACAGTTGATAGCTTCTGGGGTAGCCGAAGCCAGTTTTCTCTTAAGCGTGCAGTTGTGGTTCCAGTGGATGCCTGCACACCCTTACATATGTGGGCAGCACGAGTTTGCCATGGTGGATGTGCTGGCTGGCTTTAACATCAACTTAACACAAGATACAGCATCTGAGAGGTGGGAACCGCAATTGAGAAAAGATCTCCAGAAGAAATGGCTGTAGAGCCGGGTGGTGGGGGCACACGCCTTTAATTCCAACACTCAGGAGGCAGAGGCAGGCCAGTCTGGTCTACAGAGTGAATTCCAGGACAGCCAGGGCTGTTACAAAGAGAAATCCTGTCTCGAAAGGGCAGGGGGGAGGGGCTGCAGGGCATTTTCTTAATTAGTGCTGGAGAGGGGAAGGCTCAGCCCACTGTGGGTTGTGTCATCCTTGGGCTGCTGGTCTTGAACTCTATAAGAAAGCAGGATAAACAAGCCATGAGGAGCAAGACAGTAAGCGGCACCTCTTCAGGGTTTCTGCATTAATTCCTGGTCTCGGGTTCCTTCCCTGACTTCCTTTGGTGATGGACTATGATGCTGAAATGTACGCCAAGTAAACCCTTCACTCCCCAATTTGTTTCTTTGGTCATGGTGTTTCATCATAGCGATGGTAATTGTAAGATGATGGTTATTTTCTTTCTTTAAAGGTGAGAAAGAACAGGAAGCTGGGAGGGGTTGAGATATAAGGAAGGAAATAAGTTGGGGGGGTTGAAAAAATATATATATTAAAGAAATTAATAGCTGTTTTCAGAGCAAAAAGTGAGTCATGGTCATTCCTACCGCTCGCATGGGAAAGGCATTTGGAAGGAGAGGATGCAGACAGTGAGGCAACAGAGACATTATCCTAATTCTGAGAAAGCATACCCCTCCCCATTGACAACCAGTACCCTCTAGGTGGTACTTGAGAAATAAACCCCCAGAGCTTGGGAGGTATAGAGAGGCAAGTCCACTCCTGAGTGGTAGACCTCTCCCTCATCACCTTCTGAGATGGCCTGGCCTGTAGGCACAGATCATTTGTACCTATTTGTATGGTCCTGGTCTCAGGTTAGTAGGACATTTCTCTAGAGGAAGGATATAGGAAATCAAAGCTAAAGAAACATCCCCAGGACAGATCTTTAAACATCTGTTCTGAAGACTATGGGGAGAAACCCAGGGCAACCATTCTTTGAGGGCTGGCTTAGACTCAGGGAACCAAGGCAGTTAGTTCTCTTGAAGAGAACAATGCCCTGCTGGCTCACACAAGGGAGACATATTGCTAATGACAAAGTCTTGCACATTCTCCTCAGGTCTTCCCAGGGACCAGGGATGCAGCTGGGAGGAGACAAGAGTCAATCCAGTGTGGTTCTTTTAACTACATGCCAGCCACGCCCAACCACCAAAGACCACAAGTAGCTGAATACCATATAAGCACAGCCAGAGCAGATGTTGGGACAAAGAAGGGGTGTGTGTCATCTGGATATAGTAGAAGTAGGATTTAACTTGATAGTCTTGGCACACAGATAAAAAAAAATCGCCATGCTGTTTGATTTTTAAACTTAAAAAGTTTATGTCATGTTCTACTGTATTCACATATTCCTATCTGTGTGTGTGCATGTGAGTCTAAGGAAACTCTAGCTTTCCTCTTGCCTTCCCTGGGAAGCAGAGGGGTAACCTTTCTTGCTTCCCTAGTGAGAAAGCACATAGGAAAGTAACCCCAGACTGGCCACATGAGACCAACGCTGCTGGGCAATGCTTTGGAATACTCAGGTCAGAGCAGTGAAATCTCTCTTGGAAACAGAACTACCTGAATGAGGGAGTCTGCTTGAAAAGATCAGAGAGAGGGGTGTGGGGAGAGAGGGCACATGAAGAGCCACTGAGGCTTATGAAGAGATGTCAAGGAAAGGGACGCGCTCAGAGGAAATAGATCCCCGTCTGTAAAGCAGATCAAGAGAGGTGATGAGCAATAGGAAACCACAGGAAACAGGAGTTCAGAGAACTGAATATCCACACGTGCAGGAACTCAGAGCTTCCCACGCACGTTGGGTTACCAGAAACCAACTACCCACAGGCTGGTGGGGAGGCTTGCGACAGTGACAGTCTGGGGGAGCAGTGACCAAGCCCGATGAGCCTTCTACTTGTCCAGATGATGACAGTTTTCTCCCAGCCACACGATTCTACATCCTTTGCAACTCACAGTGCAGTATTCATGCCAATTTAAAAATTTTTGCTATGAAATTTCAGTGGTTCAAATGTGAACTCTTCTCCATAAAAAATTTGGTTGACCATATAAAATGTAACTGCACACACAAGACTATAACATTGTAAGCTTAGATTTGTTTCAGTATTATCTACTTATTGCAAAAAGAGCCATCTTTTCTTTTTCATTAAATAATCAATTATCACATTAGTACAATACAATTTTACATTTTTAAATATACTATATATGTTAAGGATAAGGGGTGACAATTTCTTCCTTTGCAACACCTGTTTCAACAGTTTAATGAATTAAGATATTAGTTTAACCTTGAAGGGGAAGGTAAAAAATTTGTCTCATTAGGATATTTCTACCAAGTATTTCTTAAGGCTATAGTTTAACATTTGGTTTTAAAAAGAAAGAAAGATTTCATTTAAAAAATAATTTAGTGAATTACATTCTTCCATAACTTCCACCCTAATTAATTACAAAGATAAGTCTAAAGAATCTTAGTTTTCTTGTACTAATTTACATTTAAAGATTAATTTTACTTGTATCTTAACACAAGAATTTTATGTTGGAAAAACAAACAAAAGAACTAAATACATTTGTATAAAGGCAGTCGATGCCCCGTGGCCAATCCTCTGTCTCAGAACTATTTTCTACCACAACAGGAAACAGGTCTGCAGAGAGAGAGGTTTAGGCTGGTAAGATTCACCTTCCCCAAGGAATTGTGGGTTGCAGGTCTGAGGAATACACAAAAAACCGCATCACAATTTCACAGCTACAATGATAGCAAGAACACATGAAAAAATAATAATAAGTTCACTCAAACAGGATTTAGAAAAGTCAGGGTGTGACCTGGGGGCCAGGGCATCACCTGTGGTGAGGTTTACAGTCAGTCGTTTGATAATGGAGAGAGTGTGTGTGTGCACATATGTGTGTGTATATACAGATTTCTATCTATATAAATAACCAGGTTCAGTCCTTTACAAGCCTGTAGATATGATGCTGTGCTCCATGTTCACTATTCGAAACTTCAAAAACACAGGCCATGCAGAGGAGAGTTTCTTGTGTATCCCTGTTTGTTACCACCTGTTGAAAAAAAAAAAACAAAAGGCATAAAATGAGATCATGGCCTATCTGTGCCAAGAGCATGATTTGATGGGAGAGCAGCTGTCTGAAGGTGACGGGTGGATCAAAGACCTGTTTGGCCTCGCTCTGTATCCTCCAACACATTCAGGGGATTGCAAGTCCCATTGGAACCCCACCTGAGCCCTGTACCATAATCAAGGAAGACCCATTGCCATTGCCAATAGATCATCTGTCAGAGCTGCTGTGGTTTCTGTATTCATCAATAATCTGTTTGTCATCAATAATCCTCTCTCATAGAACATTCACATGTTTTAGCTTTCACTTATTTTAGTACTTTTATCTTCATTTGAATTGACAAGTAATTATATAGTTTATAGGGTGGTGGTGTGATCTGATCCATCATGGGACGGTTAAATCAAGCTAATTACTATAGTAAGGATATTTATTTATTTATGTTAAAAATATTTAAAATCTTATTTTCCCACGTTACATTTAACTTGAGTTAAATTCTACTTTACAACAGCTAACTACAGAGTTAACTTCATGGGCACCTTGATTAGTAGATCACATCAGCCAGCAGTACCTGGATACAGCGGAGGTATTGGCTGTGTAAAGAACAGGGGTGCAGACAGAGTCTTATCTGGAGCCCAGCTGGCACAGGCTGCACTTCTCCCGATGCGTTAGACTCCCCATCCGCTCCCCCTGGGTTGCTGTCCTTCCCATGATTAGCCTCTTTCAGATCTGAGCTCTGGCTCTGTTCCTCAAACTGCCTCCCCCGCCCGACCCCGCGCCACCCCAGAAGGAACATTCTCAAGTCCAATCCGATCAGATTTACAACCTCACAGCGCTTCAGTGGTTTTCTGTGACTTTCATGTTCAAAAACATTTTTGACTTGAGTGCCTTATCTAGCCTGTCGACGGCCTAATTTCCCCTCCGCAATGGTCGGCTTCACCCATTTAAGTTTCCCTTGCTTTCAAGCACCCGAGCTCAGGGTGCCTGATTGAAAGAATAAAGCCTCACTTCTGATTTTCTCCATGGAGCTATGCGATTCATATAGATTGGTTGTTTTTCAATATCCATCTCACCCAGTGGACTAGGAAGAACTGGACCGTGTTTTCCTAGTTAACCAGCTCAGGCATGGTGCGCCGTGACCAAGCATTTGATGAGTGATCAAAACTCACAACGGCCACCGATGCTGTGTGCTCGCGATCCATCTACCACAGAATGAATGCTTGGCCCAGAGTGGGTGGCATCCAACCTCACAGCTCTGTGACTGGGTGCTACTGTTCCCTATGACAGGAGACTGGGGCACTAGACTAGTCAGTTGGAAGATGCTAACCCACCTAGGACCTACACATATGATACCATCTCAGCACAATGCACCTCTCTGTCAGACACTGGTGATCATCTGATTTCCCATTCGTTTACTGGACGAATGCCTGCCTCCCCCATTTGACCCTGCATTCAGTCCATCACAATATTCCTAGCACTGACACCCGAATATGCGCTTAGGTAAAGTCTTACTTCCTTGATGAATGTGAAAAATGTCATATTTCAACTTCAATGCCCTGTTTACCATCCCCGAGAACCCCACACCCCCACATCTCTTTGGATTTCCATGGGGCTTAGTTCAGAAATACTCAACAATTTATGACTTTGTGTCATAATCTCCTCACTTGCTTCTTTGACTCAACAGGCCAGAGGCCATAAGTCACCATGGCACAAACGCTGTGTTACTAAATCACTTCCTAGCAGCCAAGGCTATACCCATAGTCTAAGCTGTGGGGGCTTAAAAGACTCTTACTGGTCATCTTGAGGTGGAGAACACAGAGTTGAGAGATCCATTTATGAATGAAGACAACATGCAGGTCTGAAGACTTTAAAAGTCTTGGCTAGGCACATAAAGTAGAGAGGGCTCAAGCTTTCTGATTTTATGACTCAAGTCTGTGTCAACTGCCATGACCTTGGGTGGGTCATAGTGACTCTTTAACCATAAAAACGGTACTGTAATTCATGGTAAGAATTTTATAATAACATTTACAAAGGGTCTTTTTATATAATGTAATGCTAGAAATGACTTAGACACATCAATCTTCTTATAAATTCATTGTCTGCCTGCCTGTCTGTCTATACTGAGGATTGAAAACCCAGGGCCTGATGCATGGTAGGCAAGTTCTCTACCAACGAACATCCCCAGGCCTCTTTTCACTCTGCTTTAAAGTTTTTTATTTGATTTTACTTTATATGTGTGCATGTTTGCCTACAGGCATCTATGTGTAACATGCGTCTGGTGCCCTCAGAGCCGCTGGAGCTGGAGTCAGATGGCTGTAAGACACCATGCAGGAAACTGAACCCTGGTCCTCTGTAAGAACAAGTGCTCTTAACTGCCAAGCCAGCTCTCAGGCCCCCATCTTTTCATTATTTAATTTGAGACAGAGTCTCACTAAGGTGTCTAGGCTGGCCTTGAACTCTCTAGCAGCCCAGGTAGACCTTGAATGTGCAGTTCTCCTGCTTTGGCTTCCTGAGAATCTGGGATTATAAGCTACGGCACCAGGTCCAACCTCTGTTACCTTGATATCAAAAAGACTGAGATCAAAGCACACTGGCTCATGGCTCAGCTTTGTCGTTCTCAGCTCTGCATGGGCTCTCACTGCCTCTGTGTATTCAGCTCAATTCCCAAGGCAAGGGAGGGAACCAGAGAGCCTAGCCTATCAGTATGCATGGCTTTAAATTGTCCATGTAGTGTAACTCCTCCTGTCCATCAACTAGACGGTGTATGCTTCGTAGTTCTGAAGTCTGTGGTTTCCTAAAGCTATGATATTGTTTCTTTTTTCTTTGTTATGGTGTTTTGCCTACGTGTATGTACGTGTGAGGGTGTTAGGTACCCTGGAACTGTAGCTACAGACAGTCGTGAACTGCCATGTGGGTGCTGGGACTTGAACCTGGATCCTCTGGAAGAATAACCAGTACTCTTACCCACTGAGCCATCTCTTCAGCTCCATGATATTATTCCTAACAAATGCTTCTTGGCTATTATTAATTGCTTATATCAAAACATTTTGTTTATCTGCTTTTGCTGTTTTGAGAGGGTTTTCTATAGCCTAGTTTAGCCTTGAACTCCTTCCTGATCCTCCTGCCTCCACTTGCCAAGTGCAGGGATTACATACATGTGCCATTATGACAGGCTTTTAATGATACATTTTTAACCAAAGCCAGTGAGGTCCCAGGATAGCTCTGCTGGTGGATGTCGTATGTCCAGAGGCATGTTGCTAACAGGTACCTGGGTTCTGTGAGAATTAGGGGCTTGGCTTTGACATCACAGGGCCACATTCAATTCAGCCAGCTCTCTGAGGCAAAGTTGGGACTGGGGCTGTCACCTTCCTCAACATGCTGTCACACACACAGCTAGAGTTGAAACTCCTGCTAAAAAAGTGAATGGCCACACACTTAAGAGTTCAAGTCATCGGGGTGGTTTGAGAGTCTAGAAAAGAGCGCCACACTCCCTGCCTGCTCTCAAGCACCGAGACCTGCACTTACTTTGTTTTTGCGTGTATTTGGGCCAGAGTTTGAACCTGCATGTCCTCCTTGATCACACTTTCACTCTATCTTATTATTTTTCTTTTTGAGATATGATCTCTACCTAAACACGGAGCTCAAGATGAGGCCAGGCTGGCCGATGACCTCCAGGGATCGAGCTGTCCCTGCCTCCACAGCGCTAGGATCACAGGCGGTGTCATGAAGCCTGGGTTCTTGTGCAGAGAAACAGTCCTCAGTCCTCACACATGTGTGGGAAGCACCTTACCGACTGACTTACATCTCCCCAGCTCCCAAACATGGACTGCAGCAGGGCACAGTTTGAGACAGACACCTGCTCCTGCCACCACAATGGAAACTCATCATCCACCAAAGGGCACTGGTGACTGTAGACAGATGCTCTCCATTTTCCTCAGACTTCCAGTTTCCAAGCTTCAGGAGCACACGGGCACAGCTGAGACTCCACTAAGAGTCTCTCTCTCCAGAGTAAATCAGCTTGTAGGAAAGATCCCATGCATGCATGCAGCCCTATGTCTAAGCTCTGAGTCCCTGATGGCACTGACCCCTAATTCTGGCTATGCCATGACAACTTAAGTTCCTAGGGTTGCAAGCACCTTTACCTGAGCCATCTCATTGGCTTGTTTAAAGATAAGGTCTTATTATGTAGTCTAGCCTGCCTGCAACCTCCTGATCCCCCTGCCTCGGTCTCCCAAGCATGGGGGATTATGGGCATGCACCACATAAAGCTTGAATCAGAACTTGTTTGTAAACAGGAAGAACAAGGGTAAACAAGCCTTTCAAATCAAACAGAACAGCATACATCTGCCTGAGAAACCCGTCCCAGTGGAAGCAACATGCCAGGTATGGCACTCCCGAGGTAAACCCTCAGGCTCTCTGCTCTAGTCACAGAATAACGTGGCAGCCATTCAGAGTGCCGTCCCACCACAGATGGCCTCGTCAGCCCCTTAGGAAAACTCTTCTGAGTTTTAGTTTGGCATTCTGGCCTTCCGGTCGAAAGCCATTACATAATTTTTTTTTTTTAAAGATTTATTATGTATACAACTTTCTGCCTCCATGTATACCCACACGCCAGAGGAGGGCGCCAGATCTCATTACAGATGGTTTGGAGCCACCGTGTGGTTGCTGGGAATTGAACTCAGGACCTCTGGAAGAGCAGACAGTGCTCTTAACCACTGAGCCATCTCTCCAGCCTATTACAGAATATTTTATGAACATGTTTTGAGAACAAGAGCCTCTGACTCTGGCAACTGATCCAGAACCAAGGCATTGGGGCAACTTCTCTCAACTCGGCAGTCACGGTGCAGAGGAGCCTGGGCCATCATTTCTTGTTGTCTCTGTTCTGGACTCAGGTCACAGGTGGACCTGTCTTTGAACCCAAGCCCCAGTACAGCTCAAGCTTGCTGGCTGGGTCACCACCAGAGAGCTATCCAAGTTCCCTTTCGAACCCTTACTACCTCCCACACACACCTTCCTCACTGTGCCCAGCAAGCCTCAGGACAGACTGTCAGTGACAAACCAGGAGAGAGACCAACATTACCAATAAAATGGTGAAGTTTTCCAAAACACTGTTCATCATATATTTCTCTGGTAGATGTTTGAGCTTGTGGATGAAGTTGATCATATATTCACACATTGGCGAGCGGTTTATTCGGTACACAAACCGGCCATTCTCGAACCTTGCATACTCCGTCTGCAAGGGAAAAGAGGTTTGAGTACTTTTATTTTACACTTCAAAGCACAGAGAATGGCTGCTTCTGAAAGCACACATTCAACACGAATCATCTGTTAATGTGCTCCGTTATTTGTGTAGATTACCTAGTGACAAACAAGGCCTACCTTTACTGCTATATACAGAATCTATTATCTTTCTAGAAGTTTAAAAAATGTTGCAGAGAGTGACCTTTAAAGGATTTCGTAGATCCTTTTTTCAGCAAGTGTGTGTGTGTGTGTGTGTTGCCATACACACTGTATTTCACAAAATTCTAGGTAACACAAACTTAGAGGACATGATTCTGGCCCCCTCAAAATACAACTGCTAGCACTGACCCGAACAACCATGGTGGAAGGAGACTGCAGAAGTGACCACTAAGCCTGAATACACAGAGAACTCAACACCCTAAGGGAGGAACCACTGGGGTTGAACAGGACAATCTGCTGTGAACCCTGGCTGACTTGGAACTTGCTCTGTAGATGAGGCTGGCCTTGAACTCACAGAGATCCGCCTGTCTCTGCCCCCAAGTGCTGGGATTAAAGGCCTGTGCCACTACCCAGCAACAGATCTTGTTTTGAAACAGGTCTGTGTAGCCAGGGCTGGCCTGGAACTAGACGCGTTTATCAGGCTGGCTTTGAACCTGCTGGGATTAAGGCCTGTACCATCGTGCACAGCTCTGAAGACAAACCCTTGATACAGATCTTTAAATCAAGATTCTAAAACCCAAAGCCTGTCTCGTCTGTTCTAGAAACATAAAACTGACACAAAAAATAAAATATTCAGAATTAACAAGGAACAAATCAATATGATAAAATCATAAAATCCTATTAAATACCTACAATGAGACAGAAATGCAAATAGATTTACTATTAATATATCATTTTAAATGTAATAATAGTGCTCAGACTTGGTCTTTCTTTACACTAAATAAAGTGCACATCATTTGGAAACAGGAAGACTGGTTCCTAAGCTTAGCAAAGACGGAGAAAGAATAGTAGTATGACGGACTTATTTCAGCTGCCCCTAGAGCCTAGTTACAAAGTCCCCGTGCCTAAGGCCACAGCGTACTAGGTGGGAAAGAGACAGAAAGAGGATGGAACAGCCCCAGAGCTGCTAGTATATTCAGGAGTGCTTACAAGGACAGAGTCAGCCGGAAAAAAGATTAATATTTAATAAGTATAACTGTTTTCACACACATTACGTGTATGGTGTATGTATGTATTTTGCATGCTTGTAGAGGTCAAAGGACAACCTACAGTAGTTAGTTCTCTCCTCTTATCCTAATTTTGTGTTCCTGCTACTCTGTCAGGGCAGCCAGCTCTTCGCCCACCCCCAGTTTTAAATTATTCCTAAAACTCGGGATTCCCAATTGATATTTCCTGTCTCTCAAGTCTACTCTTGTATCTCCAATTATCCCCTATTTGTCCCTTGAAAATGCACTTTCTGGTCACTGCTGCTGGCAAACAGAGAGTGACCTCTGGCTTTCCCCCCTCTCTAAGCTTTAATACATAGTCACTAAATCCCATTTAGAAGCTCTTACTGGAGTCCCACTGAAGCCGTTTCAGCAAAGCTCATGACCGCTATTAAATTCACCGTCAACTCAAACCACACGCACCCTTCCCTGCCTTTTTACCTTCTGTCCATCTCACACAGCCCAAGCTGAGCTCAGGAGGCCCCTGGGCAGCCCACACCACCCACAGGGCTCTGCCTAAGCTCTTAAGCCCCTCCCTCTCCTGCCAGGCACCCTCCAGCTTGGTGGGAAGCTGGAGTCTTGCCACAGGCAGGTTAGGTCCTGGCCCTGAGAGTCCAGAAGGGCTGCAAATAAAACCTGACTCTCTAGGTGGTGGGGTAAGGCAAAAGACACTGGGAAGTAGGCAGGTAAAGGGAAAGCCACCTGCAAACTTAATTCACAAAAGCAACTAATCCAGGCAAGATAACTGTGCTTGTAAAAGAAGGGGGGCATGAAAGATGCAAGATGAATACAGCTATTCCCTAATGTCAGGACGGAATGTTTGAGTTTCTGGGTGAAAAGCCTAGGCTGGCCTGGACTTCGGGAGTCTCATGCATCAGCTTCCCAAGTGCTCGGATTACAGCATGGGTCAACATTGCCTGCTGAAATTTAAACTTAAAAACAATTAAAATGAAAAAAGCAAAAACAACAATATCAAACTCAAGGCTGTCGGGTTTTAGATGGGGGTGGGCTTCAGCTACCTTGGTTATCGCTCAGGCCTGCAGCTAGGAAGTGGGGAAGCATCAAACCCCCCAGGGGGCCTCTCACGGAGACCAGTACTGGCCAGCTGGGCCAGCATCGCTCACAGAGAAGGCTAACACAGAGCATCCTGTCTGCTTTCAGGTGCCACCCAGTCCTTTTTACCTTTCCCATGAGTCAGGGAGAAGGCGCAAGTGGAAGGAAAGGTGCCCTGAAAAAGCACCGTCCTCTACCCGCTGCCTGCCGGGTGTTTCAAGGAGGGCAACAGGCTACCCAGAGGACTTTCCCACCGACAGGGGTCAACTTACCTCTACTTTTTCTACTACTTGTTTCCCAAAGGAGCACACTTTGGTGGAGCAGGTAACCGTCATGTTTTCAGAACTCTCGTACTGACTACTCACACCGTAGAAAGCCCCGGCGTCATCTTGGATATTGCAGTTTAAGTCCGCCTGTTGGAAGGAAGTGGGGGCAGGTTAATTCTCTCATCCTAGGATCCTGGTGATAAAGAACAGAGTAAACCATAGAGCAGCTAAGCAGTGGGAAAGAGAGACCTCTCTACAGACACCACCTTGATGGGAAGACACTGCCTTCCCAGGCAGGGCTGGAACTTGCCGCATAGCCAGTATCCCCCTCCTAAGTGTTTACAGGAATGTGCCACCACCATACCCAGTTCCCAAGTGCCAGGATTTAAACCCAGCCAGGGCCTCATGAATGCTAGGCAAGCACTCCAGCACTAAGCCCTGCAGTGGTATATATCTGGGAAGTTGTTCCTTGTGAGGACCTGCTACCAGCAAGCATTCAGAAATGGAACAGCACTGTACCCTTGCAATAAAAGTTCTGTAAGTTTCTAAAATGCACAAAAAGTAGGACATGAATTGACTGTGTACTCTGCCAATCTTGAGAGAGACTTAAAAGGAAAAAACAAAAACAGGCCCGTATATAAGCCACCACATCCAGAGAGGAAAGGCTAACAACCACCCTACAAAGACGCTAAATCCCAGCTACTCAAGTTACTTAAAATACACACAATAACTTGTCAATAATAATACACATTCTGAAAATATCAGCCAAGTTAGAATGGCAGCTATGGTCTGACATCAGCAAAGCAGATGACAGTGATCAGTGTTTACTCTTCCATCCCTGAGCTGAAGGGAAAGATGCCACCCATAGTGGCCGCAATTCCCAGATTCCACAAGAGTGGATTGGGAGCTCTCTTTGTCCAGTGCTAACTTTATTTCAGCTCTATGTAAAATTTCAAACTCTAAAGAGCAGAGGAGAGGATGACAGTGGCTGAGTCTGTCCATTCAATCTCACCATCACTACGTGACTGTCATTCATTTACAAATCCATTAAAGGAACAAACCAGTGGTTGAGGCCGCCCGAGGGGTACTGATCGCCAAGCTGAAGCTGAAGCTGTAGCAGGCTCAGACAGCTGCTACAAACACTCCAGGAATGAGTCTGTAACACATCTGAGTGCAGTAGTAAAGGCTAGCAACACAGCTACGAGTGCTAATTTAAAGGATGATGTGCTGTGTCTATAAAACAAAATTCCAATTTATCATTTCCTTAATTATTTAGGAATTGAACAAACAGTCTGGAGGAGCTCTGAGAACACGATAATAATGAAGACTTTTCTAAACAAATGGTTCCTGCCACTGTCTGACAATTTCCCCAGACAAGAAACCCTCTTAGCTTAAGCCTGCACCCAATCCCATTCATGTCTGCGTCGCCCTGGGTCACTGCTGTCTAGGACTATTCAGATATGCTGGTGAGCTTTCACTTGGAGCAGACGATCTACCATTACACTTACCCTGAAAAGTGAAGTTATTGGTCAAGTGTGGTGGCGCAGCCTGTAATCTCAGCACTCTGGAAGCAGAGGTAGGAGGATGGCACAAAGTCTGAGGCCACCTTGGTCTACAGTCAATTCAAGGCCAGCCAAAGCTACATGAGACTCAGTATCAAAAAAGAAAATTATTAAATGTTTGGAGGGATGGCTCAGCCTTTTAAAGGCTAAAAGCTCTGTCTGCTTTTCCCGAGGACCTGGGTTTGACTCTCAGCGCTCACAAGGTGGCTTTTAACTGCCTGGATTCCAGTCCCAGGGGATCTGATGCCCTCTTCTAGCTTCCTTGAGCACCAGGTACTCATGCAGTACACAGACAGACTCCACAACAAGAGTGAATGCAGCAAACACCCAGGCACATGAAACAAACAAGAAAGAAGAATGAAAACTTCAAGGTGCTGGGCTGAAGTTCAGTTGATAAAGTGCTTAGGAAGCATGCACCTCAAAAGCTGGGCACTCACAAGGTGGAAACAGAAGCTCAGAAGTTCAAGGTCATCCTCAGAAACACGGTGCATTTAAGTTACACAGTGCATTACATAGGTATTACTTCAAGAGCAGCGGCACAAGATCTTCTCCCTGGGCTATGCTGCTGCTTCTGGTGTTGTATCTGTGATTTCTCCTGGTTCACGCACCCTTGTTACCTTAGCATAGACGGGTTCTTGTTTGTTGTTTCCCTTACATTCTGAGGGAGCAAACTGGGCAGTGGTGGCACATGCTGTAAAGACAGATAACTTGGGCTGGCTCAGCAGTTAAGAGCACTAACTGCTCTTTCAGGGTCCTGGGTGGAATTCCCAGCACGCACACGGTGGCTCATGAGCATCTGTAACTGTAGTCTCATGGGATCAGACGACCTCTTCTGGTGTACATGTGGATGTACAGGCAGACAAAACATACTTATACATAAAATACACAAATCTTTGACAAACAAAGCACCCCACTCACGAATTCTGAAGGTAAAAAAGTAAGAAAGGGAGAAAAATTATGCTGCTCTTGGGGGTTCAAACTATTCCTGCCAGTTTTTAATCTACCACAGGATGTTTTCTTAGAGGAAGTAAACACAAAAATACAAGAAACAATGAAAGAAAACCCACACTCTTGCTGCATACCAGATTTGAAATACATCCTGTACCCTGAGCTCGTTGAGACAGGCTGACTGTGGAGTGAATTCTGAAAAGGGGGGTACCAGGCAGCCCAAGGAGGGAGCCCTTCTGAGAGACCCACTCAGAGTTCAACTCTTTCTCCTCCATGTAGAAGCTCCTCTCGCAGCACCCAATGTTTCCATGAATTTCTTCATTAGCACTTCAGGAGGCAGTCAACGGTCACACAGCTCCTTCTCAATTTGTTTCCTACTGCTGCTCCAACAAACTGTCACAAATTTAGAGGCTTAAAACATGAATTCATCTTGAACTTCAAGTGGCCAGAAATCCTGCTGGGTCTCACCAGGTTAAAACCAAGTTATGGATTAGCAATGCTGTCTCTGGTTTGGAGACTTTGAGGGAAATCTGTTTCTTAGCAGCTTCTAGCATCTAGGGATACCTGAATCCCTCATCTGTTGCTTCTACTTCCGTTCCTTCTACACTCCTCTTTCCCCATGATTACACTGAGCTCAGTCAGATATGTAAGCTATCCTCCAATCTGACCTCCTCCCTGTGGCTGCCGGTAGTGTGACATAGTCACAGACCGCACAGAGAGACATGGCACTCCCTGGGGCATCACGACTCTGCCTAGCCCTAGCCCTAACCCTAGGGTCCATTAAGAGAAAAGCATCTCTCTCAGAGATGGAATCTCTGGCCTGGGTCTAGGACCTGGCTAAGGAACTGACTGCCCTTCAGGAAGATGGTTCTACTCCTGGGAAGGCAGGTTCACCTCAAGCCATACTAAAGGAGCAATAATTAGGCTTTAGTGAGATAATAAACTTTTCTCCCAGAATTTCTGCCCAGGGCCACAGTGCACTGGCGCCACAAGTCACTCGAGGGCTCCATGAACCTGCCCACTCCCTGAATTCCTCAGAGAAGCCTCATCTTTCCTTTTCCTCTTTCTCCCTGTCCTCAGCATGCTTCCTCATGCACCCTGGGCTCCTGTATGCTTCTTCTAAAGCTCCCCTCCCACCCTGTGCTTGCCTCTCCGCCATGTGGCTGGCTGACCTCCACAGCAGCTAACTCAAACGGCATGCCAGCCAAACCCTTCTCTTCCCCTTCCTCCTCCTCAAAGCAGTGTTGAGACCTGCACTGTCTCTGCCCTGGGGAATTTTCTTTTAAAGTCTAGAAAGAACTGCCCTCTCACTCCACTTAGTCCATTCTTAAATTCTCTTGTAGTGAGACTAAGCACCCAAGAGGGGACCCTGACTTCCCAGCATCACTACTTCTGGTAACATCCACCCAGCTCTCCAGGTGAAGAGGACAATCTGACGCTCTCTTGAGTTCTGCGGAACTCAGAGTCTCTGGTGGGCGCCATCCTAGGACTCAAACCACAAATCTGTTTTCATTAAGCCTCCCCTCGTGTTAGATTCCTGTCTATCTAGTCCAGATATTTTGGATGCTGTTTCACTTGTCACCTCTCACTGCCTCATCTCTGCCGTCTGAGCAATGGCATGGGCAGCAGGGCCTCACATTTCTCATCTCTGACCAGAGAAGATGATATAAGCAAAAGCTGCTGTGGTGCGGTGAGGGACGGGTGCACACCAATGCACCTGTAAGCTACAAGGTGCCATGCAGCCATAAGCTCAAAGGTGCTGTACTAAAGACAGTTATTAAATAGCACCCACCACAACTGAAATGTGGACCAGGACAGAGCCTGAGGTCCCATCTATAAAGACCTTACCAAGTACAATAAACAAACATGACGCTAACCATCAAGACACCAGGTTTAGCTTCAGTCCACATGTGTGTGAATGGCAGGCGGGATGCTTGCCTGATTTGTGAGTTTCACATCATACCTGGCAGACTGGATGTAACTGCTCAGTCAAGTACAAACCCCCCCAGTTCTCCACAAAGGCACAAGTAGAGAGATTATGGAATTCCCTCTAGAAGCCAACAAAAAAGAAGTCATTTGTGGTAGAATATTTGTTTACACTGTAAAGGTGTGATGTCTGACCAAGGTGCCTTCTGATTGGTTTAATAAAGAGCTAAATGGCCGAGAGCAAGACTGGGGAGACTAGGTGGGACTTCAGGAAGAGAGAGGACTCTGGGAAGAAGAGAGGCAGAAGCAAAAGGGAAACTTGGACCAAGTTGGACATACAGAATAGTGGAGAGGAAAAAAGCCACATGGCAGAATGAAGATTAATAAAAACTGGTTAATTTAAGTTGTAAGAGCTAGCTGGAGACAGACAAGTCTAAGCTAAAGGTCAAGTTTTCATAATTAATATGAAGTCTCTATGTTGTTATTTGGGGACTGGAGGTCCCCCAAAGGAAAGTATAACTACATTCACTAACATACTTTGAGTGGATTAAAGACTCCAAGATCTATTTGCAGGCAAGTTCTAGAAAGCAGAGTGGGGGCAAGAGCAGATTTCAAAGGCAAATCAAAGAAATAACAAAAATAGACCACCACAAAGTACTCCTGGGGTTAGGGATGTGGTCCAGCTGGGAGAGAGCCTGACCAGCATGCATGGGGATCTGGGTTCAATTTTCGGCACTCAGGACTGCTTAAGAGTGCTGCAGCCAGGAATGCTGGTACGGGCCTGCAATCTACATACCTGGATGTAGGGGCAGACGGATCAGGAGCTCCAGGCCGCCTTTGCTACATGAGACCCTGTATGGCATGGTTTCTACTCACTGTCCTTGTGTTCATTATTCCTATTTACTCAAGGCTATGTTAGCTTTCATGGCCTTTATTTATTCATTCATTCATTCATTCATTCATTCATTTAAAAATTGTCCCCATTTTGGGTGAACATTAAAAGTCTACCAGGACTAGATTTCATCTTTGAAAACATGAAGTTTAGTTCAGGTATGTGGGATCCAGACACTGAAGAAGGGGACAGGGTAAAGGACTAGGTCAAGAACAGAGCAACTGTCCTTGCAAAAACTGGCTTCTGGAAAACCCACTGTAGGGGCAAAGGAACAGGAGATTGTAATGATCTGTCCTGTCCCTTTAAAAGATAAGCCCCGCCCACCCCCCAACCCCCATCCGCCAACCATTTCCTGCCTGAGACCCTGAGACCTTCTTCCTTTTCTATCTCTCTCCCGAAGTTTCTGCTCTTCTGTTTTCCTGACTCTCCTCCCTTCTTCCCCCTCTCCCCCTTCTCCTCTTTACCTTTCCCCTCCATAACTCACTAAATAAGCACCCACTTTCTCTGCATAGCGTGCCTAATAGATCTCTGCCTCTCATCTGCTGCCTTTGTGGCCCGCCGTGGTCTTGTGACCTAACACTACACCACTCAGGGAACTGCAGCATTTTATCTAAACCATTACAATTTGGTGCTGTATCAGTCTCTGTCTCACCTGCCATGGGGCTCCCTGCCTGGGATCTTGGGCCACGGGGGGGGGGGACCTCAGCATTTTATTTTTAGCACAATGGAGATAAAGCCCCATGTTGCCAATGAAGACTGAGAACTGGAAGTCCACACAGCAAGGTCGCTTGGCTGTGCCACAGTTTAACGAGGCAGAGCTTGCTGGACCAACGGTAGGAGAGAACCCCTAAGGCAGGGCCATAAAGGGACAGGGGCGAGCTATAGGCACTTCCTTCCTACTTATCTCCCATCATTCTTGAGTGTGCAGAAAGGCTGGGGAGGAACTATGAGCTCGCACAAATGAAAACCACCTCGGACCGTCCCTGCAAGAGTCAGGGTAATAGGCACTGATGGATGGGCAGTTTTCAAACTACCGCTTTGAATCTCTCCTCTGCATCCTCTCTGAGCCATGATCAAAGGACCAAGATTTCAAATTGTGAAGCAATTTCTTCCCAATGGCAGCATCTGGCTACTTGGCAGGCGGCACTGGGAGCTGGGCCCTGCCTGCTGCGGGCGGCTATCCAGGCCTGCCACATGGTGAGGCAAGGCCAGGCAGTGCACGCCTTGTGGGCTTCCCAGCTGCTCCCACAGGCGCCAAAGGACAATTGCTCTGTACAAGGCAAAGGGGCCCTAAGAGACCGAGCCTATCTGGGGGGTGAAAAGGTGGGTCTGGAGAAAACTGGCAGCCCAGAGTCCTCCCAGCCTGCTTCATTTGCATGCGAAGCCATCAGGGTCTGGGCAGGAGAGGCTGGAGCGAAGCTGAACACCTCTCCAGTTAGACAGGCAGCCTCTGGGGACAAGGCAGGAGCTGCCTGCAGGGAAGTGGGTCCCTGAGTGCTTCCATTCACTGGAGCCATTGTGCCCCTGCCCAACGCAACTGAAACAGAGGCAGCTCTCTGGCCACAGCTGTTTTAAATAAGAATAACAAGAATAAACTGGGCCAGCCCAGCCCTTCAAGTTACTTTCCGCTAATTATGCCATATATTTACATCCATAAAATAGGCGATTTTTAAAAACACCACCAGGGCCCCTTTATTGTGCAGATTACACACCCCTATTTGAATTTCATAAACATTTAGTACTTCAAAGACTCTTAAAAGCTTGCTCTAATTACAATATGCCTGGTTTGAAAAGGCTGTGTGTTTGCATTGCAGATTTCCCACCAATACCAGCATTCATTTACAAAAATGCAATTAATATCACCCACACACCAGGTAAGAACCACGGTAGACTACAGACTGGGACTGTGGTAGACTTAGGGTCTCAGGCCAGTGCCTTCCAACCGAATCAGGCAATGAGTCTGGGCGCCTGGCGGAGCCTGACCCTGGTCATCAGGTGTGTGAAGGCTGCTGCTTTCCCAGGAAATGGGACTGTTTTCTGGACTGGAGTTTCCATATATGAAATGTCTTTTTAAAATAAACAACAACCACCAGGCAACCAATCACACACAGTGAAATAACAATTATATGTAAAGAAGCTACAAGCCACCCAGTAATATCTGCATGGCAAATAAACATCACACGGTACTTTGGTCCGCGAATGTCCCAATGATCTCAGACACTTGCACTAAAATTTAATGGTTAAAATTTGTAACAGGTTAGTTACAAATCCAGTAATTCTACTAATGCTAACCAGTCATCTTTACAAAAAAGAACAAAAAACAAGGCTTATCCTCAAATTCTGACTTATGTCAGGAAACATTCTAAACCTCTGGGGTGGGGTGGGGCCAGGGGTGGAGCTGTGGGGTGAGGGTATCTGTTGAGTAGAAACACTGTAGCCATGCTAGATGCTCACAGACTTGGCTGACAGGTAACTGGGCCAAGGCTCCCTCACATTTTAAACTGTATTCTGCTTGGACCACTTGTATCTAACTTGCATTACTTTCAAAAGATTTTAATTTGTATTATTTTTTCGATTATGTATTTGTGTGCCTGTGTGCCTGGGAGAGCCAGGGGTGTTTGAGCCACAGGAGCTGGAGTTACAGGTGGGTGCCGAAAAGCAGTGTACACTTTTAACTCCCAAGCCCTGTCTACAGCCTACTTTGAAATGTGAAGGGGGCAGAGTTGACACTGGATCTCTGTCAACACACAACCAATCAGAGGGTTCCTCTGTGGCTAAGGGTCTAAGCTCAGTTTTAAGCAGCTAGTGCCTGGGGCTAGAGTGCACGCAGCTCAGTAGTACAGTCTGCTTAGTTAACACAATGCCCTGCAACTACAAACAACTTCAAAAATCAAAACAAGTGTGAGAAGGGTGGTGCTCCGGTGTCAGTTCCCACCCCCAGCTCTCCTCAGACAGCAACAATGTTTAAATAGCCACACAAGGGAATGGCTGTACCCTGTCCCCGGTTTTGCTAACAACACTAAGTCCAAAGACCCAGGAGAGAAAGCTGTTGAGGACTGGCCAGCTGACTGGCAGAGGGATTCTCCCAACCAATGTGGTCAAGGCAACTCCGAAATGAGGAGATTCTGGGTGGAGTCTAGAGGGTGCCCCCATGCGAGATAACTTGCTCACCTTTTCCCTGGTTCATAAAATTCTCTCACATCTGTATGGCTAGTAAATTAACTTTGTTACCTTTTTTTTTTTTTAAAGATTATCTATGTATCTAATACAGTGTTCTGTCTGCATGTATCCTTGCCCACCAGAAGAAGACTCCTGATCTTATCATAGATGGTTGTGAGCCACCATGTGGTTCTGGGAATTAAACTTAGGACTTCTAGAAGAGCAGCAAGTGCTGTTAACCTCTGAGCCACCTCTCCAGCGTCTAACCTTGCTTCTTAATTCCTTAAAAAAGTGATTATTCAGGCATGGTGGTGCACACCTTTAATCCCAACACTTGGAAGACAGAAGAAGGTAGATCTTTATGAGTTTAAGGCCAACCTGATCTACATAGTGAGTTCTAGAGCAGCTAAGGCTACAAGGCAAGAGTCTGTCTCAAAAGTCGAAGCTCAAAAAAGGTAAACATGTAAATTAAATGAGCACAAACATACTGTTATTCATAGTGCATGTAATTCCAAGAACATTACAGAGAAAAGTATTATGAAGAATACAGGTGCCGGGCGATGGTGGCGCACGCCTTTAATCCCAGCACTCGGGAGGCAAAGGCAGGCGGATTTCTGAGTTCGAGACCAGCCTGGTCTACAGAGCTAGTTCCAGGACAGGCTCCAAAGCCACAGAGAAACCCTGTCTCGAAAAACCAAAAAAAAAAAAAATACAGGCAANACAGAGAAACCCTGTCTCGAAAAACCAAAAAAAAAAAAAAATACAGGCAATATATATATATATACACACATATATACTAATATATGTATATATAATATATTAGCTCCTAGAATATAACCATTTATAACGATTTGGAAAGAACAAAATATTAAATGTACATTGAAAATTTTTATTCCTGGCAATAAGATACATATCTGTACAAACACAAAATTTTAAAAGATTTGTTGTATTTTGGGTTGACCTTTATTCCCAGCAATTGGGAGGCAGGTCAGGGGGATTTCTGTGAGTTCAGGGGCAGCCTGGTCTATATAATGAATTCCAGGTCAGCTAGCAAGGTAAGGTCTCCCTCTCAAAAATATAAAAAGATTTTATTCATATGTGTATATGCACATGTATGCAGATTTATTGTGCATGTGTGTGTACATAATGTGCCCAGGTGCCCTCACAGCCTAGAAGGGGGTGTCAGATCCCTGGAGCTGGAGTTACAGATGGTTGTGAGCCACCTGCTGTAGGGGCTGTGGTCTGAACCCTGGTTCTCTGTACGAGTAGCAGGCTCCCTAAGAAGAGTCTTCTCTCCTGCCCTCAGCCACAATGTTATATTATTTAATTAATTAAGTTTAAGAATAAGGCTTCATTAAACGCTATTCTGGACAGTCTGGGGTTGTAAGGTGAAAACGCAGCTTCTTTCCATGAGTATCTGACGCGAGAATTCTTGATATTCGCGCACTATTAGGACTGAAAGTGGAAAGCTGAGACTCCCCTCAAAGATACCAGCTCCATCTGCATTCCTTATTTGGTTAAACCCTTAAATTAATTTCCTCCATAAAGACCTGGCTTAAGTCTGCCCAGCCCAGTTTACTTGGGCAATGTGAGCTTAAGCTTCCATCGCCCGCAGCGTCCATACTGGTGTCTGGGTTCTGTCGTTTGCTTTGATTGTGGGTCTGTGAAATGGCAGCACAGATATTTTTTTCCATAGGAAACACCTCAGGTTGTCTTGCCTTACTGAACTCAGGTCAGACACTCTGAAAATGGAATTTCAACAGCAATCAAATGAGCAAATTAAGAGCCTTCCTGGTTTGCGAAAAAGGCAAAAGGGAGCACGGCTGGGCACAGGGGTCTCTGTTGTAATTTACCGAACTCACACTAAGAGGAGAATCCGCTAAATGAATTGCTAATATAAAAGCTGTTTCAAAGGGAGTGTTAAACCTTCTGAAGCATCGTCGACGGCACGCACCTGCTGATACCCAAGGATGGAGATGCTAAGAGCGCAACCCATCCTCACCAAATCATTACAGAAGCCAGTGAGACTCCAAACTGCAGCCTGATTGAAACTGCCGTCTCTCCTCTGTTCTAACAGTTCCCCGTGAATTTCCTCGGAAAGGTTAAGGGCTCCCAACAGTGGTGCTGAATGAGTCACGTTTCCTATCATATTCATGGGAGTGCTCAATTTTAATCCTATAAATCTGAGTAGAACAGATACGTATCTGGGCTCCGAGAGACCAGTCTAGGTCTGCACACCGCCAGCCACACGTCTGCAGGCAAGGCCTCCTTACCAGGAGACACTACCAGGAGAGGCATAACCCCAGGGAAGGCAGCTCATCCACCAGGTAAAAGAAGCAAATTCAAAAAACAAAACACGCACCTTCCATGTAAATTTACACTCAAACAAAATGTTAATTATGAGAAATCTTATCATCATTAAAACCCACTGCTGCTGTTTAATTTGAAAGTAGTAAAAGTGGTTTCTTCCAATTATCTTATACTTCCTTATATTAACTTGGATAAACAACCCATTCCGACCTTTAACAACAGACTGTCAAACCTGACTCGAGGACCATTCTCAGGCATACAACACAGCTTTTGTTTCATAGTTCGTTATCTATTTTCTGTACTATAGACAGTCCTTATCTTACCTTATGGAAACCTCACAAAATATTTATGCTAATACACACCTTTTAAACTTTAAACATGCATGCAGATCATTTGTGGGGCGGGGGTGTGATTTTTGTTTGCTTTTCAAACCACGTTTTTTTCTGAGAAACCCTGGCTGACATGTATCTCTCTGGAGACAAGACTAGTCAGAGTTCAGAGATCCACTAGCCTCTGCCTCACGACCAGGCCTGGCTAAGCATGCCTATACTTTTTTTTTTTTTTTTTTTTATTTTTTTGGTTTTTTCGAGACAGGGTTTCTCTGTGGCTTTGGAGCCTGTCCTGGAACTAGCTCTGTAGACCAGGCTGGTCTCGAACTCACAGAGATCCGCCTGCTTCTGCCTCCCAAGTGCTGGGATTAAAGGCATGTGCCACCACCGCCCGGTGTATACTTTTTATAATAGTGAGATGGGGCCCAGGGTGCTGGTGCACATCTTTAAGCTGTGCACTTTGGGGCACACACAGTTTGATCTCTTCGAGGCCAAACTGAGGTTCTGCCTCCCCCCAAAAAGGGTGGGACATTTGTAATATTCAGGTGATTACACCGATTTTTCTTCAACAAGAAATCAAAATTAAGCTGGGCAGTGGTGGCACACAAATCTCTACGACCAGCCGCAAAAGCGGCCTGGGCAGCGTTCTCAGGCTGCCCTGAATGTGAACGCTGGCCGCATCCATCCAGGTTTGAACGCTGACGGCATAATCAGTATAACCTAGTCACCAAGGAAGGATGGAAAGGCTGAATAAATAAAATATGCAAACTCCCCCAAGGAATTTAAAACATACATTTTTCTCTGATCCGCCTATTTGTTTCTACATTGGGTAGGCTGTCCTCCCTAGGACACATGCTTGGTGTCGTAAACATGGGGAGTCTTAGGATGACAAACTCTGTGGCCCGCGGGTTAAGCTGCCTGGGCGTGGGGAAGTGTATTGAAATTGACAGCTCTGATTTTAAGCACCAGGTCCCCAGCCTGAAGTGGTTTGTCCTTTGTCATCCCCAGGCTTGCCTTCTTAGCTGGATATGAGACGAATTCCACTTACAGCATGAAATCCATGTAAAGCACTTAGCCCACTCCTAGCACACAGCAGGCACTCAATAAATGGAAGCCACTCTGTGAATGCGGTCCCCTGGGGGCAGCCGGAGTCCAGAGGGGAGCTGAATACACGGCGCAATAATTATGACCCAGCATGGGAACTGATTAACCACAAAATGAAACAGGAGTCAGGGGGGCGGGAATCAACGCTCTGCTTCAGTGCTGAGAGGAAGTTGCTGACTTGGGGGCAGAAGAGGAAAGACAATGGTTTCTAGAAGAGCATGAGGGGGTGTGGGTACACAAGTCCAAGGGACCTGCAAAACCCAGGAGGAAAGCCCTTTGGAAACTGGTCATTGAAGGCCTAGAAGGACACACTGAAGGACACAAACACTTGAAGCTTCTTTATAGACTGGGAACTAACAACTCTCATTGCTACTGGCTTGTCTCCTGTGCTCCCCACTCAGCCCCTACAGCTCTATCAGCAGGCTGCTGGCGCACACTTGGCCACTGGAGGAAGGGACACAGTATCTTTCAGAGGTGAAGGCCCATCATAAGACCAAGCACCAAGGGCAATTCGAGTGGCTGTGTCCTGTGAAAGTAGGAAAGAAATGCTTGCTTGCTTTTTTTTTTGGTGTATACAGACCAAAGGTCCCTCAGGAGCCAAAGACAAAGTCTTTGGCTGGCCCAAGCTCACTAGGCAGGCTACTCTGGCTGGCCAGTGAAGTCCGGTGACTCTCCCATCTCTGCCTCCTCAGCACTGGGATGACAGGCGCATGCTACCACGACTGGCTCTTAGCCATGGGTGTGGGAGATCGCACGCAGATCCCTACGTTGGTGTTGCTCACTCTTTATTGACTGAGCCATCGCCCTAGCCCAAGAATGAAGCAGATACTGTTTATCTTCTCTGACACTTAGAACATCTTGAGGCACACAACTCTACCCTCATCCTGACTCCAGGTTCAATGCTCCAGTCAAAGTCAAGGGTCACTCGGCTTAATGGGGTGAACTGCAGCAGAAAGGGAGCAGTGTCTCGAGTTTTGCACTGACTGCAGCCACCTCTGAGCCACCTCATGAATAAGCCACCTACCCAGTCAGTGTAGAACCACAGCTGGCTGTACTGCACCTTGCTTGCTCGCTCGCTTGCTCGCTCACACGAACCAGTAAAATCACTTTGTTTACTCACCCAGAATTTTACAAGGAAGAAGGCGTTCTGAGGGCCTTTTCCAAACAGTTCCTTCAGGCCACCTTTCTTTTCAGGAAACTTGTCGTATATCTGACGAATGTCCACAGATTCAAGCAATGGGTCACTGTAAGAATGGTTGGCATGCCCGATATGCACGAAGAGGTGTTTGTTGTACTGCAAGAAACCAATGGTGACATTCCCATTACAAATGCTTTCAGAGAATAGGACTCACCTGCGTGAACTGGAGAATGGGTGGGAATCTTGAAATGTTACTTCTGGAAAGATACTTTAGAGCACAGAGGAAAACAACCACTGTCACTACCGGGCGAGGCCGCGTAGCTTCTGAAAGGCCTCAGGAGGGCTTCCTGGGTACACTAAGACCACAGCAGCGTCAACCACCAAACCAAGTTTCACCTGGCTCGCCTGGCAGTGACATCACACCTGCTGCAGCTCCTTACCCGCAGCACAAACCTTAGATGATTACAGCTGCTATCAGGACCACCCACAATGGACTTTCAGTCCCAGCTTTCCAAGGAGGTACTCCCTTCCTTCTGGCAGAAATAAGAGGGCTGCGCCTGTGGGTCACTAGCCACCATTGGAAGCCACATAAAACTTCCGCATGGAGGGCAGGTCAACAAAGCTGAGGGAGAAGTGAGGGCCGCGAGGAAAGACTCTCCAAGGCCAAACAGGGACAGTAAGAAAAAAGCATAGGTCAACTGGAAACAAAGAAACGAAAAGTTTGGATTCTATTCAGTCATTTATTGTCAAAAGGCACTCTTTGTTCCCTTGCTTTGTTATAAGACCTTATTTGGTTTGTTGTTTTGGAGATAGGGTCTCGTGCAGACCAGGCTGAACACACATAGATCCACCTGCCTCTGCCTCCTAAGGACTGGGATAAAATGTACTGTCACCATACCTGGCTTAAGACTTTGTACATGGAACACAAAGGTGTGTGTTCTGACCCCCAACAATTATTAAAAAAATCACTAATGCCTGTTTCCCACTCTTACTAAATTGGAACCTCTGAAAATTGAGGCCAGGCATGGGTCACTTTTAAAGTTCCTCGATGAGGTCCAATATGTAGCTGAGTGTGACGTTACTATCTAGATCTGCATTTCCCATTAAGTCACAGGGCCGAGGAACGTCCAGAAGAGCAGGGGCTCCAGGAAAACTCAAGGAATTAAAGGGACACTACATCTCCAGTTCTTTGCATAGCGGATCACCCCCCCCCCAAAAAAAGGTTTAAATCAATAACTCACTAACTATTACCCTGAGTTAGGCTGTTATACTTAATATTCAAATTGTTGAAGGCTTGGCAAACACTCTTACAGTTTTGCCCACTGGTAAAAAAAAATGTGGAGTCCAGATTCAGCCAGTTCAAGGATAAAGCCCTAGTCAGTGTATGCTATCTCTGACAATGACTCTGCCTCCTTAATGTCCAGAGTGGCAACAATGACGGAGTGAATCTCACAGGGTTGTCAGGTTTAAATGACACCATACTTCGAAGTTTGTCATAGATCCTAGAGCCAATGAAAAGCAAGCACTCAAAAGCTAGCTGCTGCCATTTTACATGACACTCCTGATGTGCACAGTATACCTGCATATTAAAAGTACTACCAGAAGGAAGTGGTTTGGGGTCATGGATAATTCAGTTTCATCAACTGAATTATGACTGGCTATAAACTCTAGAAGATATATCCCAAAGGAGTGCTGGCTGCTATCCTGACTGCTATCCAACTGAAGAACTCTGGCCATGACACTGAGAAGCACAAGGATGGATGTCTTATCTGGTGCCAGTATCCCACGCATGCAGAACATGACTGGGTAGATATCTTCTTCAGGATGGCCAAACCCTCACGTAGGCAACTTCTGGGTGCTAACTTTACCAAGGCTTCCAAGACTAGTGGATTCCAGGTGAGATAAAAACAGGACCCTACAAAACTTTTCTATAGCAGATGCCTGGCAGCTTCGAGCCCAAAATGAGAGCCTTCTGTGGAAGAAGAGAGTAAGCCTATGCCCCAAGGCCTGTAAAGACCAAGGCAAAGCCACCGTGTTGTGGCTTGGGGAGGGGACATCTGTGCAAAGGCTGTCACAATATCTTCTCATTTTAATCTTCATATGTATGGGTGCATCCTTGAGTGTATGTATACACGCCGCATGCGTGCCTGATGTCCACAAAGGCCCATGGAGCTGACGCTGCTACAGATAGCTGTAAGTTACCCATGTGCATGCTGGGAACCAAACTCATCCTCTGCACAAGTAACAGGGGCTCTTGCCCACTGAGCCATCTCTCCAGTCCCAAGGCCATCTTCTCAAAAACAAGACAATAAAAGCCACAGAAAGATGGAAGGTACAGTGAAGGTTAAGGAACTGTGAATCTCTAGCCTGAAGTCTGAGAGGCCTCACTTCTGCCAGCTCTGCTGCCTCCTGTAAGGCAGTGAGTCATGGGAAAGAATGGTGCACAGCCTGAACTCCCAGCTCTTTCAACCCACTGATAGCCCACAGGCTAGGGCAGAGTGGCAACAAAGCCAATAGGCTCTGAAGCTTGACGTTTTCTTGCTCTTGACATTGAAAGGTCAGCATACAAGTGTTGGAGTTCAGACCACTCCTTGTCAAGAAGTCAGGAACAGAGGGGCGAACTTGATCATACTCACAGGGGCCAAGAAGGAACGGCCACACTGTGGAACCCAGAGCCATCTCCATCTCCGTGAGGGCAGCTGTGACTGCCCCTGGACACCTTCAAGAGCCAGCTTGCTGCGGTTTCCTCATGGGAGAAGGGAGTGGGGAAGGCCATCAGACCCTCACTAGAGATCTCGTTCGGACTCTTTCCCAGCTCTCCATAGTAACTTTGCCTCGGCTGTGCATTGCCTTGGGGAGATAGGACCCCCATGAGTAGTAGACAGAATGTGGACAGTTAAATGCAAGGGAACCTCACTTATGCAGCCCGGGGCAGTTGCCATTGATACTGAGGTAAGATTTTTTTTTTAATGGTGTTACTCTTTTTTAGGAGGGGGTCAACCAAATCACTGTACACAAGCCCTCCACTCATGACCATAAGGGAACCCAGTGAATTCACTGGTTCCCAAGGGTGACTTGAATGGAATCCTTACTTTGAATTATCATTGATGCTTAATCTGGGGTCAGGAGACATTTGTTTTCATCTCCCCAAGACAGGGTCATACAAGTTGAAAACCATGGTAGCGACTGAGCACAAAGAAGGAACCCTCTGAGCCTCCGATGCACGCTGACAGTGCAAGGCTGGGCAACAGAAGAGTCCCAGAGGTAACTATTATAGGCAGAAGGTGCTTGGCATAAAGACTGCCAGACACAGAGCAGTCAATACACTAGACCACTGATGGTCTGGGTTATGGATAATCACCCCATCCTGGGTGGGAAAAAATAGCCATCACTCAGGAGCTAGGAGCAAGCAGAAGAGGGTGCGTGGCAGGTTTAATGGTCCTCAGAGCCTGCTGCTCGGGAACTGAACTGAACCTCCGGCCTGTGTGGAAGGGACGACCAGGTCCGGTGTCCCCAGGCTGTCGTGAGTCATGCTTTTCATAAGGATAACTCAGGTCATCCCTGCTGTAGTGGACTCTTCTCTGTACAGAGGAGGAACCAGGAGCTCAGAGTTACACATTGTTGTCTGAAGTTACACATTCGGGAATAGGCCTGGAGTCAAGAATTAAGCTTGGCCATGTGAGAGCCAGGCTTTGGGTGGCACAGAGATCACCACTATGTTCCTGAAGAACCACCTATGCCCTCCCAAATGTGCACTCAACTGTTCCTGAAAGCTGACTTGAGAAGAAAAGCTGAACAGCAGTCCCCAAATACGTGAAATTAAATTAGACCAAGCCACAAGTGCAGTAGACCGAGTCTACAAAGGTTTCTATTTTGAGGATATGACCTCTGTGCCTGAAGGGCTGAAAGGGACAGAGAAGCTGGCACTGTCTCTCCAAGGCCAGGGATGTGGAACCAAAGCCTGGCCAGTGGTGTCTGCGGGCTCCAGTGCCGCCAAGGAGTGACTCTGCTTCTAAGAATACAAAGGCTGGGGAAGGTGTCCTGGAGACCAGAGCAGGAAACAAATAGACCTCACTTTCCCTGCAATTCAGCCTGGACAGCTCAGGAGCCCTGGCTGCAAACCCAAAGGGCAAAAGGAACAAAGCAACCTGATGTATAAAGAAAATCGAAACTCTGAAGACCACTGGGTTGAGGCTGTAATTCCTCCCTAAGGGAATGGATGGACACACGTACAAACCAGTGTAGGAAAACACTTTCAAAAGGAAGTAGCTGTCAAAGAAACGACCTGTGACAAAGGCCAGGACCATTAATTCTTCAAAACCCAACCTGTTCAGTTGAAAACAATAATTTGTAAACAACAAAAACCAGGTCCAGGGGGATGGCTCTGTGGGTGAAGGCACTCTTGGTTAAACCACTGGAAAGAGAGGAGGAGGGAGGTGGAAAATGTAAAGAATAAGGAGAGGACTCCACAAAGCTGTCCTCTGACCATTAAATGCACGCTATGGCACATGCCACACATAAACCATAAACATAAAAAATTAAAGCAAACAAACATTTTAAGAAGCAAAGCTTCCTAGGTACTTAATAGCTATAAACAGTCACACGTATACCAAGGGCAACAACAGACACAGTACCCAGTGGACACACCTACCACCTACCGCTGTCTACCAGGCACTGAGCAAGGAACACTAAACCCATAAGCAAACACTACAAGCTGTTTTTCTTCAAAGACTGTGCAGACTGGGGAGGCAGCTTATGAGATTCTGGTTCTGTGCCCAGAATCATGTTACCCACCTAAGCAAGCACCCTTTCACACACTGATAATCATGAGGACATCGAAGACAATCATCTCCGCCTCGCCTGCACATCACACTTAAACTGTGCTTTTCATACAATGACTCTGGGGACTGAAGAGATGGCTCAGCATTTGTTCTTGGAAGGTTCAGTTCCCAGCACCTACATGGCCTTCATCCATAACTCCAGTTCCTGGGATCTGGCCTCTGAGGGCTCTTCTGACTTCCACATTTACCATGCCCACATGCACGCATGCAAAAACACTTAAAACACATAAAATAAAAATAAACACACCAGTTACCCGTTTATATGAGAGTAGAGTTCATTTTCAGACACAGGAGGCTTCAGAACACTGACCTATCCTGACGTTTTTTAGTAACTACAGGATACATTTCTCAGAATAAATGAGCAAGGGTCCTTCTCAGAGGAACCCGGTCAGTAACTGGGTCAAGCAGGACATGGGCTTTGGGCTCCTAGAGAGGTGGTAGCAAGGAAAATGGGCCTGAGAGATTTCTCTATCAGAACATCTAGAGAAAGTTCTAGAATTATACTAGAAATGGGGTACCTGTGTGCATGTGGAACCCCCAGAAGAGATGTGTCTGTGTTGATACAGAAAAATCGGACAGATGACAAACAGAGGCAATCACACACTCTTAGGACACATCTCTAAGAAAGGCAATAGAGCTAACAGGTCACATTGCTGTATAAAAAAGAAAACTGATTTGTGATGTAAGTGAAATGAGAATTAAACCAGAAATTCTGGTAAAGTACACAGAGGGGTTAAAAGCAGAAGAGAAGCAGGTATTTTATATTTAACATATGCTAATAGAGAGAGCTAAATCCTGCTCTCCCATAGTAAGAAGTCAGTAGGTATTTTCCAAAAATTATGAACGAGGGCCCCTCAAAAGTGGAAAGAGCCGAGTTCCATCACCAGTGAAAGAAGAGAACCGACTCCCAAGCTGCATGCCATGGCATGTACATTCATGTGTGTACACACATGTGCGTGCACACACACATACGCAGAGTGATAATGAATTACATGTAAAGAACACAAAGAAGAGGTTACAAGGGCTATGCAGCGCTATCGCTACCAAGAGGGACCAGGAGGGGAGGAGACACAGGTGGCATATGGCTGTTTTCCGTATGGACCATGTGGTTCAATTTGCCTTAGCTTAAACAAACAGCCCAAGAATGACTACCATGGAACAGTGGGTGGGGGTGGGGGGACGAGAAAGAAGAAACCATAAAAGGAAACAAGAAGTATGGCTTCTCAGGATGTTTATCTGATGTTGACTGCAAGCTCCCTGGGCCTCAAATAAGCTTGGGTCAGACTGTAAAGTTCCTCTGTGGCTCAAAACAGTTGTACAGAAATCAGGGTGATGGTGTGCATGTGGGACCCCAGGGAAGGCAAATCCACTTGAGACTCGAGGAATCTCTCAGCTCGTCTTTCTACTGCTGTGGTCTTAGTCTGCCCTTCACCACAGTCACTAAGAACCTGAAAGGGTGAATAACAATCCTTGGGATTTGCAGAACATGGGGTGGGGAAGGGCTAACGAGGGGCCTTCCTCCTGTAGCAAGGTTCTGTCTTCTGGGTCCCTAGCTCCTTTTGTCCTTTGCTGCTAATGGAAACCACAGAGGAGTGAGGAGACCTGGGTCTAGATTTGCTGCTGATTCCACCCACTTCCTAGAACCTTCTGGGCTGTGGCCTTCAGCCCCTCTATCCCAGGTGCCTCCATTCTGCACACATGAGTGCAGGAGGATTAAGGAGAGAATTATGAAAACTACAGTATCAAGTGAGCACAGAGAAACTGTCACAAATACCGCTCACTCTGTAACTGTGGCACTTCTCTGCGTGGGCTGGGATAATCTGAAGTAGTGCGATCCCTCAGACAGCAACAACATGGAAAGACTGATTTAAAACAGAAATGGATGGTGGGAGGGAGGGAAGTTCCAGGCTCATCAGGGTGAGTCCCACTATCCCGAAGTTACCATCACTACTGGAGTGAGAAGAGGTCTCTGAATTTCCCTCATGCTAGCAGATGCCAGAACCAGAGGCTCCCTTTGAGGAAGCTCAAAAGGTCTGTCCTCTAAAATGGCAATGGAATAGCTGGGGATGTACCCAATCCACGACAACGAGGAACAGAAACTCTCCCAGTGGCTACTGGGGTATCACTGTTTTCTTTCCTTCCCACTCCAACCTCTTTCCTTTCCCCAGTAGGACTGATATTCTACCTCAATTAGAGAATTCTGATGTGGCTGTTTCAGTTTTGAAAAGGCAGTGAAGGAAGAAAGGAGGGAAAGAGGGAAGAGAAAAGAAAATCTGTGCCCTAAAATAGGCCTGAAAGTTGCACTGCGCCATGCAACCTGAAGATGGCGATCTTCTCCTAAACTTCTCCCAAAAATTCCAAGTATTTGAAGAACTTAGTAAAACCTTGAAAAATGACTGCTGTCAAATAATACCAAGAGAAAAATTATAATCCACTTAGGAATCTAAAGAAATCGAGACAAATCACTCATGTCGAAGGACACTGGTGTCCAAGCTGAAATCGAATGAGGACAAATCACCTGCATTTGCTTCCTGACACACTCTAGCTTGGACTGTCTGTCCGGAACCCTCGCATGACCTGGGCAGCCTTTAATGGCAGGCACAGGGGATGGGTGTGGAGTCAAGTCAAGAAAGTGACTTGCAGATTCAGCCAGGAGAGGCTGGGGGGTTGCACGGGCCTCTGCAGCTGCCAGGGAGAAGGTGACCCTGAACCAGGAGTCCTCCTGGGCTTAAGCATGGCAGGGTGCTATATCCCTTTACTTCCTACCAGGATGCCTCCTTCCCCTTCCTAATTCCACCCAGTGCAGCAGAAAGGACACAATGGCTGAGCACAAGGCGGCCACTGGGAAGGCAAGCAGGAGGGACGCTGAGCCGCCAAGGAAAGCAGACGGAGCCTGGCTGAGCCTCTGTGAAATGTCTATAAAACCTGCATTTCCAGATGCTTTCAATTGCCTCTTCCCCAAAGGCTAATGAAGAAAGAGGGTGAGTTCCCAGACCAGCTCAGCGAATATAAACCACCAGCAGACGGGCTGCAGCCTTGTGCTGGGTGTGGGGCAACTTAGCACCACTCAGAGAAAGAGCTGAGGGGCTGTACCACGCCTGGGCATCATGCAGAGCCTTGGATACCATCTTATCTCGGGTCCTCCTGGGGCACCACAGAGGAAAACCTAGGAGCCGCCCACCTGAGTCCAGCCAACCATCGAAACAAGGTGCAGCACCCCTCCGAGCCCTGGAAGGTCAAATGTACTTTGAGACCATGTATTCTAAGGATGTGAAGGATGCAGAGATAGGAATCTGCCTTTGGAGAGCTGTGTGACTTGTTAGCCTTCCTGGGCTGTGTCATCTGGACACAAGGAGGGCACAGCAGGCTTGGTCATTTCTGGGGTGAATGTGAAGGTCAAGTGAAAGAGAGCTGCCGTACAGTCTGCCTGGTCAGCCACAACACAGACACAGGACTGGCTTAGCAGCCCCTACCCAACCCGGAGGCTTCACGGTTGACACACTACCCTGCTGCAGCCACCCAGGGCAGAGGCGAAGGCTGCTTAGAACTGACTCTGAACACCACATCATCTCCAGCCCAAGCCCATCCTCTCTCACACCAGGCTAGTTTCTTCTGACTTGTTCTGATGACATTTCCCTGAACCCACTAGCGTCAAAACTGTGGTCTGACAAAGGAATTTTACTGGATCTGGGCATTTAAGTCTTTGCAAGAAGCTATAAAGATAAGAAAATTAAATCATCTTCAGGCCTAGGTTGGCCCAACCACTTTACTGGAAGGAATCAGGTTATCTGAGGGGACATCAGTGGGACATCAATGAGAGCTGGAGCAGAGAACTTGGTGTTCCCTCAGGCAAGGAGGCTGTTGACTCAGACCACAGGCCAGGGTCCCACGGTCCAGATGCTTCCAGCCACTGAGAGATAAGGAGCAGAAAGAAGTCAGGCACTGTCCATCCCTGGCCTAGGCCACCTTTAGCAATTTCCATCGAGCAGAACACAACTGTCTGGACTTTGCTCTCATCCTCCACACTGAGCTATGAACTAACTAACTGTCCATCCTGATCCTCTCTCTCCCCCGCTTTGAGGTTAACGTCATTCTCTCTCTGAAAGTCAGTATGGGGGGCAGGGCACTTGTTCAGCCAGCACTACATATTAGTGATTTATTGCTTGGAATTTCCCTAAAATGCCTCAAGCCACTGGCTTTTGATTCAAAGTTCAAATAGTCAAGCCTCCCATCTATCTGTGAACTGCTTCCAATGCTACATAAACTCTGGATCCCAGCACCAATGTCAATGCCTTGTTTAGCTTAAGGATGGCAAGACACTGTAAGAGCTTCCTCCCTGGCCCCGTGGCTCTTCTACATCCCATCAGCGTGCTCGACCCTCCCAGGTACCCTCTGCCTCTTGCGGCTGCTATCCACCAAGGCTCTGCTCTCACCACCCACCATCTGGCCCTACTTCCCATTGTAGAACTTCAAGACCGGATCAAAAGTCACTTTGGCAATGTCAGATTTGCCTAAATACAGCATCAAAATGCAAGTAACACAGCCAGCTACTCAGAGACCTTACTAGGCTCACAACAAAACCTGGAAACCGAGGGTCACACACCAAGAAGCCAAGGAATCTTATCTTTGTATGAGTTACAGGTGTCATGAAAGTGAGGCAGAAGAGACCAGGTGAGGACGTTCTTTACTTCGCTGTCATCACAGACAGCTGAGCTGGAAATGAAGATGCCAGAAAGGCTATCCAGTTCCACACTAGCCTTGTCCCTGGAGCTCACACTTTGGAGGCACACAAAAAGGCAAGCTTAGGGGGGTCTTGCCGGTCAGGCATGCTCCGGTGCCAGAGCTGGACCATGTGTCATCTCCTCTCCCAGCATCCCCTTCTCTAAGCAACCCTGTACACTGTATTCTGCGCCCAGCTCCTGCTCACGCTGGCAATCAGACCACAGTGGTCATGAAGCATGAACCTGGCACCTGGGAAGAGTGGCAAGGAGGGGCTGTGCTGTAGGCGAGTAGAGGGGCAGGGCAAGGCACCACTGAAGGAAGCTTCCTGGTTCCAGGAGTGGGTTGGGGGTGGGGAACCATCCAGGCTTTCTCAGGCACACACATTTCCTACTAGGAGCTTTTGTGTATACAAGGAAGCAGCTGCCTGCATTCCCCTCTGCACACTGGGCCCCAATTCCAGGACTGGCCCTAGATGGCCCCCATCCACGGAGGAACTTGCACTTCACACTCGATGCCCAACACTGAAACCATGTAGGAAGCACACTTTTCAAGCACTCCCAACCACTTCTGAAACAGTCTTTGTTATTTAGGTTCTTCCTCCTTTCCTTCACCCTCTGCTGTTTTTCTCTTCGCTTCTAGTGGAGCCAAAGGTAACAGAGGGACTGCCTTGCTGGTTTCCTACCAACATAAACAACCACCAACTTGGGGAAGTGCTGCCATCTGCTGCACACAGGACATGGGGCCAGCAGGGGGCGTGAGGCCATCTATTATCCTTCCATTAGTTCCTCGCAGCCTTAGGCCATGAACACAGGCTATTACTCAGACATAAATGCACCAGACAGCCTTTTGGTCACAATCTCAGGGCTCGGAGTCAGCTGACCTAGATAAGAATCCCATCTTGAGTATCAGTTGGCAGTCAAACATTAGGCACACTATTTCATAAGGATTAAATAAGCTAACATATAGTGTTGGTACATGGGAAAGGTTTAAGAGGTACTGGCCATAACTGCTGCTGGAAATAACACTGTCCACATGACAGTCGCAAAGCTGAGAAGTCCTTAGTGATGACAACAGCGTCATGTGGCGAGCCAGTGCGGTTTCAAGAAAGGCAACCCCCGCACCAGGGAGACAGGCTAAGAACTCATGACACAGAAGACCAGGGTTCAGAGCGGCCTAGGAGGTAACGATCCCCTTCAACCTCTTCCTCAGGAAGAGGTAGAGGGACTTTAGCTCCGAGTTTCAGAGTAAGCGAACTCCCCAGCACCGTGTCTGGCTCTTTTTTCACTCACTCCCTCTCTCCTACTAAGACTATTCTCTAAGATTTACTTCATTTCAATTACATGTATGCATGTGTGTCTGTGTGTAGGGACGTACGCATGCACGCAGGTGCCTGCAGACCCTGGTGAGCCGCCTGATGTGGATGCTGTGAACTGAACTCCGAGCCATCTCCCCAGCCCCTCCTGGAGATAATTCACCACCTCACGATTTGAATGAACCTACATTGCTGCAAAGACACAGAAGAAATAGAGGGCAAGCAGAGACGGGGCAAAGAGCTAGACATTCCAACTGCAACATTTAATTTGGTTAAGGTCTTAGAGTTATTGGCCACTTTGCTAATTTCCTTATCAAATTAATGTGACTAATGTTTTCATGTTAAATTTTAAGTATTTGCAAATGTCTTTAAACATACCAGCTGAGTATTTTAAATGACCATAACTTCTCTATCTCAGAAAAAAAAATACAATGAAATTAATGTCTCAGAAGTCACAGGGAGCCTCAAGAGCCAAAGAAACCATGCACATGTTTTGAATTTTTCAGCCTAATCTTGATTCTGAAGCAGCACTCAGGCCTGTCAGGGAACACATGGGGGGGGGGGGGGTTTGCCTAGTGTATGGTAGGTGAGGTCATGGCAAAAGCTGGTGCTTCAGACCCTGTTAGATGCTTGAAATAACTTGGTAATCCCCTTTCACTTCAAGGACCCAATCACCACTCTTCTCTTCCAGCACAGAGACTACACTTGGGCCCTCATGTTTCCACTAAAAGAGAAGATGTACAGTATCAGCCTGCTACACATGTAGCCCAGGCTGGCCTGCAACTGATTATCAATTCAAGGATGAGTGTAAACCCCTGATCCTTCTGTGTCTACCTCCCAAATGCTGGGATTATAGGCATGGGCTCCGTGCATGCTAGGCAAGCACTCTACCAACTGAGCCAGCCCCCATACACTCATCTGTGTACATTTAACTGCAGAATGAGTGTGCTACAAAATAATGTGAGGCAGACTAGATAACATTATTATATAATAGCGTTAAGATTTTATTTGGCGAATCTGATATAAATGTCAAACCCCAAGTCAGAAACATCAACATCAAGATACATTAGAAAGTATTTTCATTGCCTAAAACTGTTACGCTCCTACTGTTGAGATGCTATTGGGCAGAACCCAGGGTCTAGAACATTCCTACTAAACAACCCTCACCCACTGAGCTACATATCTAACCTTGAAACTACACAACCTTTTTTTTTTGTTTTGGTTTGGTTTTTTGAGACAGGGTTTCTCTATGTAACAGTCCTGGCTGTCCTGGAACTCACTCTGTAGACCAGGCTGGCCTCAAACTCACTGAGATCCACCCGGCTCTGCCTCCCGAGTGCTGGGGTTAAAGGCGTGCACCATCACCGCCCAGCTGAAACTAGACATTTTTAAACTACAGATCAAGTAACCTTATTTTTAAAAAGATTTTAGTTTTCATTATGTGTCTGTATGCATGTGCCTTTGAATGCGCCATGCGAGGCCTTGGAGGCCAGGAAGGGCATCGGATCTCTGGAAGCTGGGCCTGAAGGAGGGTGGGTTCTCTGCAGGAGCAGTGCATGAAGATCAAGCAGCTTTCAACTGTGAGGAAAGACTCTCAGAAGCCTCTGACATACTCTATGTAGTTGGCCCTTAGAGTACTTCTTTTTTATTTAGTTTGGGACCTCAGTCTATGGGATGGTGTCATCTACATTCCCCGAACAGTGCAGTATGAAACTATTTAAAACAAAAACGCATGACACAAAGAAACCTTGTCTCAAAAAGCGACCCCTCCCCCTCAAACAAATCCATGATTTAAAGTAAAGAGGAGGGTGTGTGTAGGCTATAAGGGATTGGGCATTTGCAGCTTTGGGGATGTTCCACCCACACTGAGGGACCACGATCAAGAAATCTGATGTGTTTTTGATTAGGCAATTTCAAACATGAGCGATAGGATGTAGACCGGTCCTCCTGCTTGCTAACTGTATAACTTAAGTCACCTGGACTCAGTTTCTTCCTCTGCAAAGCGAGGAAAACAGAACCTATCTACAGGGGTGCTGCGGGGATAAAATCAATGGCAAAGTCCTCGGGAACAAACACAAGATGCGGAAGGGAGATGGTCAGGCCAGCCTCCAGGAAGAACAAGACTGTGGTCTTCTGCTGTCATCACAATGCTTTCTCCTGTGTGGACGAGTCCAGACAGCCTCCAGCCACCAGAGCAGAGCAGACCATGCAGCTGCAGCCTTGCTCTAGCCAAGTGCTTGTTCAGTTTCTGCTACCCACTTTACTTCACCGGCTCCTAACTGCAGCAGCCCTATTCCCTGTCAGTCCTCAGGGGGGCAGGTATGTCAGAAGGTCCCACGTGAGCTCTTGGAACTTTGATAACATCTGGTGCACTGCCTCCTCCTTGGGCACCTCCACCCCAGCCAAGCAGAAGCTCGGAGGGTCACTTCTGATGCTGCTCAGCATAGTATTCATGTAGGACAAACTGTGCTCGCCTGTCTGTCTGCCTGTCATCTGTCTGCCTGCCTGCCTGCCTGCCTCCCTCTCTCCCTCCCTCTGTGTCTCAGACACGGTCTTATGATGGAGCCCTGTCAGTGCTAGAACTTACTATGTAGACCAGGCTGATCTCAAACTCACTGAGATCTGTCTGCCACCATGCCTGGCTTTTTCTATTGATAACGGATGATAGCAAGACCCACAGTGAACCCAGGAACTGCATTTTCAGCATGGTCCCCAAAGAGGTCACTGTCGGGAGATGGAGCACGGAAAGAAGTTGGTGAGGATCCCAAACACTAACTCATGATTGCTGCCTGGGGCTCACCCACACACAGATGCAGCCCTCACACTCTCAGCCAAGGAGTGGGCGTGAACAAAGGGTACAGGCTTATGGGGTTGGGGAAGAAGGGAGGCACGCATATGCACGGGATGATGCGTACAAGATGGAGTGGGTGGGGAAGGAAAAGAAGCAAATGACAAACAGACTCCAGATGCCTGTGTTTCTGGTATTTACAACACGGTAAGACACTGCAGTCCACAGTAGCTATCAGAGCACCAACATTACTTCTGGAGATAATGTTTTTGTTGTTTGGGGTTTTTTTTGGGGGGGGGGGGGACCGCACAAATGTACAAATGCTAGATAATAGGATGGTTGACTGTTTAGGCTTTAGTGTTTTAGAAACAATCTTTAGCCCAGAGAAATTAACTACATGATTGAAGAAGTTACTGATCCACTGTCGTCTTTATCTAATTGTGCTCAACTACTTTAAACCATAGCAGCCACACAAGAACGCTCAGTAATGTCACCTGTTGTTAAATTTTATGAGACATAAGCCTGATGAGGGCCTGCCTCCAGCCAAGGTACTCCCTGGAGCTTGTAGTCCAAGCAGCAGTGAACAACCACCTTTGAAGCTGGAGCTATCTGCCAACAGCATCCTTTCCCCCGGGTTTTACAGAGGACATTACACAGATGTAAGGGAAAGGGGTCCATAAAGGGTAGACCACAGGGTGAAGAAACAAGCAGGCATAGAAGCACTTCCCACTAGCCACATCCCTCTGGGTACACTCACCGAGTCCGGGTCTCTCTGCTGTTCAAGGAAAGCTGAAAATTCCACCAGGCGAAGCTTGGTTGTGCCGATGGAACGGCCCTGCCAGGCAGGGACCGAGGGAGCTGGGGCTGACGCAGGCTCAAACCCTGAAATAACAATGGTCACCTTTACACAAGTCCACGTGTGCCTCGTCCTAGACCTCAGTGGGGCCTAGAAGGGAAGGACGACTCCCTCCGCTAGGGGCACCCAGGCAGTGTGACAGCTAAGCAGACTGCACGAGGCTCATCATGAAGACAGCTTCAGCTAAGGTTAAGGGACCGTGGCAGGAGGACAACACTGTGATGGTTGATAATGCTTAAGGTCCACCAAAAGGCTTGACTAAATTTAGAGTCACTTTGGTAAAACATCCGCGAGGTTTAACTTAAGGAAAGAGGCGCCCAGAAGGTGCATAACACCATCTCACGGCCAGAGTCCTGAACTACGTGTAAGAGACAGAGTTGAGCACCTGCACTGCTCTCTTTGCTTCCTGTCTTATGGATGGAACACGACCAGCTGTCTCACACTCCTCTCACCCTGACTTCACTGCCACGGTGGACTACACCCTCAAACTGTGAACCCAAACAAAACTTTCCTCCTTCAGCTGCTTGTACTGAAATTTTGTCAAAGCGACTAATACAGGCAGCTAGTCCTGGGCAAAGAGGGCAGGCTGCAGAGCAAGGGAAGGATGGCAGAAGCACCTAGGGAATTGCTTGTGAAGGCATCCTGTCAAGTCAGGACTCACAGAGCACTGCTTCTATTGGCTCACCTTCTATCTCAAGACTGTGACCATTCCCTCAGGATGCTCCATGGAAGCAGAGGCCAACAAGGGATTGCAATTTTATTTGGGACACTAAAGGGGGTAAATCAAGGATTATACAACACCACAAGAATTTCAGCTGAGTGACACTATGTATACCTGGGTAAGAGAATTCACGGTAAGGCGGCCAGAAGGGCCAGCCAGGCTCACAGCTTCTGCTCTGAGCTCCCATGGAAGCCCTCCACTGCAGAAGGAAACCAGCCAGGAACTGAAATTCACTATCTAAGAAAGCTGAAGTTATCTGTGCCTGACTGAGATTGCAGGACTTGGCAGCTGCTGAGGACGGCAGCCACAACAACTTCCCCTTCTAAGTGGAACCCAGCATCTTAGGTGAAAGTGGCCAGGCTTCCTGTTTCCTGACAACCCCACAGGAAGAGCGCTTGGGAGAAATGGCTGGTTTAAATTTTATTCTTATTTAGTAGCTTTTATCATCTTATAAATGCTTTTCCTGCATATACATAAGTGTATCATATGTGTGCCTGGTGCCCAAAGGTCAGAATAGGGGATTTTATCCCCTGGAACTGGATTGACAAATGGTTATATTGTGTGGGTGATGGAAAATGGACCCAGGTCCTCTGCAATGGCAATTGGTGCTTTTAAGCACTGAGCCATCTCTCTAGACCCCAGGAGAAGGAGCTCTTCAGTGAAGGGACCCAGCGTCTGATGGGAGATGCCTGGGACTTTTCTCAGCTTCAAGATAGGGCTCGCCCTTAGGAGGGAAAAGAAGAGGGGTGGCTGGTGGCTAAGAACAGCATCACTGCACTCTTGGGACAAGAGAGGCCGGGCTGCCCCTCACTCCCCATCGAAGAAGAAACAAGAAGACTCACCTGGAATGGGGGCTGTGACTGCTGGCTGGATGGGGTAGGCCTGCTGCACAAAGGGCTTGACGCTAGGGACAAACAGTTAGCAAGAGTCAAATCGTGGGTACAGTGGTAGCTTTGGCCTCCAGTAGGACTCCCCCATGACCCACCACACTGCCTGGCTCCCTGCCTGCACTGGGTTGCCCATTTCATGCTGAACTATATCTACAAAGAGGAAGTTTCTCCCTCCAAACAAAGGCAGGTCAGCAGGCTGCGGGGGCTGAACACTCATAACGATTTGGTGGGATAAGCTGGCCAGGGTTCAGCTCTTCCCCTTGGTGTAGCAGGTACCTATAGTGAGCACTTTTCATGCCCACACAGACCAGGGTCATCTGTCATAGCCCAGGCAAGGTCTAGGGTGCCGTGAGCCAGGAGCTCCCTTCTTTAGACCACACGGCTCAGTATATACAAAGAAAATATCCTTTTTGCTTTATCCCCAAACTGCCCTTGACTCTTGTGGGCTGAACTTGCTCCCTAAATTCAAGGGGTCTCTGGGATTTCCTATCAGGCACCCCTATTGCAGGGACTGCCACAGTGGAAAGCCAGTGTCTCTGCTGACCTCTAGAAGGTGAGGAAGCCCCTGGTGCTGCAGCCAAAGCCATGAAGAATAAGGGACCTAATTCAAGTGTCTGGCTGTGTCACTGCTAATATTGAGGGTGGGACAAATGAGTCTACATCTGTGCTAAGTCTGAAAGGCGGGTCCTCTGCCAAGTCCTAGAACATGGGGACATAAGGACTGGCAGATTCAGGGACTTCCGTTTGACGATCTCCTCCCTCTATCCCCTAAAAAATCCTGGTGCCGAAGAAATCCCCCAGGGTGGGCTATCTCCCCCTGCTATCTGGGCCCTTCCCAGACTTACTCTTGTGAGGATCCTGGCTGTCCTGTCTGTATCATTCCAGGCCAGAACTGGAAGGTAAGAGGCAAAGGCTTCAGGGTTATAAGTTCTCATTAAAGAACAGTTTGTGATGTGTGCAAAATCTTAAGTCCCTTCTGAAGAATACCAGTGTTTCCACCCACCAGCTGTGGAGTACAGGTGTGGTCAGTGGTGTTTTCAGACCATAGCTTACCCTTAACCTAGTAATGGGGTGGGGTGGGGAGGGCTTCCTTTGCCATTGCGACCTGACAACTCTCCTAAGGCCAAGAGGCAATATGGAAGCACTTGAGTTTATTCTACACAGACTGGCACTCCTCTACTCCAAGTGCTTCCTGTACACCCCACAGTATGTAGTTCTCAATAGACTTTGAAATAATGAAGCCAGAGCTTGGAGAAGCAACTAGGGCCCTCATTTTTGCAGTGAGCATACCTAAGGCCTTTGGGGCCTGCTAGTCCCCATTGAGGGAGAAAGGGAAAATCCTGACAGTATTACTTATTTGATCAACCAAGACGCCTCTACTGGAGTCTCACTACTGAGTAACCCCAGCTTTGGCATCTAGAGAATGGCCATGACAATGAGACTACTGAAGAAGGCCCTGGGATGAAACAAGATGCAACAGACAGCTTCTCAGCCTTCAGGAGTTGCCCTGTGGTTGATATACAGTGACCCTAAGGATACAGGGATGGAGACCAAGAAGCAGGAAAGAGTGAAAGAGGCAGTTCACAACTAAATGGAACACCAAAAACAAAACATTTATCTCTTCCTATTTTATTCTTCTTATTTCCAATTTTCTTCTCTTTTCTTTCTAGCCTCATCTTTCTCACCTTCCTTGTCTTACATATCTATGAATCCATCATCTATCATCTATCAATCATCCATCTATCTATCCACCCACCTAACATCTATATATACTCATCCATCCACCCATCTACCTATCATCCATCTATCATTTGTCTTTTAATCTATTCATCTATCTTTCTGTCTGTCTATCCATTTGTATATCCACCATCTGTTATTTTATTTTGTGATATTGTGGATTGTCCTAAGGGCTTAATATATGAGCAAGTGCTCTACCACTGAGCCACATCCTCACTGAGCCCCTTTTAGTTCTAGTTTTAGATAGGACCTCATCAAGTTGACAGTCTGACCTTGAACTTATTACGTAGACCAAACAGGTTTTCAAATTTATAATCTTCCTAAATCAGCCTCACGAGTAGCTATACCATCATACCCAATAAACCATCATTCTGGATTCGGTTCCTAACTTACCCCCGGTGCCCCTGGGAAGGTGGGGCGTGGAATCCCAGGCAGCCCCAGCTTGTTGTGGATAGCAGTAGCCGAAACGATCTGGGCTGATGACATGGCAGCCATGTGCTGCAAGGCCTTGTCCTTGGCAGTCTGATCCTTGAAGATGACAGTGACACACGGACTTAATACCGAACACATGACTACCATGTGGGTCAAACAGTACAGCCACGAGCACAAAGACTACAATACAGAGCCACACGGGGGCCAGGAAAGCTCACATGCACAAAGAGAAATCAACACAGCCACGAGGCTGAGACTCTGACTTATGGAACTGGGGCTACTAGCAAGCAATACCTAGGGGCGAGGTTGGGTTTTAAACCCTTAATCAATTTTCCAATAGACAGGAAGGTAAACAATGTATCCATTGTTTCTATTTCCAGAAGAATTCTCAAAGACTTATCACACTAGGGGAAAAGGTGACCCTGCTTTCAAGTGAGAGGTAAGAAGCACGGTGATCAGCAGAGGCAGGGCCATCCACAGAATGTAAGGAGTGCTACCTGGGTGCCTGCTGTCACTGGGCCACAGCGCCATCTACAGAATGTAAGGAGCACTACTTGGGTGCCAGGCCCTGCTGGTATCATTCAAGGCCCAGGAACCCTAGAAGGCATCTATGGAGGGGCAGCTCAGAAGCGGCAGACGGGCAGGGGGCAGCCAAGCAGCATGCTGTCGGGGCACATGCTATGGGGCTAAGGCTACAGTGGTTCCTTTACTAAAGCTCACAGTGTAGGTGATGCTACAGTCGTTCCTTTCCTAAATGGATTTTTTTTTTCTACAAAGCCAAGACTGGTAACACAAAGCTAGCCAAAATAAAAAGTCTGCCAAGCACAGCTAAAATACAGATACTCAGTTTAGAGGATATACTTACCATGCTTGTTACCTGGATACAACAATAAACAGTTTGTTAAAAGAATCACGTACAAAGGCAGGGTTACTTTTCTTCTTTAGTTAAAAAATAATATGTATAAACACAACATTCTGGTGCTATAAAAATGTGAATGTGGGCATTATCTATACTTTAGGGGAGTACCACACAGATAGCTATCCAACAACCACCATTGGTATAACACCCCCACCCCCAACTCCCTGACTATGTGGTTATGTGGTGTCCCCATTATAAATGAAACAAGGGTCAGGCCTTGTGTGTAGCAAGCCTCATGGGTACATGCAAGGCTTGAGGAGTGTGAGGGTCTGTACTCAGAGCCCACAGGCCACTGAAGCAGGAACAAAACAGCGGCACCAACAACCTTCTACAAAGGTGCCTCTCAGAGCATACAGTGAGGGACAGTGACTGAGAGACACCAAGTGTCAGCCTCCTGGCAGCTTCCAAGTATACAGTTAACCAAAGGTGAGGGGTAAACAGGACAAGCCGCCAAAGGAAAGATTAAGAGGAGCTTGAGAAAGAATCAGACTTGGAAACAATTCTGGAAGCTTTTGATTCTCCAAAAATGTGGACAGCACTTTGCACCAGCACACCAGGACACCATGAGAAGTTTTCTAAAAGCTCATTATCAAGAGACAGGTTCATAAAGGATAAAACTATCCTACTACAAGTTGCTTGAAACTAAGCGGAAGAATAAGAAGGGAGAACAGGAGGAGCTAAGGATGCATTTTTACATTGCTGTATTTTATACTCAAGAGCTAGTGAGCCCTTAGCTGGCTCTCCAAGCTGCACTGGCACACTGAAGGCTGGGACACTTGCTTGATTGCTGGCCCCTGCTAGAATGTTCTAGCGTGACTAGGAAAGATGCTTAGGATCTCTTCATTGGCTAGCCAGTCAAACCGCCTGAAGTTGATGCAAGTAGAATTTAAGGCTATTTATAAACTTGTGTGTGTGTGTGTGAATAAAATTTTATGATGGACTGGGAGCATTTATGTGTCCTAAAGCACAGCTGAGCCCAACAAGCACAGATGTCAGGGCCAGTCAATCTACTTTGAAAGCCCCATGGCTTCACCTGGCCCCACCCCTCCCCTCAGAAGGGATCTATGGGCAGTAAGAACGGCTCTAGTCACAGTAAAGAACACCAACACATACTTGCTAGATTTTCTTGGGGCCCATCCCCGGTGAGGTTATAAAAACTCTCTGAGCAATTTGCTTAGGTAATGGCAGAGGAATGGCCATAGGTGTCTTCCCTATGCTTTATAACTTCTTTAGGGCCCAGACCTGGTGCTTTAAAAAAGGGAGGCCCAGACTTTTTGCTGCTCAGCTGGAGTGAATTCTGAAGAACAGAGCCACTCCAGAACCTGGCTCTGCTCAGTGAGAGTCCTCAGCCTCTCAGAGACCTGTGAATTCTGTGTCTATGAGATGCTGATGGGAGGGGTGTGTCTGCCTGGCCTAGTGTCAAATAGGATTGGTGCATTTTCGGGGGCAGCCTATGAAACCAAAGCCCAGGTCCAGTTCCTTGAATCTCCACAACCTACTGGCTAAGAGGACCTGTGATGTAGGAGGTTCTTCTGTCTATGTGTTGTTTTTATTGGTTAATGAATAAAGAAACTGGTTTGGCCTGATAGGGTAGAACAGAGCTAGGCAGGGAAAACTAAACTGAATGCTGAGAGTAAGAAGGCAGAGTAGAGAGAAGCCATGTAGCCCACTGGAGCCAGATGGACTTTACCAGGTAAGCCACAGCCACGTGGCAATACACAGATTACTAGAAATGGGTTAAATTAACATGTAAGTTAGCCAATAATAAGCTAGAGCTAATGGGCCAAGAGGTGATTTAAATAATATAGTTTCTGTGTAACCAACAAGCAGCCTCCTTAAAAGAGACCTGCTTGAAACATTTCTCTTTGCTAGGTATGTTCAAAAGTTCTTCAAACACCCATGAAGGCTTGATAGACATTTATTAAGTATGTATGTGCTGCCATGTGGAGGTCAGAAGCCAGTTTGCAGGAGGCAGTTCTCTCCTTCCATTCTGTGAGTCCCTGGGATTGAACTCAGATCCTAAGACTTGGCACAGTGCTTTGCCTGTGGAGCCATCTCACCAGCCTCATTCTCCTTATTTTGAAACAAAGAAATTAGTCAGCATGAAGGGAGAAAAGAAACTACCTTTGTTGATTACCTCCACAGCTTCAGAACAAGATCTGACTCATCTACTTAACGACACTGGCCACTCTGGCAGGCACATTAATAAAAACAAATACAGGAGAGCAGAGGGATTGTCTCTGTGATGTCTGGAGTACCCAAAGCTTTTCTGGAGTGAACTATGCCTGGTAGGGATTCAAGTGCCTGGCTTCCTGTCCTACCCAGGGCAAGTCAAGTCAGGCCCTTCACTTTCTTCACTTTTTTCACTTAGGAAGAACTGTACCTGAGTTTCTTACACCCTCCTGGCTCTATTATAAATGCAGGCATTTGTAGCTATGAGTGTGGCTGGCGAATTCCATTATAACCAGCATATCATAATCTATAAGGCCAGTGAACTAATGAACAGAAGCAACCGAGTACAACCGAGTAGTTTGTTCAGATCTGGGCACCTCTTAGCTGCCTGTCATGACAGAAAGCCAAGCGTGGGGCGGAAATGTTATCTACACTAGAGGCTCCTACACTTGACCCACCTGCCTGAGAACAGGCAATTTTCTGTAAATGGACTGAAATGTCTACACTTGTGACTTCCTGCCATTTTCGGCAGAAATACTCTATTCATTAGATCTCATAGCAGTGGTCTTTCATCACAATATACATGGGAAAATTAAAAGGGTTGTGGTGGATGCGTGCATGTTTTTTTTTGGGGGGGGGTCTATAATCTAAAGCAACCCCAGAGATGGATAATAAGCACGGGCCAGGCTACACGAAAATCAGGATAAGAGCCTGGCTGCAGACCCTCTTACCCTGATGGGAGTTCGGAAAGACAATCTCTCAGCTGTCATTTGCAGCACAGAGACATGCGCCTGGCTTTAGAAAAATTATCACCCCAAGTGTCAAACCTGGGTAAATTGCTTGCCTGTGTCACTATGGGATAATATCCTGGTCTTTATCTGTTGGCTCTGCTCACCCTCACACAAAGGAAGAGGGGCTGATGGACCACGCAAGTCTCGGTGCTACGTGTAAGAAATGTGAGCTATGTTCACACACCAAATTAATTTCACTCTAAGATGTATTTGCACCTCTCAATGTTTCCAAGATGAGGATGAGATTTACAAAGGATGAACGTACTGTTTTATCTTGAAACACTGCAGTAAGTCAATATTGAGTTATGCTCTGCCTGTCTTAGACCCCAGGAAACACTGAGTATGTGTATGTGTACACAGAAGAAGAGAAACAGTCAGGGGGAGGGAGTGGGGAAGGGGACGAGTTCACACTCCCTGTTTCTCTTGAGCCCATGGCCCACTGAACTGCCAGAGAGTAGCAAACAGGGGCCAAAGATGCTGGAAAAGTCTGGGCTAGAGGTAGGAGCCTCATTATCTACCCTCCCTTTCTGGCCATTTATAATATGTTGTCCACCCTCAAAGGCCTCATCGCCCCTGCCCCATCTGCATAGTCCAACAGGCTGCGCCACTCATAAACTCCTCAACCTGAAACTTCACAAACTGTTAGTACACAGGCTTTCATATTCGTGATCTGCTGGCTGCCTCCCCTTTGTGATCAGAATGGACGAGGTGTTAGGGAAATGCCTGTGTGTAACATAATGGAAACGCAGCAATGTGAATGCACATGGCTGAAGAGGGTGTTCTTCAGTCCAGGACACTGTATCAACCAGACTCTAGTTATCATATGAACCTTTCCCTCCTTTTTCATTGCTTTGCCAGCACACAGTTAGCTTGCAAAAGCAATCTCATTGTCTCTAGACATTTTCCAAAGAAAAACTTTGAGGATAATGAATATGCGTGTGCCTATTTGTAGTGTATCTCAGCTGCCATTCATTAATGAACAGCATGCTATATATACAGATAACCTGTGACGTTCTCATATACAGAATATACAGAGTATATATACAAATGATACAACACACCAATTTATTCATGGGCTATATCATCTAGGAATTTAGATCCCAATCTGATTTATTCATATGGAAAAATTAGCACTAGTATGGGAAAATACATATGAAGTCATAGAAACCAAGAGCAAAAAGCTCTCATAAGCTATTACATAATTTCCTGCAAACTTGCTTTCCCCAGCAAATAAAATTATAACACAAGGGAGAGAAAACAGCAATTTGCTTGGGGGGCGGGGGGTTCTTTCTACCAGACAAAACATGAAATACTTCCCTAAGAATTACTTTTGCAGATGTTTCTAATCAAGCATAGTGTGGATACATGTGACCTCTGCAACAATTAACCGTGACCCCCGAGCAGATAAACATCACAAAAACATAAGGTGGTCTGGGCAAAGGATGGGGCCCTTGAATGTTTTCTAGCAGCGATCTCTAATTTGCCTATCATTGCAGAAGGCGGGAGCAAACACAAAAGGGGCGACTCTGGTCAGGCCACAGCTACAGAGGAGGAGGGAAGCCACATTCAGCACTGGCCTGACTTGCTGCCTAATGAGGAGCAATTAATTCATCGCATTGTATTCTGAAATGCCGAAGACTCCATTCACATCAAAGAAAAAATTTTTCAAGGCTTTTACACATTGTTCATTTTCAAATGTACAGGGCTATGTTTAGCTCTGTGTCATTGTCCGCAGTGGTTCTTTTCTTCTGATGCAGGCCCCTGGCTTCACAAAGAACCGCAGATGAGGAGCTGGGTAGGTGAGCCTTGAGACGGTCCTAAGAATCGAGGATGCGGGCCAGCTGCGGTCTGGAGCTCAGTCCTGTGTCTGGGAGCTGGCAGCTGAGCTCTAAGAGTGGGAGCTGGCCTTCACTGAGCATCTTCGCCATTTCCCTCAAACTCAGAGGAGAAAGGCCAGCTGGAGAGACCCATGCACAGCATCAAGTCACCGGGACCCTTCTGCATAGCTCTGCAAAGAACTTGCTTTGGCACTAGACAGGCTAAAGATTAGGGTCAGATCTGTAACCCCAGACAGGTCACAAAGTTTTTTCTGAGCCCTTTCTGCCTCCTTGCTAAAGTAAAAGCAAGGGCAGCCAGGATCAGACAAGATGGCAACCCACTGGCTCACCATCCAGGCTTCCCCTACCATGACCTGCTGCTCAGGAGCTCTGGTCTTTAGTGCACAATCTTGGTCGCCAGCATTATTCTAGAGCGTTCTCTCTGATATACCTTGGAGGTAGCTTAGCAAGAGATTTCTCAATTTAGATAAAAACATAAAACAGAGCTGCTTCAGTTTACCCTTAAAAAAAAAAAAAAACTTTGAATCTTGTTCAGCCTGCATAGAGAGGCAAACAGATTCAATGCTGGACTCCCTCACAAAGTCAGTCCTGCATTGCCATATTCCTGGCGGAGATTTTAATTCCACCCCACATCAGCTACTGTGCCTCTGAGACCAAAAGATTCATGTAATGAATGCAAGAGAACCTGAAGACTGGACCCTGAAGGAAGCCAGCATGGTTTCTCAAACCCAAGATGTGGCTTGAAGGATGTAGGTTTCCATCAAGGCTTGGGATCTTGTGTTTTGTTCAGGTCCCACTTCCCGTGTGGCCCAAGGACCACAGGGAGTGCCACACGGCTGTCTCCCCTGGAGTATGCCTTATTGTTAACACTAACTGGATGCAGCAGGCTGTACTTGAGTGATGCTCCAAAAAGTTCTTGAACTTGAAAGAATAAAATCAATGATTTGAACTTTTAAGTTCTTTGCTTATTAGAAGGAATGGTGGACTGGAAAGAAAGGTCTGTTCGAAGATCAAATCACAAAGGGCCCCAGGGCAGAAATGAAGGCCTCAGCAGAGTTCGCATAGCAATTTCAGTCGCTGGATAGATCAGAGGCACAGGCGGCTTGGATGAGGCACTGGTGGGAGCTTTTCTTCATTGCATGCCACAGCCGGACACAAAACAAATCTGCCCAAGACAGACTCCTGCCACAGTGAGGACAGAGCAAGGCCTCCTTTCCTCTTCCTATTTCCTCATGCTGTGCAATCACTTAAACACAAACGCAGGGTAAAAGGGCTGGCTCTGTCCATCTCCCTTGGCCATCTGCATACCAGCGCATAAATTCCAGGGTCTCTGCCTTGATAGTTCTGGACATCCTGGGTGAAGAAGGAGACTCAGAGCAAAAGGCACTGTGTGGGAACTCAAAAGAGGAAAGAAAATATGCAAAACATGGAAAACACAGCTGCATTATTTTCCCATGCCAGGCTGGGTCTCAATCTGCAGAATCTCTAAAAGAGCTAATTTGGATAGATTCGTGGAGACTAAAACACTTCAGAGAAGGAAAGAATTTCAATTGTTGCGAGCAGGTCCTCAGACGACTATGCTGCCTCCTACAACCCTAGCTGAGATTTCAGTAGGGTTCTAAACTGCAGGGGACTAGGGTGTCAGATGGCAGGTGTTGCTGCAGCAGATGCAGCTGGTGACAACATCAAACAGCCAGCTCCAAGGTGGTATCTGTAAATTCCAATCCATCTAGGCCATAGACCTAGAGTGCACTTGCTTACTGCTGTGTGGATCGACCTTCTGCTTTGCTGGTGGAATCAGGACAGCAACAGAGCCCAGGGTCATCTAAAACACCCACTTGCACAAGAGTCCTGGGTCCCAGGAGCTCTGTCAAAGCAGGGAAGCATCCTCAAAGAGAAGCTCCCAGAGGCCTAGAGGAAGCACTTTTGCTTCTTTCTTAGGCATTTTGATCAAGATAAGATAAACCCTTGCCTAAGTGAATTTCCACTACCTTGGTGCTCTGGCTGCAAATGCCTTTCATTCCTTTCTCTACTATGAGGTTCTCTATGAGTGTCTACTTGAGTGGCTGACACCATCCTCCCTTCTCTGATATTTGGTCTTCTTTTCACACTGTTAGGGATCCAACCATGCCAGGCAAGCACTCCCTGGGCTATACAATCCCAGCTAACTCTCACTGGGCCACCCTGCATCTCTCCCACATGACTAAGGCCTGGGGTCACACCAAGTGACCACCTCTGTCTTCTGAAGCTGCTGTAACTGCAGAGGGAATCTTGTGCTGCTGTCAAGGGCAACAGCAAGAAGTCCTGGTAGACAACGAGCCACATTCAGCTTAATACAGCTTCAGAGCAAGATGCGGAGAGAGTTTCCCTTGGTTTTATTTTATCAAAGTAACAAAAGGAAGGCTGGAGAATAGGGGAAGCAAGGGAAGGGAGGGAGGTTGGAAGAAATCAGAAAAAGTACAGAATAATGTTTCCCCTCTTGATTGTTCTGTAACAACAACAACAGCAAAAGGAAGCAAAAAGTCACTTCTGGAGTGAGTACACAAACCTAAGTATTGTGCTTTGTTTTTTGTGATGTAGCTATGGTCAGCCTAGGAGACTGACCTTAAATTTGTGACTTCCCCCCCTCCCCGCGCCTCCCAGTCTCCCCAATGCTGTTATTACAGGTATGGAGTAAGCACACCTGACTATGTAGTGACTTTTATAGATTTAAAATTTAGCAAAAAGTAAAAACTTCATGTTAACGGCTGGAGAGATGGCTCAGTGGTTAAGAGCACTGGCCGCTCTTCCAGAGGTTCTGAGTTCAATTCCCAGCAACCACATGGTGGCTCACAACCATCTGTAATGAGATCTGGCGCCCTCCTCTGGTGTGCGGGCAAACATGGAGGCAGAATGTTGTATACATAATAAATAAATAAATCTTAAAATAAAACCTTCATAGTTAATACTAATGCATGCTCTCAGGTAATCAGTGTCACTCTGAAAGAACCCAACATTAAGAAATTCACTGTGTGTGTGTGTGTGTGTGTGTGTGTGTGTGTGTGCACCTTCAATCACTCTCCACCTTATTGTTCTGAGACAAGCTAGGCTGGCTCCTAAGGGAGCTCCCCAGCACGAGGATTAGAGATGTGCCCCTGTACCAGCTTTTACATGGGTGCTGTGGATCTAAGCCCAGGTCTTCCGGTTTGCTTGGCAAGCACTTTCTTGACTCTGCCGTTTCCCAGCTCTTAACAAGCTACATTTTAAATGTGTTACTACAAATCTTATTCAGGGGGCTGGAGAGTTGGCTCAACAGTTAAGAGCACTGGCTGCTCATCCAGAGGTCCTGAGTTCAATTCTCAGGACTCACAGAGCAGTTCGCCACTGTCTATAATGGAACCCGATGCCATCTTCTGGTAAGCAGACGTACATGCAGACAAAACTCGCATATACAGAAAGTATATAAATAAATGTCTTTTTAAAAATCTTGTTCAGCAGTTCCATCATATATCTTACAGACTTAAGAACAGAGCTAGTACTCATAGGAAGGAAGGAAACCAAAGCAGTCATAGTAGAGAAGTAGGGGTGAGTGGAGGTCAACCTTAAGGGACAACAGAAGGTACCTGAGTAGAGCCAAGGCTGTGGAAGAGTCCCTGGCCCAGGCACCTACTTGTCCTACCACACTGTCAGAGGCCAGGCACTAGGCCGCTGCCTCTAACTTGACCTCTCTTACTATATACCTAGGATAGAGCAAGCTTTAAGGTCTTTCCAGAATAGCCTCTGGATGCTTCCCAGCACCTTGGGCAGCTCCCGCTTCAGTGCTACGACGCAGGGCTGCTTTAATCATGGTCCACTGTACTCTTTGGGGCGTTCCATATTCCCTACCTATATGAAAACTTAATAGGTTCCTCTATGCCCAGGTCTAACTGGATCCACTTCATGGAATTTTCTTCAATGTTCCACCCTCAGATCATGTTCTTTCTTCTCTGGGCCCTGTTTCATGTGGGAAACTGACCAGGGAATTGGCATAAAGCTTAGTGTTTTCCCCCAGATTACCAGCTCTACAAGGCCAAGGCCGACAATGCACCGGATTTGAAGAAACCCCCGAGGTTAAGTGAAGCAATCACTCCCTTATTTTTAAAGTTCAACAGAACCTTTTCCTGCACGCTAAGATGGAGACTGACTTAGAGTCTGCATCCCTGGGAGATGACCGAGCCTACGGTCACTCTGAGAGCCAGTCAATAGCAACACAGTCAATGAGAATGTCAGGAGAGGCTCTGTCACCTACATGAGTCATTCTTTTGCTCAGAGAAATGTGTCAGGAACACGCATTATATGTGGGACACTAAGGTTGAAAAAAAAAAAAAACAGGCCGAGGTTAGAGACTTCCGTGGCCTTCTGCCTGAGGCAGGGTGGTTTCTCAAACTATACTCCCAGGAGCAGCCATGAGAACGACTTGGAGCTAAGGATCTGGGAGGGTGGGTGTCAATTAGATCCACTTTGATATTCCACGCTATGGTTTCAACTTAAAACACGAGGCTTGCTGTTTAAGCGGGCTGAGGAGACGAATGTGGGTAGAACATCGCCCATGAAAGTGAGTCTGAATTCCCCAGCACCCACATGGGGAGGGGGTGTCTTTTCTGTAATCCAACACACAGGAGGTAGAAACAAGGGAGCCTGGAGCAAGCAGCATGGTCAGAGCAGCCTAATCAGGGAGATCTGTAGGTCTGTCTCAATAAAAGGTTGAGAGAAATGGAGGAAAACACCCAATGTCAACATTTATCTACACCCCCCCCACACACACACACCACAAATACCCTTGCAAAGAAGGGAGAGGTGCCCTGTCAGCTTGCCACAAGCTGGAGTCATTAGGAAAGAGGGACCTCAACTGAGCAAATACCTCCGTCAGAAGGCCTTGTAGGCAACTGCAGGGGCATTTTCATGATTAATAATTGATATGGACGTGTGAGCACCAGTCCACTAGGAGCGATGTCACCCTGGGCAGGTGATCCTGAGTTGTACAGGAAAGCAGGCTGAATAAGTCAGTCCAAGTCGTGTTCCTCCATGGTTCTCCAGGCTCCTGCCCTCCTGAGTTTCATGAGTGATGGAGCATGGCCTGAGAGCTGGAAGCTGAAATAAACGCTTCCCTCCCCAGGTTGCTTTCATCAACAAGAGAGCTGCTGGAAGATCAGTAACCTAAGGAATTCTCTCTCACCCTGTGCTGGTAACGGAGGAGAAATTAGGCTTGGGATGGAGAGGCAGGTAAAGGTGACTGCCTGACGAGCCCCATACGCTGGAAGGAGAGAACAGATGCCCGAAGCTGTTTTCTGACCTCCAGATAAGTGTCGCCCACACACAAAAAACACACACACATTTAAAGCAAGTAGGCTCGGGGGAAGAGTACCCAGCAGGGACCCAGTTGTACACATGCCAATTTTGTCAACTCTGTGGGAAGACAAGGAAATGAGATCCTGGCTTTAGTATTTACAGAAAGTACATGCACACACACCCCGTCACTCACAACACCCACCCACTCCAAACACGCGCCCCACTTTGATTTCTGGGTATCTGGAGACATGAGATCTGGAAAGAGGTGCTGCCAATGAGAATAGACCAGTGATAGCCAAGTCATCTGTCACCTTCTCCAACAAGCCTCCTACATCTTTCTCATGTAATCCTGGCTGCTTCCTGCCACCCCCACTGCGTACCCGGAAGCTATTTGTGTGATTTTTTCAAGATGACTTCAAACTGTGTTCTGAGTTTATCTCGTCAGTTATTGTGAAAGTTTAACTAAGACAATCAGCCTGTCCCCAAGGTGAACTCGGTGAAGACACCCGCCACTGTTGTGTCTTCCCAGAGTGCTGCTGGATACCAGAAGAGAGAGCTGAGAGAGGACTCTGAGATCACCCCTCCCCAAACCCCACACAAGATCTGCAGACATGAACCCATGTTCTGCTGGTGGCCAGTGAAATAACATCAGACTAAAATGTCCATGGAACACAACTGGCAAGAGATATACCAATGTTGGCCACCCTTTTATCTCCTGGACTGTCCTGAGGTCCTCAGAGGGTGGGTGATAAGGCACCATCTTCCACAAAGCTACTGGTGACCACCAGTGTCGACTCCAATTTACCTCTATATATGAGAAGCCTCAATGTAGGCACTTAGTGGAAGGGCTGTGTGTCCAGCTCCAGGGACTGAGGGGTGGCCGCTTCTCTATAGTATGCTGGCATGAAGCCTTCTGCTAGTTTAAAATTCAGAAAGAGCCAAGTTCAAATCCCTCCCTAGCTCTTTATGAGGTCTGGTAGCTTTCTGCCAAGTCAATTAGGGTCTTGACCCATTGAACCATAATTTCTTCATACTTTTTCTTGAAATCAGAATAATATACAGCAAACTTGTGGGCTTCAATGAGAGAACACAGAAGGTTCTGCATCGGAATTAAACATGTGTCCTTGAAATCCCAGGCACTAACAGGCCTTCAGGCGTGTGTTCGTGGTGCTTCCTCCATATCGAATCAAGGCTCTTCCTGCTATCTATCAGTCAACAGTGCCCTGTACCTCAGAGTCCCATTTATATGGCTAATTCTGGGACAGGGAATGGCCACCAAGAGCCCACCAATGAGTGCCACACCTATAACATTTGATAGGAACTAGGTGATGGAGAGAGACATGGAGGACTCATTTCTTTTTCTTTTTGTTTTGTTTTTCAAGAACAGGGTTTGTCTGTGTAGCTCTGGCTGTCCTGGAGCTCACTCTGTAGACCAGGCTGGCACTGAACTCAGAGATCCGTCTGCCTCTGCCTCCTGAGTGCTAGGATTAAAGGTGTGCACCACCACCATCCTGTGAGATTCTATTTATACAAGAATAGTGTGGAAGAAAAGAATGAAAGTAGCCACTGAAAGGCAGTGGCATTTCTGGGGCTCAAATATTGAGCCAGCCCCCTTGTGCCTACCCTCAAGAATGGGTTGAAAGTGGGGAGAAAGCAATTTTTTTAAAACAAATATATAAAAACAACTATGTCTGAATATCGGCGTATACATAACATCATGACACGTTTGATTTAAAGAAAGTTGAAAAGCCTCCAAGAGATCTCTGATACCTCAAGGAGATAGCTAGACAGGTTTTTTTATCACCTTCTGAGGTTTTCATTCAGCTCCCACCCCCACCCTCCTCACCCCCACCCTAGAAGCCTACAGGGAACACACACAAGTGGAGAAAAAGCTTGTCACATCACAGATGGAAATACAAAATTGATATCTATAAACTTCTTTGTACATCATTAATTCATTAGCCTAGAGAAATGAGAATCAGAGTGAGAATTTGAGCAAGCGCTGGGGTAGTTACATCCACAGAGAGAGTATAGCACCTCTGGTTAAAAAGCAGGGTCTAGAAAGTTCCTTTAGCCTTCCAACTGCTCAGCCAGTGCAGCTCCAAGCCAGCCACCATCAGCCACACGTGCGAGCGAGCGAGCATGCTGCCCACTGCAGAGCGCACATCCTCTGTCCCTCCCTATGCTAGCTCTATGCCAGTTGGCCTGGATTGCATTTTTAAAGTTGATGGGTTTAGGAAAGGGGTCCCAGTGTTCAGCACTATGAAATGACATTGTTTCGGTGTGGAATAAAACCACAAATGTAATGGGGGCAGGTGAGAACAGCAACATTTGATACACCATGATTCTAAATTAATTTTTACTATGAACTAAAGATTTTCCCAGAGGCTGTGGATTAGTGCATTGCAGAAACGCAAAAGTTGTATACACTTTACTATAAACTGTGAAGTAGGAAAAGGAACTCAGAATTTAAAATTGTCAATGCCTTAATTCTTAAATTTTAAAGTAATATGAGAAGTGTGATGTTAAGTTGGGAGCATCACCCCAGCCCCAGGCATCCATCCCAGCCCCCTGGCCTAGGAGTTGTGTGGGTCTGGACTCCAAATCCCAGCATGCCAGATCCTGACACCTCCCAACCACTCCCACAGGGTATTTAAGTGGAGGCCAATAGAAGGAACATGTGGTCCAGGGTTTTGCATGTACTCCTCAGTTTTCTGTCTCTCCTGCCATGCTCTTGGCCACCCCCGAGAGTGCTGCATTTATTAAAACATGGGCATTTTAATTTTCTTTGATTTGGCCTGATTGGATTTCTGTGTGCCGGTGGAGAGGAATTTTAAATGAGGCATATATAAAAAGCTCTACATAAACCGGCATACAAGTTTGAGAATTCAGCTATCTCCAAGATTCATCTTTTTTTTTTTTTTTTTTGGCCTATGGCCATATGTGTAGCTCTCTCTTCTGTTTTTGAGATGATACCTATTATGAATTTGCAGCAGTCCTCCCTGCCTCTGCCTCCTATGTAACGGGATCACCAGCAAAAGCTACCATGCCTGGTTTAGACTTCTCTATTAAAAGAGACCTATTTAAAATAAACAGCACATCAGACAATATTTTCTGATGGAAATACTGTGTTCAATGACATATATGAAAATGCATTTTCTTAAGATTATTATTACTGTTATTTATGTGCCTGTGTGTTTTGCTGGCAGAGGCCAGAAAACAGCATTCGAGCCTCTGGAACTGGAGCTGCAGATGGTTGTGGGGTGCAGCTAAGATGCTGGGAATTGAACCTCTGTTCCCAGGAGGAGCAGCAGCGCTCTGAGTCATTGAGTCATCTCTCCAGCCCCCTAAGCATTTGTTTAAAACTACAAAGGAGAGTCCTTTCTAAATGTGTGTTATAAAGTCATTTCACAACTCTAGGGAATGATTTCTTTCTTTTCTTTTTTAAGTATATATCAACTGTTTCTCTGGGTGTAAATTGCTAGCTCAGTGCTACAGGGCAGTTATTAGAATAGTTTTATTTTTTTTTTTTAAATCATGTTTCTGTGCTGAAGTTATCAAGACCAGCTCTCTGCTGCGATTGCGTTGTTACTGGGAACACACACACACTCACACACACGCACACAGTTTAACGTGAGGCGGCCAGGACAGAGAGATTAGACACAAAGAAATGTAAACAGCTCTCACATGCTAGGAAGCTAGGTTACAAGAATCCCGGCACCAGGCATTCACCAGTCACCATGGAAAACAGGAAGTGAGGTGCATAGCAACCACGAGCCAAAAAGCAGAAAAGCGCATACCTTTAGCTTGGAATGAAAATCACGAGATTTCCTTCTGGCAAGAACCTGAATGTGACTAGACACCTGCAGGGTAGGGGAAGGGAGGAAAACAAAGGAAAAGCCTGTAACCATGGAGATGAAAAGCCCCCTACAACTGGGCAAGCCAGACGTACCTTAATGGCGGCTTGAATTTCTCGAACTTTCTTTCTTGCTAAGACCTGTATATGACTAGACACCTACATTTTTCGGGTTTATGCGGGGGAAACAAAACGAGAAAAACAAAACAAAAAAAAAAAACAAAAAAACAAAAAACAAAAAAAAGGAAATCAAATATAAAATCGCTACTCCTTGGGAAGGGCGGGGGAGGGGAGGTTATTTGCATCTCAACGAAGCTCTGCGGTTAGGAACAGACAGTCCCAGCCAGACACCAAGCCCCCAGCACTGATCTAAAGCGTTCTGGATGGGGTCCTCACTGCAGGGACTTGATTCACAAGTTTGGGCGGGCTCACTTCCCATGGTCCCACCTGAAGAGATCACAGGTGAATGCTGGGGGAAACCACATTTGCAAAGCCGTGAGAGGGGGAGAGCATTTTTATAAAATTAAAAAGGCAGGGGTAGAGGGAAATAAAAACAATTACACCTCAGTGACAGGAGAGAAAAAAAATCTTCCTTTCTCAATTTAGAGCAAACTGTCCATAAATTAACGTGCTCTACAGAATCAAAGCTGAGCTCCTGGGGGACTCTAGGTTCTATGGCAAACGCTGAAATAATACTGACACCAAGAGAAATGGGACCCAGTTAGCAAAGCCTTTTCCCCCCACCTTTAAAATGTCTTTAGCTCTTCGACTCTTTCGGGAATCGCCTGTGTGCCAAGTGGATCTGCATATTATTACAAAACGCAATGTGTGACTACAGCCAGCCAGCCAGCCTGGCAGTCAGTTAAAATCTGGGTTGGAAAACCACTCCGCTCTGCTGCACCGCACGCTGGAGAGGTGTCGCCAAAGGTGGCTTACAGGCAACCCTGAAGATGATAATGAGTTAAGGCCTCTGACACACACCGGGCAGGCAAACCAGCATCTATTTCAGTGGGACTTGATTAAATTTAAAAAAAGCCCCGAGTGAAGGGGTCGCCAGGCAAATGACCAGAGCTCACCAGCTAAAAGCCAGTTCAGCATTTGAGACCTGCCAGTCTGTATTAGGAGACTGTCAACCTCCTTCCCATTACAAGTTCAAGGCCATGGGCTTTCTGGCAGTTACCCATCTCAAACTCTCCAGTGACTCTTAACAACAGGACTCGGCAGGAATAAAGATCTTTTGGTGGTCAAATTTGGTTTTGGAGTTTCAATAATTCACTTTCTTCCCGTTTCCAAAGAAGCAGGGGCTCCCCCATCCTCTTCACCCCTCCATCTGGCTCCTGTGGGTACTCATTTTCACCCCGACTCAATGAGGGCCATAGCTGGTGCATCCCCAGCAGACAGTGCCTGCCGGGCTCTGTCTGCTGACTCAGCAAGGGGTCAGCACAGGCAGCCTTTCTGGGTGACAGCTCAGCCCCTTGATCCACACTCCAGAAAGGTAAGCTTTCTAGGGGGGGTGTGCATACTCCTGATTCAGGCCTCAGGCATCGCCCCCCTCGCCTCCCTTTAATTATTTCGAGATGAGGTCTCTCACTATGTTGCCCGAGTGGTCTTGAACTGGGGCTTAAAAGATCCAGAAATCTCAGACTCCCAAGTAGCTGGGATTAGAGGTATACTCTACCACATCTAGTTAGCTGCAGCTGCTGAACTCTCTGTGCCGTGCCATTCCATGTAGGTTAACATTAAAAAAACATATATATGTTTTCCCATTAACGAGCCACCCATCACATGGGTTAGTTGTTTTACTTTCCTTTTCTGATTTTAGAGACGGATCTCTCCCACCCATTCCAACTGTGAATTTGATCACATCAGAAATATGGGTGGCTTTGTGTCCAAAAGAACCAGGGAAGATAGAGCCCTGGACAGAGTCAGAAGAGAAGTCCCATTCCTGCTCTGCAGCGTATAAAAACTGCAACTGCTTCACAGTTACAGCAGCAGAGGCTGACATAAGGCCATTGCTAAAAAAGCCACAGTGCCCTGGAAGTGTATGGCTCAGTATCACTTTTAGGCCACGGCTAAAGGCCACTGGCGGTACTTCATTGAAAGCATGATAATGACGTAATTGTTTCAGGATGTTAAAATACACAGAACCTCCAAATCCCCTGGCTTGCCAGGGGAAGTGCACCTGCACTTCTGCAACTAGGGAGGTGGGGGAAAAATGGCAGGATTGAAAACACCTTAGCAAGAGGAGGTTCAGATACTGGCTTGGCAGTGAACCATGCCACGTATGACATCACACTAGTGCATGCTCGGGCCACAGAAACGAAGAGTGGGAAAAAGCCACTCCAGGCCACCTACAGGGCAGGGCAGGCTCCTTACAGGGCACTGGGACTGGGGCTCCTATTGCTGAAGCACAGCAGCCAAGGCAGCCCAACGTCTCGGGGCCATTCGCTCACATGCAAACCTTGCAGGCGGGTACTGTACCTGCTTCCTGGTCCTTGTCTTCCCTGTCCTGAGTTTGATGTATCTGGCTATCAATTCATTTCTACCTGCAAGAAAGAAGAATTTATAATAAGGAGGACTACTTAGGGATAAATGAAGACCTTAAAACAGTGCTTCTCAACCTTCCTAATGCTGCAACCCTTTAATACAATTTATTACGATACTGTGACCACAACCATAGATTAGTTCACTGCTACTCTGTAACTGTAACTGTGATACTGTTACGAACCATAATGTAAATATCTGATAGGCGGTATATCTGATATGCAATCCCAAAGCAGGAGAGAACAGGTAACAAAGCACTACCTTAAAAGCTAAGACCAGAAACAGGATTCAAAAATTTTTAATTGGAAAGGCTGGAGAGGTGATTCAATGGTTAAGGCCAGTGGCTGCTCTTGCACAATCATCTGTAACCCCAGTTCAGGGGGATCTGGTACCCTCTTGTGATCTTCATAGACACTGCACACATGTATTATATATACATAAATGAATGCAGGCAAAAAACTCACATGCATCAAATAAAAATCAATCCTAAAAGAAACAGAATTTTGAATTGGGGCAGCTAGGGGGGTACTTGCCTGGCCCTGGGCTAGCTCCCTAAAACATATAAGCCAAGCAATGGTGTTACCTGTAGCCAACACTTGGGAGGTGAAGGTAGGAGGGTAAGAGATTTCAGATCGGTCTGGGATAGATGAGATCATGATTTTTTTCCTAATTGGAGCTTTTTCAGTTTATTCCTGACAGAAAATAGTACACTGTCTGAGAAAAATGTTTACTAAGGGCAATTAAGATAAAGATCACTGAACTTTAGATTTTGTCCAGTCACCGAGAATTGAAAAGTATCTTTTTTTAGATTTATTTATTTATTTATTATGTAAACAACATTCCTTCCATGTATGTTTACTTGCCAGAGGAGGGCACCAGATCTCATTATAGATGGCTGTGAGCCACCATGTGGTTGCTGGGAATTGAACTCAGGACTTCTGGAAGAGCAATCAGTGCTCTTAACCTCTGAGCCACCTCTCCAGACCCATGGAAAGTATCTTATAAGAAAATGCCAGTATGACTGGACATGGTAGTACACACCTTTAATCCCTGCAGGTTTAGAACTCAAGAGGCAAAGGCAGGTGGATCTCTGAAGCCAGTCTGGTCTACAGAGGAAAACCCAGGAAAGCCAGGGCTACACAGAGAAACTCTGTCTCACAAAACACAAGAAAAGCTTAGAACAAAAGTCTTTGTGTTCTTGTTGGCTTTCACCTAAAAATGCTGAGTTGGAAAGGACAAAGGTCGGGGTGTCTGTGTCTCTCTCCCCCCCCCCCCCGCCTCCTGAAAGAAAATGAGTCCAGTTCTGTTTCAGTCTTTATTTCTCAATGTCATTTTCCTCTTCATCCAAGCTTCTCCCCGTGGTCACCTCATTACAGACACAGGCAAGTGAGCCTTTTGTGGCTGTCAAGAACAGCAATGAAAGGAAGCTCAACAATGTGGAAGCTGAAGACCCCGAAATGTGGTTTTTGCATGAGCACCTATCTATCTATTCTCACCTGTGTATATATGGGGGATGGGGGTGACTCAACCTTCTCTGAGCCTTAAAGCCTTGAATTAGGAAAGACATCTGACAAAAAAATCTTTTCATTCTTCTTTTCTTTTTACCTTTGGGGGGGTGTGTTTTAGTTTGGTTTGGTTTGGTTTTCTGAGACAGGGTTTCTCTGTAACAGCCCTAGATGTCCTGGAACTCTCTTTGTAAAACAGGCTGGACTCAAACTCACGGAGATCCACCTGCCTCTGCCTCCTGAGTGCTGGGATTGTGCCACCAGGCCTGGCCCGAACTTCTCATTCTTATGCTGCTAGAATCCTGAAATTTTACACTGTGTGTGGCAGGACTACACTCTGACAGAAAAACATTCTCCTGGAAGCTGAGGAGGCAAAGACCACGGGAAAGAAGATCCACTCTTGAAAGTGTGGGCCTTCTAAGAGTGGTCCAATGAGTCACTTCATACCATTCCAGGACCCAGATGTACAAATCTCTATACACGCTACTTCACACAGAACCTAGTGGCCTTTAATCTGCCTCTTTGAAAAGATCAGGTCTAAAGCCAATCATCTGGCATGTGCTTCCTGGCCATGTTGAGCTAGATCTGGCATCTTTTTGTTTTGCAGAAAGGGTTTCTCTTTGTAGCCTTGGCTGTTCTTGATTTGTAGACCAGGATGGGCTCGAACGCACAGAGATCCACGGGCCTCTGCCTCCAAGTGCTGGAACTAAAGCCATGTGTCGCTGCCACCTGGCCCCTGCACCACTTTTAAGGCAAGCATTAACATGACACATCGGAAGTGTCAATGCACCAACCAGGTCATGGCACTGTGGCCTGTACTCTTTGTTGGGTTTTCCAGACTCACTGTATGCCCGAACAAGAACTCCTATCTTCTTATCCAAGCTCTCCTGGGTACCAAGCACTTTGCTGGGCACAGAGTAACATAAGTAAACAGTGCTTTCCTCTAGCTGGTGGATGAGCTCACCAGGGGCAGGCTTTGAGGATTAAAAAAAACCTTAATACGGTTTCTTTCCAGAGGGCACCTTATGAGAAGTGGTCGCTATAAGCTCATACCAGAAAGAATTAAGCGGAGCCAAGCAGGAAGCTTTTCCTGTTAAGAGAATCAATCCTGTTTCCTTCAAGTTGTTTCTGTCAGATACTTGACCAAAGAAACAAGAAGTCACTAACCACCCACACACACTCTGCCTCTAGCAAGACGGTGACCACATCCCTGCCCGGGCAGAATAAAGTAAACTATGCTCACAGAAGCCCTGACTCATGGCTCATTACAGCCTGAAACGTCCGTGGCCTTACAGTGACTTGGACCATCAGCTACCTGTTTCAAGACCTCACAGAACACGCACAGCACAGAGGGCAAAGCATCATGATGCCACAAAGTACCCTGGGTCACCAACCCCCTGCTCTGAAACAAACAAAAACAAAGTACAAACAAACCATCACCCCACGCCAAAGTCAACATGTTTAGAACAGACGAAGAGGCCTGCTGGAAGGGCCTGACTTAGACAAAAATTCTCTTAACTTTGTCATCTTTCAGACTCCCCGAGATGCTCTTACAGGCCTTCACACAAATGCCTCACTGTCTTTCAAGGGAGACTCTGTGTTCTGGACTGTCCTGTCTCCGAATCACGCTGTGCAGGTGAAGGTGTCTGTCACCCTCTCAGGCTAGACACTCAGCTGATGCTGTCCCCCACTGTTAGTTTATTATTTTAGGTATGTGGGTGTTGTTGGGGGGGTGGGTTGTTTTTGAGACAGAGTTTCTCTGTGTAACAGTCCTGGCTATCCTGGAACTTGTTTTGTAGACCAGGCTGGCCTCGAACTCACAGAAGTCCACCTGCCTCCACCTCGAGTGCTGGGATTAAAGGCGTGCACCACCACTGCTTGGCTTTGTATCAGGGTGTTTTATCTGCTTGTCTGTGCATCGTGTGCACGCCAGGCCAGAAAAGCATCTCAGACCCCTCGGGGCTGGAGTTCTAGATGGCTGTGAGCACCATGTGAAGGCCGTTCCTCGGTTACACCCCTCACCCTGCTCCCCCTCCTTGCAGAACTGCTGGTACCCCCAATAAAAAAAAACTTTCCATTTATTTCTACTCCTATTTCACCCTATTAAATTGAGCCTATCAGTCCAGCCTGTTAAAAATCTTTTCAGATCCCAACTCTGTAACTGAATGTACACTTTCCGGTGCATTTAGAGGAGAAGGGCTTCTAGGTTCGGTTGGGGGGGAGGGGTGCTTTAGAGAACATCCCCGGTCAGAGTCCTTGCTGCCAATATCTCCTGCCAATATCTCCTGTAGTGTCATTGGGCCTCCTTGTCCATCTCTCAGAAGGCTGTGCAGATTTCGCAATTTGTCATAAAGGCTCACTAACAGCCGAGCCCGGGCAGGAGTGCCTAATTACCAGAAGCCAGACCTGAATGACAATGTCCACAGATGTGCCGAGCACCCTCCAGCCAGGGCACTCTCTGGGCAGTCATTCAGTCAGGGCTCTGTGCGACATGCAATTTCAGCCGGGCCTTGTCCAGGTGGCACAAAAGAGGCTCTTGCCCCAAACTTGCTTATTTTCTGTGAATACAGAAAAGCTGGCTTGGGAGATGCGACATGATACCGACATAATGATTTTCGATTTCTCGTAGCATCAGCTGAAGGAGTAAGAAAGCTGGCTATCCAGGGCAGCCCCACGCGCCCAAGATCCCCCTAGCCTGCGCAAACAGCACTGCGCTTTAATCATGCTGGAAAGTGATTCCAAATGCTGCTGCTTCTACTGCAGGGATGTGCTGAGCCCGCTTCTCTGGCCATTCCACTGAAGGTTTAGTTAAAGGCGGGTGTGGGGGGGTACCAGCCCGCTTACACAGAGACCTGGTGTTGAAATAAGAAGAGGAGAGCCTAATCGTACTGTCTCGTCTTTGTTCCAGAGATGGACAAGACCACTTTGTTGTTGTTGTTTGTTTTGATTTTTAGAGGTCTCTGTATCCCTGGCTGTCCTGGAACTCACTCTGTAGACCAGGTTGGCCTCAAACTCACAGAGATTCCCCTAATTCTGCCTCCTAAATGCTGGAATTAAAAGCCTGGCTAACGAGACCACATTATAAAGCCTGGGTTATTTTCTTCCATGCCCTGCTTCAGAATTATTTCTCTTTTAGATATTAAAACCGCCTCTTTTAATTTACGCAGGGTTATCTCCCCTAAGATAATGCAGAGAAGCCTGAGCAATTCTCTTGCAAGCAATGTCCTAATATAGCTGGTAAACTGTGTGATTTCAACCCTCTCCACCTAACTCAATTACTGTACTATATGGCTTAATTTGGAAGTAAAGGATAATCTATTACCTGGATCAAATTATTTTAAATTACTTAAAATAGCAGATAGATAGAAAAATAGAAATGGTATGGTTGAGTCTATTAAATTTTTCTACATTTATTTCTAATTCTTGCCTGAATTAAAATAGTCCGACTTACTTGGAAAGCAGGAGTGACATTATAACTGTCTGCCATTTCTCTGTGGCGCTGACGGGGCACCCTGAGTGCTACTTCTCTTTCTTCTGTGTGTGTGTGGGGGGGTGCACACACCATTCAAGGGTTTGCACTTAGACACCAAAGAAGAATGTTTTCAGACTGCACTAGCACAATCTCCTTTACTGCCTTCAGACAGGGTCTCTGATTAAACCTGAACTTAGCTCAGCATTTATCATCTAGGCTAGCTTGACAGCAAGACCCAACAGTCCTCCTGTGTCTGTTTCACTCTATCCCCAAAGCCTGGTCTTATGCCAGGCGATGGTGGCGCACGCCTTTAATCCCAGCACTTGGGAGGCAGAGGCAGGCAGATCTCTGTGAGTTCGAGGCCAGCCTGATCTGTAGAGCTAGTTCCAGGACAGACTCCAACGCTACACAGAGAAACCCCGTTTTGATAGATAGATAGATAGATAGATAGATAGATAGATAGATAGATAGATAGATAGATAGATAAGACAGACAGACAGACAGACACAAACACTAGGTTCTGGGTATCCAAACTCAGCTCCTGGTGCTTGCTTTTACCCTTGAAGCCATCAACATAGTCCCCCACTTCTCTCAAAGCATGGTGGCAATAGAGCCCACCAACCCTCAACTGGACTGTGTAAGTTTCCTATTCAAGACAGCACAACAATCCAGCAATGCAGTAACTGGGGGTGGAGGGGGGCGCGGGGATCAGCACCCAGTCTGCACTCCAGAGTCTTGCTGAGCATCCACACTCAGAACACTGGCCATTAGACATGTTCACTCTTGCTCCTCCAGCTCTTCTGTGAACATTACATCGTAAAATGGACTTCCAGCAAGGTAAACTTAACTTCACACAATCACCCCACACAGTTTCTATACATTATCTGAAACAACTGTGGTTTTAGATTGTGAATTTTTCTGAGATTTTGAGAATATCTACATCTATGAAAGGAATATCTTGTGGGTGGACCCATAACTAGACATGAAATTCATGTATTTTTAAAATAAATATACCTTTATCAACAGGCCTGCAGGAATTTTAACACATTTTAAAACACACACACACACACACACACACACACACACATACACACACACAAGGTTTAAGTACAACCTGTCACATGAGGTCAGACCTAGAATTTTCCACTGGATTTCAAATACACTCCAGATTCCTGTGTTAGGGATTGTCAGGCTATATTTATTAGTCCTCATTGTTTATGTTTTTTGAGACAAGGTGACCTTGAAGTCCTAAACCTCCTTCTCCACCTTCCAAGAGCCGAGACTGCAGATGTGTGCACTAATGCAGGTATGTGCAGTACCCCAGACGCCCCCTTTCCTGTCCCCAGCCACCAAGACCTGTTATTCTGTTGTGTGGTGAAGGCATCTAAAGCGTCTCTGGAACATATCATTACCTAGAATGACAAGGCCAATCAGGCAGGCGGGGCGATGCTGACTACCTTATCCTAACAAGCAGGATCCTGGGACTCTTGTAAACCACACTGGCCGCCCCAGACCCAGAGCTTGCTAAACCCACTCTCCCACTCTCCGTGCTCCCATCAGAAGCTGAGAGGCTACATACAGGCCACACTGGGCATTCCTGACACACCCCTGCTCCTCAAGAGTACTGTCGCTAAATGTCACCTTATGATGCAACTCCAACAAAGGTGTACACACACACACACACCACCCTCTTTGGTTCTCAAACCAAAAGTTGTGACCATAATTGTTTCTGTTACAGGCAGGAGGCCAAGGTCACAATCCATACAGCCTGAACTGCTTAGCCTATCCTGCACCCTCCCCAGTCCTTAGATGTCTAAATTTAATGTCTGACAGAAGGCCTGCTCTCTGCCTTTTTCTGCCTGTAGTGTACCTTCTTGCTAAGAGACAAGATAGAATTTTCTGGAAAGCAGAGTTCACACTGGGTTTCTAAAACCAGAGGAGATGGGTTAACATTGTTGTGGGCTGTACATGTGAAGGAAAGTGGCCTCGAGGTCGTGTTTGAGGCTCAGCAAATTCTGGGTCTGTGGCTACAAATTGTAGCCCAGAGACACTCAGCTTTAACAGAGGAAGAGCCACTTTGTTATTGAACAGAGTCAGATTGCCGAGAGGAGGAGAAGAGAATGTCCCCGCTACAGCCAGCAAAAGAAACTCAACTTTAGGCAGGGCTCCCAGGGTCTCAGAAGTATGGAAAGGGTTCAGGTCCAGGACTAGAAGGAAACCTCTGTTGCCCTTCACCTTCCACTAGATCTATGTGAGGAACCCCACCACTGTGGACCACTGTGAGGACCCCCACCCCTATCTTCAGATGTAAGGTGACATATCTGAGCAATGCTGCTATCAGAATGTCATCGATCTAAGGGTACAGCTATAGGGTTAGTCATATACCACCCCAAATTCTGATCTTGACCAAAGCACTATTCAATTACTAGGATGTTCTCTAAGGACACTTTGAGTTTGGTCAAGCGGTCTCATGAACTGGAACGTTCCTGCATATTCCGCATGTCTAGAGTCCATCCACCTTTCTGACAGCATCATCTTTCCAGAATTCTGACCTGGTACTAGACCCCCCCAGACCTCCCCTTTCCTAAACATGTCTGTTCCTTGAAATGACAGTCAGTATGCAGGTCTCCACGGCCTGTCCCACCCAGCAGCTCGGTGTTTGCAGAGCATGCCCTCACCTGAGTCATAAACAGCCCTATAACCACATTTGCTCATGGACCATCACCATGAAGGCAAGAAAAGGAAGCAGTGGGAAGAAGCAGTGAGAAGCCTTCCAACAGTACCAGAGTCATGGGGTAAGGGAAGAGGGGTTACGCGCAGGCTCTATCCTTCAGTGCCAGCAGCCATACACAGCACAGAGAGGGATTCACGGAGGACCTTCTCAGACAGGATGGCATTAACATGCCTTCTAACCATTTTCATTACACTGGAGTTCAGCTAAATGAGAGGGAAAAGCTAGCGTTCTAGAATGTAAAAACTAATACCCAAAAGGCTCAGGAGTAGGGGGACATTGCAGGAACAAAGCAAGTGTCACCAGCTCAGCAGAGGTCGAGGAGGCATGCATCTGTGGTCCTGGCCAGAGGAGGCAGTCACTGGTCTTACTCTATTAACATGAAGGCTTAATCATTAGCCACTACCACCACGACAATTTGCCCTGGCATGGTGGGAAGTGGGGAGGCCCACCAAGGGGAAAGATACCCACTGGTCAGACCAAAGGGGGCACAGGTGAGATGAGAGTAAAGTGGTGCCGCTTCGAGGAGTTAATAGTGTCTGGAGAATCTCCAAAGGTATCCTGGCTGGGTGTCCGACTGTGTGCTCACCTGGTGCCCAGTCTCCTCATGGCTATGAGGCTTAAACACTACACTGCTGCCTCTTCCCTACCCCATCACACACCTGGCAGGAAGCTCCAGGAACGAGGGACAAAGCTGGATCTCTGCTCACTGTACCAAGGCAGGCCACAGGCACAGACAGACAGACAGAGTGAACGTCTCCACAGGAGGGATGCAGGATCAGTGTGAGAAGGTGACTTCATGAAAAGGGGCATTTCAGTCAGTCCCTGAGCAGCATCAAGGAGGAAGTAGCCAGGTCAATGTCTCAGTTAATCCCCAATATAAATCATTGACGAAAAAAAACCAGCGCCAATGTGGAAAATCACCAGGAAGGCCAGGGCACCTTTCTAGGTCGTCAGGACTGCATGTTCCTGAGCTGACGGTCTGCAGGGGAACTGGAGGCAGTTTCCCCGAGATGACCCGTCTCTTCATTCAGAGCCATAGGAGAGCAGCTCAACAGAGGAGGGTGATGGACACCTGGCTGGCCACAAGTTCAGATCTCCCTAAAATCTAAACTATCTGGTAATAATTCAAGTTCTAGCTTCTTGGGAGTGGCCACCACCTTGATAGCATTTTCAAGTGACAGCCCTGTAAGATACCTTCATCATGGGGGTAAGATACATTTATAATACATTTGCACAGAATTACAGGAGAGCAGGTAAAAGTGGCTCAGGCTTTGCTGAACATAACAGATCCGATTATACATGCATACAATCCATGCTATCATGGCTCTGTAGAAAAGTAAGTAGGAATGATGGTGTCCTTTGGGAGGGTGGGGGAGAGGGCGGTTTAAGACAGGGTTTCTCTGTGTAGCTTTGGCTGTCCTGGAACTCACACTGTAGACCAGGGTGGCCTCTAACTCACAGGGATCCGCCTGCCTCTTCCTGTGCCTCCCAAGTACTAGGATTAAAGACATGTGCCACCAATGCCCAGTAGGAGCGATGCTTTCTAATGGCTAATTCTCTATGAAGCAACGAAGACACACCACTCAATAGAGGACAGTGCTAGCTTTGACACCCCAGCTGTAGTTCAAGCCATTGCCCACGCCTCACAGACCACTGAGACTTAAAATATGGTTCTGGGATAAAGGATCCACAGCTTCAAGACCTTCAATGTCTCTTGCTGCCTCCAGCCTAAATCAGTAGCTTTAAGAGAATAACTTATGGTGTGTCACCATAGTCTGCACCCCCCCCCGACTTACATTTTTTTTTTCAAGGCACCCTTCCACCATCATTTAATTCACTCTACCATCAGGATTCACACCCAGCTCCCAGGTCCTTGAACCCGTCCAGCCATAGCCTCACTATCCCCGAGACAGTATGACAGCTAGCTTCAATTGTCAACTTCACCAAACCTAGAGCGACCCAGAAAGAGAACCTCAGTGAGGATCTGTCTACACTGGATTGGCCTGTGGTGCATGTCTGTGGAAAGGCTCATCTACAGTGAGTGATGCCATCTCTATATGCATGAAGTCCTGAACTGTGTCAGAGTAGGGGAACGGAGCTGAGAAGAAAGCAAATGAGCGAGCACACATTATCTCCCTTGGTTCCTGACTGTGGAGGACTAGCTGTCTCGAGTTCCCGCCACCGTGACTTCCCTGCTACAGCGGCCTAAAACCCAAAATGATGAGTTTATTTTCTCCTCTAAATTATCTTTTGTCAGAGTGACTTATCGCGGTGACAAATGAAACTAGGACAGATTATTAATCAAAATTATTCTAAGTACAGCTCATCTGAAACACGCAGGTCACGGTGCTTTGGGGGTGGGGTGTTTGGTCTGGGAAAACCACAAAGCAAAAACAAGATATAAGAAACTGTGGGTTCAAAACAAGCAGCTTAGTGTACAAGAGGAATGATGCCTGACTGTCACCGGGAGAGCAGCATGGGAGCCAGCATGTCTCCCTAGTCCTTCACTTCCTTGTGTGCCTGTGTGCCTGCCTATCTTATAGATTGGAAGCTTCCAGAAGGCACCTTCAGCCGGGCGATGGTGGCGCACACCTTTAATCCCAGCACTCGGGAGGCAGAGGCAGGCGGATCTCTGTGAGTTCGAGACCAGCCTGGTCTACAAGAGCTAGTGCCAGGACAGGCTCCAAAGCTACAGAGAAACCCTGTCTCGAAAAAAAAAAAAAAAAACAAAAACAAAAACAAAAACAAAAACAAAAAAAAAAAAAAAAACAGAAGGCACCTTCAGTATCTTCAGTATCTTGGCATCCCACGTGTCCACAATAATTATAAGGTTTATTGGAGTCTCAACCTACTGCCTTCAGCCCTGCAGTGATCTGAAGGGACCGCTGACCAGGAGTTTCAGAACAGAGGTGGTTCTGATGGTCCCTTTCAAAGTATCTCTTTCAGGCCCACACCTGTTTATGTTGGCTGTTAATGGTTTGAAAGTAAAATGACCAAAACAGGCAAAAACGCTTAGTGTTTGGGAGGTTGCAGGGTCTCATTAAATGAAGTGGGTTGATGGGGAAGGAGGGGCATGAGATTATAGGCCAACCACACCTCTTGCCATCTCTGCTTCCTGGTCAGTACCATTAGGAAGCAACAGTCCTGAGGCATCCTTGCCACTAGGCCACCCCTTCGTGAAGGACTGTATCCCTCGAACCATGAGCCACATGAATCTTTCATCAGTGAGCTGCTTTAGTCATGTGTTTTATCAAAGCCATGTGAAAAATAGCAAGTGTGCCCTTCCTGCGTCTATCATGAGGAAAACACAAAATACTCAGAGCACTTCTGCCCAGGGATTGCCTCCTGCTCGAGAATGAGGCGGAGCCTTCCCACACCACAGCTCTGCTGTCCTTATCTCTGGCTGGATCGCTGTGGAGCTATTCTCCCTACAACAGTCTTTCCCCCCTCTTTGGTTTGCAGCTCCTGCTCATCACAGTACCCCAAATGCCACATTTCCTCAGGCGGGCCAGCCATTTAGTCCTTTGTCCCTGCTGTGGCTGCATTTCTCGTTTCCTCCAACAGGGCCTGCTCCAGGGAGAGTCCACTAGATTCCCTCTGACCCCAGCTGCACATGCCAACACACATTTGTTGTTAAATGAATAAGCTCTTGTTTTGTGTGAGGAAAAACAAAAGAAAACACTAAAGGATCATGGGAGCTGGGAAGCACTACCATTATCACCCAATCTCAAAAGTACTTTCTGTTCACAATTTCAGAGGTACACACTCTTCCAGACCTGAGCTCTCATCTCTAACACTGCCACCAGTGTGGTCACCACATGCTCCTTCCTTCTTCGTGCCCCGCCCACCTGCCACAGAAATAGGGACCTGGTCCAAAATGAGAGCTAATCTCAACATTAACCCAGGAAAGCCTCGTTAATGAAAAACTTTGCTAAGAACACTCTGTCTGTTTATTAATTATTTGGCCTTAGAGGAGTGTGAAATCCACACATGAGAAGTGCTAAGAGCCGCAGGTCTTCACAGACACTCTTTACTAAGACATGACTCACGATTCTGGGTGTGTCGGCTTCCAGCTCTGGAACTACACTCCAGGTTTCAAACACACAGGACCACCCCAGAATGCTTGCTTCTTTTCTTCTCCTCTCCCTCCTACCCCCATCATCTCTCTTTCTCTCTCAGGCAAAGTCTCATTATGTAGCCCTGGTTGGCCAGGAAATTGCTCTATAGACCAGACCAGCTTCAAACTCACAGAGATCCTCCTGCCATCTATCCGGAGACCCTTAACCTGAACCACTGCTTTTTCCCTATAATGCTGAGCAAACAGCATGGCCTCTGAGTGTCTGCCTGCCGCATGTGTTAACAATCACAGTGGGAAGGTTCTGGCACCCTACTGAAGGCCTATCATTGTCAAGCAATGCCAGTGCGTTGGGATGGGTTTCTAGTCTGTGTAGCTAGTGATATAGAAAGCCCCCGGGAGGGATACAAAGGTGCTCTGTCCAGGATACCATCCTACTGGGCATCTGGTATAAGCCAGCTCCCATGTTACTGAAATGGAAACACAATGATCTTTTTATTTAAAACGGATTCTTCTGGTCTGTGAGATGACATGCTTTGCCACCAAGCCTGATGGCCTGGGTTCAATCCCCAAAACTCACAAGGTGGCCTCTGAACCCCAGACCTGAAAGGTGGTGACAGGAGTGGCTGTCCACCCACACAAAATAACTAGCAAATGCTAAATGCCGTGAAGATAAAATAATTCCTTTTTCATTGGCTAATATAGTAGACACCCGGTTCTTAGAAAACGCTAAGAGTCAGAAGAGCTGTTGCACGCCTTTACCCCCAGTTCTCAGAGGCAAAGGCAGGTGGATCTCTGAGTTCTGGGACAGCCAGAGACACAGAGAAACCCTGTCTTGAAAAACAACTGCCAAGGCAGTGGCTGAGTGTGGCAAAGTATCTTATAAATTGTACAGTTTTTAAAAAAATCACCTGTGTGGACAGGCAGGAAGACGTCGAACAGTAGGAGCTCCACAACTTGGTTCTTTGTGTGACGCATTAACTCTGCAGCAGAATTAGCAAACAGCCTCCACGGCGACTGAACTAGAGCTGCATAGAAGTGAGTCACACCAGCCTCCTAACAGAATGAGCCTCACGTGAGGTCACCGGATGCTCAGAAAACATGCCAAATAAAAATGCCTACTTCTTACTCATGATATTCAAGCAGTGTCTTTAAAAAAGCACTCAGTCTGAAGAATCTGGACTTGGAGGTTAGGCTGAGTGCAATTCCATTGCTCGGCCGGACAATGCAGTGAGGTAGCAGAGAGCCGGCCACACAACAGCACCATGCAAAGCCCTTCTCTGTGCACACGCTGAACCTTCATACCCAGTTCCCATCTTACAGACGCTGCAAGTTGGGTTCAAAACTTCTTCCAGAGGTGTAGATCCAGTGTTGCTTCATAAGCTGTTCTGAAAACTCCCATCCTCTCACCTGACCGTTGCAAAATGCTCAAGAAGAACAAAATCATACCAAGCAACAGAATTCAACCAAGAAATGGACTGAATCACATAGGCTCCGTTGTAAATGGTCTCTGAGCACCACCTACAATTCAGAGTGGGTCTCAACTGCTGTCCATGTAGCCAAGGCCTTCATAGGACACTCCCCCACCTTTGCCGACCTTGTACTATATCAACAAGACCATGAACAAGATGTACACTCTGGAACATTCCACCTTCAAAGAGTATTAGATTGAGGCAGGATGGCCTAGAGTGCTAGTATCAGACCAAGGTGGGAGGGAGGAGCTGTGCAGGACACAAGAGCTGTGATGCTGCCTGAGGCTGGCCTGCTCTGGTCATGTGACCTGAATGGAAAGTGTCCTTTCATCTTAAGACAGTGACCAATCAATCACATTAAAATCACCTCTCTAGGAGGAACTTGAGACTCAGGAGAACTGGCTGTTTTTATGTATCTTATATTTCTAATTACCCAGGAGGATATATCTAATATCCTCCCCACCTTACAAAAGAAAACAAAAGCCTAAATGGCATGTGTGCACCCCGCTTTCGCGTTCTCCCCTGCCACTCTGTGCACGCACACACTTCCCTGCACGTCCTTATACCTTTGGGTGCTGCCCCGTTCGTGTAAAATGACTAGACCTCACACTTCCCATTCCTGTGGTCCACGTCTGCTGAACAATGCCTAAGTTGCAGAGACACCGTGGCCTAGAACATCTTGACCCTGGCTCCCGCTCTCTGGATACACAAACTAGAATTGCCAGTGGACTCTGGCAAATTCTGAGCTTCATGAAGACAGGCACCGCGTGCTGTTTCCACAGTCCTGGCTTGCGGCACTGGGTCAGAAGATGCCACTGAATGGTCTCTGCCTCTTCCTAACACGCTTTTATTTTGAAGAGGGCATCATGGCACACAGGAAGCAGAAATCTGATGTATTCTTGTGGCAGAAAACAGGAAAGAGCTCTACAATGGCCGGGGAGGCAAACACCAGGGCTCCTGTCCTTGAGGTACATGGGGTCGGGGTGAAAAGATCCTGAAATGCTGAGCCATCTGTGACCTTTCCTCTCCCTCCAAAACAGCTGAGACAAAGGGAAAGAAGGTAGGGTGAGCAGCCTGGCCTACTTTTTAGTGAATGAACTTGGAAAACTCAGAACTTTCTATTCAAAATCCATCCCTCCAATACCCGCCCACCCACCTACCTGACACAGGGTATCCCCACGATGCCTAGGCTGACCCTGAAAATTATGCATCAAGTGATCTCTTCAGTAACAGCTCTGGAGCAGTGGACGGACAGGTTAATATTGGGGCACCTGGCTTCCCTTTTTAAATTCTGGGGGCTTCACAGCTTTTAGAATTAGCATCCTGCCTCAACCCACCCACAAAGGATGAGTCAACCTTTGACGAGATATTCTCTAGGAAACGGCTTTACGGCAGGCCAGACAGGTTAGGGATGAACTCGCTAACTCGGGGCCACGTTTCTGGGTATCCACAAGGTTTCCTAAAGACAGAAGGAATATACATCTGCTAGCTCATTCACGACACTCAAACGCCCAAACGTCATATCTTTATATGGCTCTAGCCTTGAATATCGCTTTGTAAAGACATCTCAAAGTGAAATTATCCTGCAAACCCTTGTGTGGATAGAAGGTTCCACAAGTCAACAACCGCTTAAGCAGTTTAAACCAACAAGCAAGATGCCTTCTATTTAAATGCTATGAGCGAATCTATTTTAAGCCCTTTTAAAATCCTCGGGGCAGGTGTTTAAGCTGTGTACTGACTGCGCCTGGAGGCTCTGGGGTGGGGGATGGCAGTCTCCACTCTCCAGGCAGGCAACAGTTTTGTTCAGACAATCTTCCTGCTGCAGGTCATGTGACAAAGGCCAAATAAACAGCATCTGGGGATTTTCAATTACAGACCTTCGCCCAGCATGCCTGCACTGTAATCTCTACCAGATGAGGCCCAGGCCTCCCTATTTTCAATAATTCACACACTGTGTACACATAACATGACAATAAGGGCATTCATGGTGCGGCCTGATTCGCAGATCAAAGCTAGCGGAGGGCCAGGAGGGCCAGCTGTACGCAGGCTCGACTGCTAGATGCTTCGTGCTTTTCACAGGCTTGGAAAGGCTCTCCCCGGGACCTGGCAAGCCGGCCTCTTTCCTGAGCTGTATTGCTGAACAAACTCTGAACAGGAATGGGGTGTCCTCGGGGAATGACGGAGAGACAACCAATCCCCGTGCATTTGGGAGTCCTGGGAAAGCTACTTCGCTCTGATCCACTCAAAACTGCTGCCTCTTGGCTGCTCCAAGATCTGTGCAAAAGGTCCTGGGCCAGGAGGTACCTAAAAATACACCTACTCTAAAACCACTGTACAGTACCTGGGCAGTTAAACCCTTAACCAGGTGCTGCGTCTTCCCATTCAGCCCGCAGGAACACAATCAGGCCAGAGGACACAACCATAATTTAAAAGCATGTCACAGAACTGAAGGTGTGGAAAATTAAAGATAAGTCCCTGATGTGACTACTGAAATCTCTAGAGTTAATTAACTCAGGTAACCCACACGTGGAGAACAGCACTGGTAGCCACTGGGTGCTGGAAGGATGTGCATGCACAGATTTCTCAAGTCCAAAACATTCCAGATGCCTCTGGCCGAGCTGGAGAGTAAGACACCAGCGGAGGGCGCAGAGACATGGCTCCTTCCTCTAAAGATTTCACACTCTGTCACTCAGGGCGGGAACCAGGAGAAAGCCCTAAAAGTGACTTCCTCTTTGCAAACACATGCTGCTCACCAGCTGTGGCTGTGTGTCCTTCCCCCCCCCCCCTTTCTCTCGCTCATTTAGAATGCTTTCCTCCTAATCACAATAATTCTGAAAGTGCTAAAACGTATCAATCGTTGGCTAAGCTGAGCCTCCAAAGGGGCCGGCCGGCAAAAGTGCTAAAACGTATCAATCGTTGGCTAAGCTGAGCCTCCAAAGGGGCCGGCCGGCTGGCTTTTATGGCCTTGTCCAACAGCAGCTGATACTTCATTCAGCAACAAATCCAATTTAGCAGTTACAAGAGGGTTAGCATCCCTGAAAAAATACAGGGGTTGATCTGGCACACAGAGTCGGCACAAGCTCCTCGGAATGCTGCTTCCTTCATAAAGATTTTTCTGCCGCCATACTTGGACGTCTAGAATCAATCGTCTTGCGCTCCCAAACCCCCACAATTTGACAGTGGTAGTGGTGATGGAAGCAGCCTAATCAGACAAGCAAGTGTTTGTGGAAACCCAACAGTGTCCTTTGCCAACTGACTCATAGTCACGTAGGAAAAGTACTAGCCATCCTACTGATTCCTAGCACACCAGGGAAAGCTAAGTTTGTTCTTAAACCTTTGAGCTTTAGGTCAGCTCTAACGAAAACAATGTTAAAATTTTTACCTTTTGATTAAAATTTGCTTTGTAATAAGGGACTCAGAACTAACAGAATCTGTAATTAAACTACTCTTTTACATATCAAACCCTGGTCCCATGAGGGGGAACTAGAAATTACAGAAAGAATATTCATTTTAAAACGCTTACTGCACGTTCTTTCCAGATGAATCTCCAGAGAAAATGGCTTAACTAATTCAGCCATAAAAAGAAGCCTCCACCGCCACCACCATGTCATTTTTAAGCCACAAGGTAATTTACAAAGTAAAATAAAAAGGAAATGATGTAACAGAAACACAGGCTGGATACTCCTTAATATTAGGCTTTGTAGTTGATAGTTGGTTATTTATCCCGGCTGCAGTTTTCACGATATGAAAAAAAAAAGAAAAAAAAAAGCGAGCCACAGAAACATCTGGTTTAAAAAACATAAATTTTTTTCCGTGCCATAAAGGAGACACATGCGATTGGGGCTGGCGAGCTGTCAGTGATGGAATATTCCATACATGGAGTTCTCGTTCCATGTAGTTTTAAAGAGCGGCTTCTTCTCTGTGCACTTTAGAGAGCACACACTGAAACAATAAATCCCACCCCAGAGCCTACAGGCAAACACACCATTAGATTAATATTTCGTCAATATCACTTGTCACAATAAAAGTGGCAGCGCTTCTCATTTCCTTGAAGACTGGCTTAATTAAAATTCAAAAAACCGCGACAAACCTACGTTGAATTTCATTGGTTGCACAGTAATCACTTATTATGTAGCTGACTATAAACAGTATTTTATTACATCCACAAAAACGCACTTAAAAGCTAACAGGAACTCTGACACAGGCGGAGAGCAAGCCCCGCCTCCACTTGAAATGGGGAGCTACTTCCTATTAATGTGACCCAAGAAAATGAGGACCCACGAGTTCCCTTCCCCAAGTGCTTAGGGATGACAACCAACAGGCCTGCGAGTCTCTAGCTCACACCAGGGCTCAGCTCCCCAAGAACAGATCTGGCAGAGCCTGATGAACAAATCTCCCCCACCCCCCTGGACCAACAGAAAGAGTCTGGCTTGGCTCAAACCCAAGACTGAGACAATGGAGGCTGCCAGGCATGATGGATGACTTAGAAGACTTAAAACCACCATTTGCATTCTCCCAGATAAACAATTAGCTGGGGGGAAATGTGGAGGAAGGAGTCCAGGGGTCCGGCTTACTTTTAAAACATCCAGGACATTATCTTGAGGGGCCTCATTGGAGTGAGAAACAAAAGCTTAGGGAAATTTAGGATGTTAAGAGTTAGGAAAGGGTTAGAAACACAGAACACCCTTCCGGAATCAGGTTTTCCATGCAGGGCACGGCAGAGGTCTCCATCCCTCCTTCCTTTATTTTCAATCCACATAATTCTAATAGGCAGCACAATAACTTTGAAATAGTCGTTTCTGGAGCAGGACGGGCTGGAATAACGTGATTTCAGCATGAAGGGAAGGAAACGGCCTCCAGACATTCTCGCCAGACGAAACCACCAGCGCTGAAACCACATGCAATTCTTTGAGCTCAAGAAGAGCCTGGGTGGGGGCAAGAGATAGCAGACAGAGGACAGGGAAATGTCTTAAAAGTCAACCTTCATTTCTCCAGAAAGATTTACAGGCCTGAACAAGAGTGCCTCCGGAAGTCCAACAACTCTCCATTAATGCAGGAGGCAGCAGGGTGGTTTCCAAGGCAACGGAGACTCTTGCTGGCCAGCGAGCTTGGTGCACACTGCCAAAGGTTTCTCCTCAAATCTCAACTTCCTGTTTGCAGGTGCCGACAAACCCGAACAGACTTCTAAGTCCAGGCAAACAGTGCTCTGATTTCCCCTCCGAAAAGAGATTCTAAAGCTGGGTCTTTGGTGAAAAGTGACTTGGCAGAATCGCAAGGCTCTGCAGCTAGAGCTTGCAGTGGAGACTCAGAGAACAATCTGAAAGGGAGTTAGGAGCCCCCTGAGAACGTTCAGTGAGTTAAATATATTTGCTGTAATATTATAATGTGTTATGACAAACTATATATCAACATAATAGGCTCCTGTGATTAACGCTAGTCTGGTTGTTTTTTCTGTGCTATAGGAGCGGTTTGAGGGTAACAGCTTCACTTAGAATTCTAAGACAAGAGAATCTGAACACATCACACATAGTTCGTGTGTGTGCACGCGCATGTACGCCAGAAACTGACATGAGTGTCTTCAGTGCCCTCAACCTTATTATTTTTTGAGTGTGTGTGTGTGTGTGTGTGAGTGTGTGTGTGTGTGTGTGTAGGCCAGAAGTTGACGTGAGATTCTTTCTTCTTCAATGAGCTCTCTACCTTATTCTTTGAGAGAGAGTCTCTCTCTGAGCATAGGGCACACATACTCAGCTCTGGCAATGCCCTCACCTCTGCCTCCCCAGAACTAGGATTATAAATAAGCAAGGGTGGCTATGCCCAGTTTTTAATATGGGTGCTCAAGATCCAAACTCAAGTCCCGGTGGCTGCACAGAAATTACTTTCCAATCTGAACCCCTCCCCCAAGCCCTGACTACAGTACATCTATAACATAACTCTTTGACAACTGTACTTCATGAGGCCACGATACATTTTTAAAAGAGACTTTTCCTTCATGTGAACAGAAAATCACAGGAAAAGCACAGACTTGAACTTTTAACTGTTAACAGTGCTAGCTTGTCACAAAGTCACTAACCTTTCCTTCACAGCTCTAATACAATGCTGCTGATCCTCCAAAGACATCTAGGCAGCAACAGAAAGCAGTCCCAGTTTTACTGGGGACCGTCAATTAATAACCCTCCCATTTAGTTCTGAACACTGTGTTTCAAGAGCACACATGAAGGCCGAGTGTGTCTGCCACATCGGCAGCCCAGAGAACTCATGAAGGAGGCTCCTTCCCATTCTAAACCAAACTCTACAAAACCAGCATGGGAACCAAGAGGCCCCCATGGAGAATGAAAAGCTCTGAAGAAGGGTGTCTACCTCTCACTTCTAGTTTAGGAAGGACTGACTTACAGCACAGAGCCCTAAGGAGACTGGAGAGCTGCAGCTATTGGCGGAGGACGCAGGCAGCTAGCGAGCAGGACAGGAGGAAAGGCAAGCACTGACTCACATCCTTTCTTGCCATGGCGGACAGCAAATGCAGGTGGGGGAAAGGGCACAGTGACTACGTATTTTTCAGGGCTTTCCTTTTTAATTGCCCCTCCCTGTCTCTTAAAAATCTCCAAATAAACTAGTTTTGTAAGTCCCTCTCTGTAACCACAGGAGACCCTCACACAAAAGCTTTATCAGACAGCAACAAGTTCCTGGTGGCTATAGTCAATAACACAAGAGAGGCGGGGCAGTGGTGGCAACACCTTTAATCCCATCACTTGGGAGGCAGAGAGGCAGGTGGATCTCTGTGAGTTCGAGGCCAACCTGGTCTACAAGAGCTAGTTCCAGGACTCCAGGACTAGTTCCATAGTTACTGAGAAACCCTATCTCGAAACACAAAAAAACGAGAGAGAGAGAGAATATAACACAAGACAGAAGGCATTCCATTTCACTTTTCAGACATGTCTATCTCAGGACAGCCCAGTTAAAGGACAGGAAGTGTTTCCACATCCCTCCATTCCATGAAGACCACAAAGGTACCAAGCAAGAGGATCAGATGTCTTATCAGAATTCTGAGTGCCACTGTACGTAGATCTTACTCTCCTCCATGCACAAGGTCACGTTCGGGGCACCACCACTTCCAACAGACAGAGACTGTCTCAATTCATGAAGTGCATACAGCCAGCCGAGACACTTCTCATGGTTTTGACAAAAGCAACTGAAGGGTTTGTCTGGGCCCACAGTTCAAGGGTAGAGTCTACCAGTGGAGGGAAGGAATGTCAGCCAGCTGTCCAGGAGGCAGAACTGGCTTCCTCCTGCCTATCAGTACAGGTCCTCCACCCATGGAATGGGACCGCTCACATTTCATCCGAGTCTGTCCATGCTGAATGACCCAATCCAGCCAAGCTGACAACCAACGGTAACCATTACAGATGGATGCTTACTTCACGAAATTAACATGTAAAAGTGGGAAACTAGCACAAATAACAATCCCAATATAAGAATGCTGACTGACCTTTCTCTCCAATTTAATGAGATCTTTACATGAACACAACGGAGTGTTTATTTAGCTTCATGCAGAAGCAAGTTAGAGGACTCCTGCCTTCCTTCCTGCCATGCATCTCAGCATAATGCTTCTGTCAGACAACAGAAGGTCAACTTTGGCAAGTCTATCCAGGAGGTCAGGCTCCATCCTGTGGGTGGGAAAGCGAGTATAGATGCGCTCAACAAAGGAGTGCCCCGACACCTGGGTGCTGGAGAAGTTAAGACCTGGGGACTGGAGCGACCTTCACGACTTGCGCAGTGTAGATACAAAGAAGGTCATCAGCCAGCATTGTGGGATAAGCCTTTAATCCTACACTTGGGGGGCTGAGGCAGGAGAACTGCTCTGAGTGCAAAGCTAGCAGGGACTACATAGTGAGTTCTAGGATACTTTAAACTACAAAATAAGACCCCAAGATAAGACAGGGAAAAACAAAAGGAAATGGAACAACAAAAAAAAAAAAACTGTCAGGAACGGAGAAGAGATGGATGGATTTCAGTGGCACCTGGCATTTTTAGCTCCGCAATTCTTGGAAGCAAAGACTACCACAGGAGAAGGAAGCAGAAGCAGTGGAGGCAGAAAGCTGCGCCCTGAAGATGAACTGAGCACGAGAGGCATCCATGTAGTACTTGGCAGGAGGCCACTGGCTATGCAGAGAGCAGGGTCTAGCTCGGACTCCAAGGTCAGCAAAAGATGACACCCAGCAGAACAGAAAAGGGAGCGAGAAGCGAGGAGGAGGAGGAGAAGAAGGAGGAGGAGGAAAGGGACTTAGAAAACGGCAAAGGCAGCAGCAGTGAAGAAGGAAAAGAGAAGCAACTGAGTGAAACCCTTTAAGAGTTCAAGGCTTCTCAGCGTGGTGCTGGGCAAAGACTGTGAGGCAAAGAGCACACTCCATGACACCCTTAGAATGCTAACATACGCTCAGGAGCAGCCTGCTCAGGAGCCCGAGGGAGTGGTTGGGTGGGGACATGTGGTTAGAGAAGGAGGTGGCACAGCAGAGCCTTTTGTATAGAGGAAATAAGAGTAAACAGACACTTCCTCAAATGTGTGCAAGCTTTGAGGTGGCGGACGGTCACTCACCTGTCCAGTAGCTGCTGAGCACGCTACCAGTGCAAGATGGGGGGGGGGGAGAACCAATGCAAGTATTCCATGAAAATCATGGTCTACATATAGAGAGAGTTTCTAGTGAAAATCACCGCATATCATAGTATTTGAAAACTACGTGGCAAAAATATTTGATATTAGTGATGCCAGCATGTAATGATTTGTGTGTGTGTGCACGCGCATACTCACGGTTATAAGGTGTCAGCAGGCTACTACCTAGAGCCACTGAGTCCTAGGCACTAGAGTTTTCAAAGGAAAAGCAGGTTTCCTAAGTCCACAAATGATGTCTCATGGGTGAGCCAGGGAACACCACAATCAGCCCAGCAGCCCGTATGGTTGCTTCTCATTTCCGCCTGTTTTCCTTCCGGGACTGACCATTCTCTCCCTCTCTCTCTCTTTCAATTAAGTCTTGCTTTGTGGCCTTCTCAGCCTTTAACACATTACCAGGGTCTCAACCACAGACCACAACACTACAAACACACTACGGAGGGGTCAGCACTCCTGCCACCTGCAAACCTCCATTCGCCTGCCAAGAACCAACTGAAATAAAGCCTCCACTGTGTGCTGTTAGAGACCTTCTACTTTGAAAGCCTCCCTTGGTCTAATGTCAAAGACACTTGTCTACCCATCTAAGACACAACGTGGCAAGTATGTTTTCCTGTAACTTCTGAATCCAAGTCTCCAAGACACTGCCTAACACAGAGGATCAGTAACCTCCCAGAACTAATGAACCAGAAACACAAGAACATAGGCAATGCTTTTCTAATAAGGTTCTTTTAAGAGTGTGTGTTCTTCTTAAACTAACTTGGAATGAAAATACTATTCTCAAAAGAGGCTTACTTAGGAATTTCCCCATATCTGTGAACAGCAATGTTCAGAGGGTTTTTTTTTTCCTTTTTTTATGAGCTGCTTCTGTGGTGACATGTTTTCTGTCAAAAGAAATTTATCAGGCTATTTCCCCAATTCGAGCCACACACATTCTTTCTGCTGAGAAACGCTCTAATTGCATGTGTGTGTGGCTCCTCATCTCTCGCAGCCTCCTAATTACAAATCATTATCATTCAAAACCCAAAGTGTGAACAATGAAGGGTATCTGCTACTGGCCTGCCTGGACTCAGAGGAACCGCCTGAAGACAGAATGCCCGACTCCAAACACACCTGAGGTCCGTCAGACAATGCCACCTATACCGAGAGACACACACTGAGCCCGTTACAGCAGGGAGTCCTGCGGCCTGATGTATTCTTTTTCCTTCTTTGTTTTCTTTTCTTTGGGGTGTAGGGGTAGAAGTTCAGTGAGAATAAAGGGGTGAGCAAGGCTCTGACCAGATAGGGACGATGCCCTTCCTAAGAAAAAGGAAAGAAAACATGGAGGCCTGTGCTCAGAGGAAGGACTGTGAATGGACACAGAAAAATGGAGAACAGCCGTGGGAAAGGCATCCAGGCCTTGGACTTCAGCTTCCAGACTAGAAGATGACTGCCGATGTCCTCACTAGCCTGGCCTCAAAATTGCTAGCTAGCTGAAAATGGCCTTGAACTCATTAGCAAGGCACCAACTTCCCTGAAACATTTGGGAGGATGCCACCACTCAGTGTCATTTGGGACACTGTGCTGTTCTTAGGTCAACAGTGTGACAGTCCCACCAGACTAATCCAAGATAGTGACAGCTTCTACACCAATTCAACCTCAATGACACAGTCACCAAAATGCCATGTCTAGAATTGCCCACTCCATGCTTGCCCCAGTGTGGGGTCCTCTGAGTACCTGCAGTGGATAAGAACTTTAAATACAACACCAGAGTATGATGAGAACAGCTGCTTTTTTATATTATTATTATTTTGAGATGGTCTTGTATAGCCAGGCTAGCCTCAAACTCATTCTTTATCTGAGAATGAACTTAGATTTTTTTTTCTTTTACATGTATTTGGTGTGTGTGTAAGGGTGTGTGCTTAAATGTATGTCTGAGTGGATACTGGGTGCTGATGTGTGTGTGGGTAAAGGTATGGAAAACAGAGGTTGGCACTGGGGACCTCAGAACACACCGATTCCAGTGTAGCTAGTCACCTTGCTAGACTAATTAAAGGGTTAATTTCCATCTCTCAAATTCTGAGATTACAGGCAGATCAATCCCCCACCTGTATGTAGGTGCTGGGGATCAAAATCAAGTCCTTATTCTTGTACGACAAGTTCTTTACTCTCTTAGCCAACTCCCCACAACTTTAAACTTCTGGTCCCCCCTCCCTCCACTTCCCAAATGCTGGGATTGCAAGCATGAAAGATCAGCAGGTAAGAAGTCCAAGAGAGGAATGGGTGGGAAATACTCGTGTTCGTTCCTGGCAACACTAAGCAGATTTAAAACTCTGATAGTGGTGTACACTCCCAAGCATCACAAATAGTTAATTTCTAGATGATTGACAGTGGATGGAGGTCAGTTAATTAAGCTGTTTGCCTTTGCACTAGGGTGTATGTGGCTGCTTGGCTGGAGGGAGAGTCACTATGGGATGCTCAGCAGTAATTAACTTGTGCTTAATTGCAGAACATTAAAAAAAAGGATGAAGATGTTGGATTAAAGAAAACTGAATTTCATAAAGCTATGACTTCAAAGGTTACCTTTGCAAAAAAAAGTAGATGTTTTTAAAAAATCTATTCTTAATATTTGTGTGTATATGTGTGTGTGTGTGCATTGTGTATATTGTGTGCATTTACAGAGTCTAACAGGAGAGTCAGATCCCCTGGAGCTGGAGTCACAGGCAACTGTGATTCACCTAACCTGGGTTTGGGGAACTGAACTCCAGGCTTCTTCAAGGGCAGTACTTGCTCTTAACCACTGAGCATCTCTGTAGCCCTGTGAAACAGATCTTGTTACAACAAATGTCACTTTCCCCTGCCAAGTCCAAGATGTGGGAATGGTTTGTTACAACCACTGCCAAGGCAGAGAAGCTGCCTGGGACTACCAGCTTCAATGAGCTGTCTTGAGCTGGGGTAGCAGTGAAGACCCGAGTACAAGCCCTAGCACCATGTGAAAGCCAATGTGATAGAGCACACTTCAGCACTGGGGAGGCAGGCAGCTGGATCAGTTTGACTAGCAGTTGGTTTACGAGCAAGGCCAAGCCATGAAAGCCAGCCTGCCCCAAGGGAAGCAACACATTCCAGGGACCACAGGCGGGCAAAGAGGGAAGTATTGACTGCTTTGTCACTTGACCTAACAGAAGGCAGTCATTTCCTTCTGGCTACTCTTGGTGCCAAGTGCCCTAACCCAAGGGTCTGTTGGACTCCAAAGCCCTCTCTGTTCTTGAGCCTGTTCTCCATTCTCCCATCCTGTACCATAAGGTCCAGTTTGGGATGAAGAGTAAACAAGCATTCCCACTAAACTCCTTCAAGCTACAATAGACAACCCCATTAGCCAACAATACAGGAAGAGGAACAGATGGCAGGTTTTTTGGGGGGGTTGTTTGTTTAACAAACTTTGTTTTGCTTTTGGATTGATAGCTTTATGGTGAGGTAAATGGTGCTGCTTTGACACACACTGTAGAGTGATGGCACTGGGATAGCACATGCCTGTTCATTTCAGCAGGGCGGGGGAGGGAGGGGATCCAGACAGGGTCTCTCTGTGTAGCCCTGGCTGTCCTGAACCTTCCTGCCTCTGCTTACCAAGTATTGGTAAGAAGGGTGTGCCACCACTGCCAGCTCATTTCACCATTTATAATCTCACAGAGAAACAGATGTCAGCTCCTATTGGTATGAAAACACTCTGAGGAATAATGTCTACATGGACATTCCTTCTGTAGAACTCTAGTGCTCTTTCGGGATCTACCCCACAACACTGACCCCTCAATCCCATCACAAATAGGGTTGCATGTCTTTGTTTTTGTTTTTTTTTTAGTTAGAAGAGCGAGGTCTGGTGGGCCATGGTGGTGTAGGCCTAGCACACAGGAGGCAAAGGCAGATGGATCTCTGAATTCGAGGCCAGTCTGGTTGGTCTATATGAGTTTCAGACCAGGCAAGGCCGCATAATGAGACCCTTGTGTCAAACAAGCAAACCAACCAGAAAAGCAGTGTGGCCTTCTCTACTGCTGTTGGGTCCTGGTTAAGAAAAGCATGCTTTCTGGAACATAGAAGTCACAAGCAACTAGAGGCAGGATTTCAAAGGTGCTGAGTATATAGCTGGGTTAATTGGGGCTTACCTAGCATAACCTCAGGCCTGGGTTTGACCCCCAGCACCACTTACAGCAGATGGGGCAGTACACACCTGTGGTCCCAGCACTCAGGAAGGGGAGGCAGGAGGATCAAGGATGAGCCCCAAACCCTCTTTGGCTAATGAGATGGGTAAAGATGCTTGTAGCCAAGTCTGACAAGCTGACGTCAGTCCCCAGGACCCATATGACAGAAAGGAGAGACCAGACTTCCTCCCACAAACTGTCCTCGAACCCCCACATGCCCACTGTGGCACTCATCTGAGTGTGCACGTTCAGAACAAATAAAATGTCACTGAAAAATTGAAGCTCAGCAGAACAAAAAGCCCTATGTTTAATCAATACCAAGAATCACTTGTGGAAAGTCTGCTGTGTGTACCTTCAGGGACTGTCAACACATGTCCAGTCATCTCCTCGCTACTCTGATAATTTCAGGCCTAGGCCATGGCATTCCATCTGGCTGGCGAGGAAGCAGAGCCTAAGACTTGTGGAGGAGTTCACCCACAGCACAGTCGATCCTCCGACGGCAGCGTGCTCTCTCAGATCCCACGGCCTGCGCTGAGAAGTGTGGGGTACCCACAGTGACCACCCCCAGCCCACAGGACTAGAGTGTGAACACTCTGAGCTAATCAACCACCATGAAAAAAAAAAATGAACCCTGCCTTGTGCCTGACCTTGTCATCTCCTCTCCACAGAGAAGCTGATTTGCCTCCCATACCTCACACAGATTTCACATGTCCCTGAGCTCGTGGTCAGTCATTTACTCACGGGGTTGCACAACGCCCAACTGGATTCAAGCGGTTCTTCTTGGACTCAAACTTCAAATTCTCATTTCTCAAAAGGTAATGATTGCAACTCAATTCAAAAAAAAAAAAAAACCTTTATTAAGCTCTTACATAAATACATGTGTCAAGTCCACAAACAGAGCCCTGGACCAAGGCAAGCTCCAGGTCCATTGTGTGAAACAAGTAACCAACCTGTAAATTTGCTTTTTGTTTGTTTGTTTTGTTTTTCGAGACAAGGTTTCTCTGTGGTTTTGGAGCCTGTCCTGGAACTAGCTCTTGTAGACCAGGCTGGTCTAGAACTCACAGAGATCCGCCTGCCTCTGCCTCCCGAGTGCTGGGATTAAAGGTGTGCGCCACCACCACCCGGCTGTAAATTTGGTTTGAAAAATGCAATGGGGACACCTCAGGGGCTTTTGAAAACTGACCAATGAAGAATGGCTATTGTGACAAAGAGCACACCAAGTAAAAAAACTAGTATCAATTCAACATTATCACTTGGGATTATCTAGTATGCATGACTAAACAGGTGGGAGCAAAACAGCAGGACTTAATTATATACAGCTTTTGTTTGCTTTTAATGTAAGACTTATTTATTTTATATTTGCATGTGTGTATGTGCAGGTGTGTGCAAGTGATTGCCAATGCCAGAAGAGGGTACCAGAGAGTCAGCTCCCTTGGAGCTGGAGTTACTGGTGGGTTCCAGGAACCAAGTGCTCTTGACTGCTGAGCCATCTCTCTAGCCATCCCATTGTAAAACAATTTTATACATCTTGGCCAGGGTGGGGGGGACATGGTAACATGAGACAACTAGTTTCAGAATGCTAATGGAACATTCTGGACTTCCTTCACAGTTAAGAGGCTTGACGGTGAATTCCACATGTTCAGATTTTGCATGACCGGGGTGTTGGGTTCCTAAGGTTCTCAGGTTGGGGCATCCAGCACTGCATAAACTGGATGCTAGTACACCTGAGGACTAAGGAGAAGAAGAAGCAGCACTCCGGTGCATCTCTGCAGGCTGGAACACAACATGCAGAATCAAGATGATCTGAATTCTTCCTCGAACCCTTTTTTATTTTTTCCCCCAACTCATTGATAAAGTCTTGATTGAAAACACAGACATTTTGTCATCCTTACTACAGTAACCTCATCTCCAAACTCGCCTGACTGGATGAGAGCTGCTGCTGCTGCCTCTGTCTGGTCAATTATTGCATGGACACGAGGGACCAATTAATGCCATCCATAAAAGCCTGAATCATTCTGTCAATTAACAAGAGCTAACTATGTCATCAGATATATTACTGGGGAGCAAGTCTATTTGGTTGCAGTGTGTCTTGGAGGAGAGCACTATCAAATGAATCACAATTGACTTGGACAACTGCTAGCATAATTTCGGAAGATGAAAAGACAGATGTGGTAGTTATTAGTGGTCCCCTGAGGAATTACGGCCAAGCAATTGCGATGTGCTGGGGCTGCGCTAGCAGGTGCCTGCAGTAGAAATCAGTCGGAGGGTTAAATCAATATTTTCAATTTCTTAGGATCAATCTGGTGTTTGAACGAGATGGAAACTTGTTAGCAATTGGCAGGATGTGTAAATGAAAAGTCAAACTTCTTATTATTTGTTAAAAGGGAACAAGTGTACTGCCTCATGCCCTTGGCACAAACTAACGCTTTCATGATCCAGCAGCCAGAGCATTCGCTGGGAATCAAGCGGTTCTTACATTTTAATAGAGTACTAAAGGTTAGCTTTATAAAGGTTGAACATTTGAGATCTTTACAAAATGATTGACGTGTCAACGGGAAAGTGTGGAGCTGTGACAACAGCACAGTTATTAATGATTAGTGCAAAACGCAGAAGGAAATGTCAGCCTGGCTAGCAAGAGGGGAAAGGCAGCCTTAGCAACACTGTGTAGATTAAGCAGAGCTCTGGGAACACGACTGGTTCTCCTATGTCGATAGATTCAAACTAGCCTTGATTTACCAAACATTTTGACTTCCCTCCCCAGTCTTCCATAACCCTTGTGAAAATCTCTTTCTCCTAAAATTCTTAAATTACATTAGGGGGAGGAAGGAAAAGGAAGAGGGAGAGGGAGAGGGAGGGAGAGGAGGAGAGGTGAGGAAGGGGAGGGAGGGACAGAGGGCGGGGCGGAGAAAGAGACTGACTTAAGTAATCAGGTTTGCCAGGCCAGCAACGTTAACCTGAACATCTTAATTGAACCATCTCTGACAATGTCTTGTCTCATGCTTGCTTGTTTGCTTTGAATTTAAAGATAGACAATCCTTTAAAGGCACAAAGGTATCAAGATTCAGAACATTTAAAGAAAGCTTGGAAAAAAACAATTAAAAATATAAAACCTACTACATCCTTTGTGAGCCAACCCTGGGCCAGCTAGAGAGGCAGGGCCAGTGTGCACCATGGGAAGGGCGGGTAAGAGAAATGGCATCTGTCAGGACCTGCCAGTCACCCCACTGCTGCAGATCCTCTTGCACCTGTTGAGGACAGGAAAGCTCCTGCCTTGCATATCAATTTAAAGGTGCAAAGGCCTACACCTCACATTCTATTTAATTACACATTTCAAAGTAAGGTATGAAAGGCCAGCCCAAGTATTAACAGGCAATCACAATTTTCCTATGGGGGATGGACCTCTACAAACCTGCAAAAAAAAAAAAAAAAAAAAAAAAAAAAAAGCCTAATCCAAACAAGGATTTCTTAACTATACTGGAGCAAGATCTCTGAGACAGGAGAATAATGAGGCAGAGCATCCACCCTCTAGAGGGGAGAGGGGAGTGTGTGCCAATTAGCAGTAAACACGGCAGGTCTAAGATCAGAGGTGGCACTGGGGGAATTCGGGCAGGAGAAAGCCTTTATCAGGGCAGGGGTGAGGAACGGCAAGCTCTCCACAAGAAAACTCACAGAAGACACCAGAGATGAGCTGTAGGCAGGACTGGAAAGGGTGAGCCAGAGGGAGATAAACTGGTAGCCAAAGAAGGCACAGTCCTGGGTTCAATTCCCAGCACTGAGCAATCTGGGTACAGGGCACACAGCTGTAATCACAGCATTCAGCAGGTGGAGCTAAAGAAATCCATACTGCAAGTTCAGGGCACACCTGGGGGAAGGGAGGGAAGGAGGGAGGAGGGAGGGGAAAAAGAGCATATTAAGTCAAAGAAAGGCCCACATGAGGGAGGAGGGAAGCCATCAACTTCCTGTAAGAGCAATGAGCCCTGACAGAGGACATAGGAACCTGGCAAAGTTTGAGTTCAGACAAAAGAACAGAAGAGAACAGAACAGAAGCCAGTGGGTGTGTGGAGACGCATGCTGTACACACTCTGCCTACACCTACTACGTGTGTTTCTCTTCTGAACTGGCCACAACATCTCTGTGTGCAGACACGTATGGGTTTCATTTTAAAGAACATGTTCCAGGCTGATTTTAGTAAACCACATAAGCAGCAGGTACCTAAGAACAAAGGGATCAAGTTAGGGGCAAGAGACAGCACTATCCTGGGCCAAGGCCTCGGGCCCTGAAACATTACTCCCTGATCTGAGGATGAGGGAAAAGCAAACCCCAGTCTGAGTTCTTACAGGACCCAGGACTTAGGGGCTGTGATATCAGCAGTCAACCACCCAGTAGGTCAGCCAAGCTAACCAGGAAGAAGGCACCTTACTTCCTGCAAAGACAAACGCAGCACAATTAAGAAACAAAAAAGGGGGAGCTGGAGAGATGGCTCAGCGGTTAAGAGCATTGCCTGCTCTTCCAAAGGTCCTGAGTTCAATTCCCAGCAACCACATGGTGGCTCACAACCATCTGTAGTGAGGTCTGGTGCCCTCTTCTGGCTTTCAGACATACAAACAGACAGAATATTGTATACTCAATAAATAAATATATTTAAAAAAAAAAAAAAAAGAAACAAAAAAGGGGGCAAGTCCAATTTGTCCATGGGGTTCAGAAATTAAAAGTGATACAAAAAATAGCATATTAGAACCCACTGAAGACGTTAATGAAATAATACGGAGAGAAATGCTGAGAGTAGTCTGAGACCCCTCCAACACACCTAGGTCCTCCCCCTGCCAGATCACACTGTCTGGCCATTGGGTTTGTCCCCTGCCCTCACCTGAGCAGTGAGAGATCCTATCTGCAAAGTCCCAGAATGCCCTCATTCTTTAGCTCATCTCTCTCGCCCTCAATCAGGGTACCACTCTCTGGGTCTCTGTTCAATTTCCAAGGCTAACCTGATTCCCAAAGCACAGAGGTTTTGGCACATCCCCCAGGTCCTTTCTCCAGTGGCTCCCTGAACTTTATGTTCCGAGGCCTAACCCCAGACTTAGCTTAGCAAATCCATCTCAGCAAACTTCACCCCCATCCAGCCTGCCCATTACAGGCCTTTGGATGTCACGCTGAATGGTACAGAGAACTGAAAATGGTCTCGGAAGTCTGATGATACCAACGTATGCCATGTCCCCATCTCAAGAATTGTGTAAGAACAAAGCAGGCGCAGACTCCAGGGCAGGGTGGTACTGGAGTATGTAGATTCCAGCAACTGTGATGTTCTGTACACTGTGAACCCGTGTTCACTAACCCTGTCTAGCAAAGGGTGGTAGGGGCTGCAGACTCACACCTAGTGTTCATGCTTCCTCACTTCTCACGCAACATTAGAGCTCAGTGAACACAAAGACAAACAAACAGCCTAGCAGGACAACAGTAGGAACATTACCAATGGGTAAGTTCTCGGTGCGGAGGCACCAAGATGGAGCAATACCTTATGCTTCATCACACTGGGCACCAATGACTCAAAAGGTCTCTCCATCGTCATCCCCAACACACCTTCTGGACCCAGGGAGCTGGGTAGAGTGTCGCTCAATGAGTGAAACTTAAGGAGTACTTTAAGGGATAGCAAAGAGATGCTGGTATGAGTAACCCCAATAGATTTCTTGGGCTAGGTTACCATGAAAAACTATGGAAAGTCAAGGATACAGCCGAGACTAACTGTCATGCAGAATCTTAGGATATTCTGGGTCAGAGTGGACCAGGGTAAAACCCTGCCTGCTATGCTTCAGTTTGGGAGGAGGGCCTTTGACAGGATGCCTCCAAATGGGCCTGCACCATAACATTCAGTATCAACAAAGGGATGGAATTAAGGGTGGGTCCCAGGGAGCTGGTCATGATGCTGCAATCTCCAGACTGGGGAGGTGAAGGTGGGAGGAGCCCGAGTTCAAGGCCTGTATCAGCTTCAGGAGCTAAACCCAAAGTGTATCTTAAAAGACTGAAACAAAGGCCAAGTGGTGGTGGCAGAGGTCTTTAATCCTAGTACTTGGGAGGCAGAGGCAGGCGGATCTCTATGAGTTTGAGGCCAACCTCGAGCTAGTTCCAGGACAGCTAGGGCTGTTACACAGAGAAACTCTGTCTCGGAAAATAATAATAATAATAATAATAATAACAACAACAACAACAATAATAAACTGAAAAGAGGGAGAAACGGAAAATTTTCTTTCCCGTATTTCAATAGCAATACAACCTTTTACAGTGATGCTGCGTATTTCCCATAAGTGATGCACTGTAGAACCTGTGCCTAAATACACAAAACAGAATTTAAGCAGTTTGTTTCTACTCCAACTTGTTCCCAAAAGTGTTTGATGCAGGCTCCAAAAACTTACAATGACGAGAAAAGGCAAGAACCCTGCCAAAGAGAAGAGTGGGAGGGTACAGGAGAAAGTAAAGGCAATCTAAGAGTAGGGCTGCCCAGGCTGAGATCAACAAAGAAAACGATAAGGTGAAATGGAAACCATTTGCTTCAAGTCTGGTGAGGGTGTGTGTGTGTGTGTGTGTGTGCGCGCGCACATACAAGTACATGCTGGCATGTTATGGGTGCATGTATATAGGGACCTGAAGTTAGTGTCATATGTTTTCCTTGATTGCTTTCTACTCTGTGGAGTTTGAGGCCAGCCTGGTCTACAAATGGAGCTCCAAGCCAGGAAGGGTTCCACAGTGAGACTCTTGTCTTTCATGGAGCTTGGGGATGGGGGTGGGTATATATACTGAGCCAACTTCCTATCCTTTACTTTTGGGTTGTACATGATGTTTCTTTTAACACACACACCAAGCACTTTCTCATACACCTCAGCTTTTGTTGTTGCTGTTCTTCTGTTTTGTTTTCTAATGCACTGGGTACTGAAACTCATAAAAAAGGAAAGCTGTACCTTTAAGAAATTCAGCTCATAAACACCGGGCTTTGGAAACCAGGGTTCAGCAAAGAGGAGCCAATAAAAACCCTGTAACTTGAAACCAACCCACACAACATAAGAAGAAAGGAGCCCAGCAGTGCCCAGTTAGCAGGACAAGAAGCTAATTGACCAGAATGTCTGCTGCATAAGCTATAAACTAAGTACATAAAGAACAATATGAACATACAGTTAAACAAAAAGGCCCAACTGTCCAGTACCACACTGTGCACCAAACAAGCAGGGTGATTGTTGGAGAAGCCGCTGGAGGAAGAAGGAATAATTAGCGCCCTTGTGAATCAAGTGTCTGCCAGGAAGAGGTCTCCATCCCCTGGCCCTGGCCCAGCAGCACCTTTGGCACTCAAGCATGAAGCTGGGGAATTAGGGGGATGGTTCAAGCAGGAGGACCCTAGTTCAGATCCACAGCACTTATCCATGGTGCGGGGAGCAAGGGAGACCGCAGCACCGAGGAGAGATAGGACAGCTAAAGCTCACTGGCCAGCCAGCTTAGCTGAAATGGTGGGCTCCAGGCCCCATGAGAGAGACCCTGTCCAGAAAATAAGGTCAGAAAGCTAGCCACTGAAAAGTTACCCAACATGAACGCCTCAGGTTTCCACACAGGCACACAGGCAGAGGATACATACACAGGGCCATGACTGGATTTTTAAGGACCTTTTATTGACAACGATGAAGGAAGCAAACATATTCTTAATCCAAACACACTCCACTGTGGCCACCTCTCTTTCTGGAACACATACTTCAAGTTTCACCAGCTGCTACTTTCCATGACCGGGAAGGGTCATTTTCTCTCATTTATTGCTTCACTGGCTAGGGATAGAACAACCAGTGCCAAAGGGGGTGGGGAAGGGGCCAAAGCATCCATCTGACACAAAGAGGCATACAACAAAACATCGCATCGGTGAATGCTTGTCCAGAGCTCAGAGAGAAAGGGGACCCAGGACCTTTGTCATCTCTCACTGAGCATGGAAGTGGGTTATCTTCTCCCTTCCGGTGTGAAAATAGGAACGCGGGAGGCAGAAAATGCCAGTAGGAGAAAATTCATGGAATGGCGGTTCTTGTTGCCTCCAGGAGAAGCTGCAAGGCACAGCAGCAGGCACTCCAGGACACAGAATCTGAAGGCACAAGTTCAAATCTCCACCCTCCTTGAAGATCAGTGTCATCTGAGTGTTCCCTCACACCCATCATGCCCCAACACTGCTGACAGCAGAGAAGAGACTTAAAGCCTTTGCACTGAATTTGACACAGATAGGACTCTTACTGCATCTATGACAAAGTTCTGGAAATGCCAAAGCACAGTCTCCATGCAAAGCAAGAAATGCAGAGACAATTAGAAGGTGCAGTTCCCTACTGAGAACACACTAGTTGGAGCCAGACTGCAGGTTGAGAGGTAAAGCCAGATCAGGCATACATCACTGGAGATAATCAGTCTAAATGCTCTTATCTGAGTCACTTTATTCTTCTGCACTCAAGAAACTCCACTGGGTTCTATCCCGGAGGCTTTCAGTCCTGAAACAATAACAGTGTGGCACCTCCCAACCTCACCAAGGGGATTCTTGGAGACAGGGACTAGAGAAGAATTTCCTCTTGGGCTTTAGTTACTCTATGAATTCAAACCATGGGGAGAGTTACAGCCCAAAGGAAATCACGTCTGCAGTGACAGGAGAACTTGCTCTGACTTTCAATTGAACTGCATTTTAATAAGAACATGGCAGGCAACACTTATGAGCTGGAACTAGAGTCTGAGTCCTACCCTGAAAACCAACCGCTCAACAATATGAATAATGGATTTTTAACGGTCAGGCTCAATGCTAACCCTTTAAATAAAATTCCTTTCAGTTCATGCTCAAAGCAGCCCTATGGGAAAAATCATTTCTTTTTACATGACATCAGGAGATGGGCTTGAGGCTGGCATGGCTAAGCACGTACAGTATGCTCTGAGTCCATGTTAGCTTGTATCCCATCATGATTGCTGATTGGTTTGGCCATCCATCAGGTCGTGAAAATCACTCATAATCGTCTTTGCCAAAGACCAAAGAGCCCCATATTCTGGGAGTCTACGGAAAGCAGAGAGAAATGTAATCTAACATTCATATAACTCCCAACCACTTCAATTCAGGTTCTGCTCCAGAAATGCTTGGTGAGTTAAACGTAAGCATAGCAGAAATGTAGAATAGTCAATGGCTGTAATTATTGAGTGAATGCCTAGTAAATAAATAAATCTTCGGGGGTGGGGGCATGGTTTATAATGTAAAGCTGCCTATTGCCATGCCTAAACACTGAGGTCAGTCTCTTAGACAACAGTGTTTCAAACTCTCCTCTGACTTCCACACACTCATCATGGCATGAGTGTCCTGCACACATTCACACACACAAAATAAACATAGCAGCCAATGTCCCAGAAAGGAAGATGGGCTGTTCTAAGTTTGGCTTTATATCTAAGTACTGTGACTACTATAAGGTCATGAAGATTTTGTATGTTTTTCTGGGGGAGGGGGGGTCTACATTCTGTATATGGAATATGAGATAAGGTCCTAAAATTATGTGTGTGTGTGTGTGTGTGTGTGTGTGTGTGTGTGTGTATCTAATTTCCGAACGGGGCTTGGGAAAGACTACAGTATTAAACTCTATTACTTCTGCCTTACACTGGCTCCTCTGTAGGAAAAATCAACATGAACAGTGGTTTGTTTCTCTTCTCTCAATTCTACTCAATTGTCTAAACTTATACCAAAAACATAGTCTTTCACTGCAGCTGTATGTACAGTAAGTTTTTCCCTTTAAACAAATCTTTTTCAATTTATTTTTATTTTATGTGCATTGGTGTTTTGCCTGCATGTGTGTGAGACTGTTGGATCCCCTGGAACTAGAGTTACAGACAGTTGTGAGCTGCCTGCCACGTAGGTGTCAGGAACTGAACCCAGCTAAAGGTCTTAGCCTCTGAGCCATGTCTCCAGTCCAGTGCGGTAAGTTTTGAAACCAGTATGTTTATATCTTCTAAGCTTTTTCTTTCTTTTCAGAATTATGTTCTTTATCTTTGGTCCTCTGCTTTACTGTATGGATTTAGGAAATGGCTGCCAACTTCACCCTAGAACAAAAACAATGTTTGCATTTTGTTCAAAGTTCGTATGGAAGGTAAGTCAAATGTGGACAATCAACAATATTGAATTTTTCAATCCATGAAGATAGAATAGCTCTGTTTTTTACATCTTTTCTTTCCCTTCTCAGCAAAGCCTCATGCTTATTCCATTAAATCCATTCATTAGAATCTTATTCTGGGTGGTGGTGGTGGTGGTGACATATGCCTTTAATTCCAGCACTCAGATGGCAGAGGCAGTCAGATTTCTGAGTTTAAAGCCAGCCTAACCTACAGAGTGAGTTCCAGGATAGCCAAGGCTACATGGAGAAACCCTGGTTCAAAACTCCAAAAAGAATCATATTTTTAGCACAACTGTCTGTGTGCGTGTGCGTGTGTGTGTGTTGGATATGTGCACATGCCACATCGTACATGTAGAGGTCAGGATAACTTGAGGAGAATGAATTATACCCTTCACCACATGGTTCCCTAGAATCAAACTTAGGAAATCAGACATGGCAGCGCCAGGTGGTGGTGGTGCACACCTTTAATCCCAGCACTCAGGAGGCAGAAGCAGGAGGATCTAAATTCGAAGCCAGCGTGGTCTACAAGAGCTAGTTCCAAGACAGGCTCCAAAGCTACAGAGAAACCCGGTCTCCAAAAACAAACATGGCAACAAGCAGCTGTGTCTACTGAGCCATCTTAGCAGCCCCTAGAGCTGCTTCTCTAATGCTCCTTCCAGAGTGCTTACTGCTGATATAAAGCCAATACCAGACCAACCTACCAAGACAAGGACAGTTTCACTTCGTTATAATCCGGATAACTGTCATTCTGAGTTTACAGTGTCACTTTGAACAGAAGCAGCAAGAGAGGTCATCAGCACCTTGCCCTCCAGGGTGCCATAGGAGAAAGCCATAATCATCATTTGCATGGAGTGAGCTGGATAAATACATTGGTATACTGATGACTCATGAGCACCCCAAAAATGAAAAATACACTTGCAAACTTAAAAAAAAAAAAAGGAAAAGCATGTTTTAACTTTAAGGATAACCAAAATGAGTCAACAGATGACAAAAAAAAAAAAGCAGTAAGTTACTAACAACTAAGTATATGAAAAACAGCTCAGGTAAAGCAGGGATTGCTTCAAGCAAAGATAAGGCACCCTGAGTGGAGCCAGGCCAGGGCAGCTGCAGGCCAGGGCAACTGAGGACTGAGAAGAGACCTGACTCCTACAGATTCTCCAACAGGATCCAAACTGGGCCAGCCCTGTGAAAGCAGGAGTGGGGCCCCAACCACAGTCTCTACTGTCCACTCACTTGGGTTGACAAAGTCTCTCTTCCCAACACCCTGCGAGCCCACTGGGAGCACCTACACAAGGGTCTGGAAGACAACGCACCTTCAGCAGGAGTCCTCTCTCAGCAGCATGTTCACAACAGCCTCTAGCTCACCAAACCAGTCGGACTTTTTTTTTAAAAAACTGGATTCTAGGATGGACACAATCTGGCAGCATCCAACATTGCTTGAAAGAACACACTGGATCCAAAGTCTGTTTTCTCAAACAAAGGTCTAAGATGGCCCAGCAAGGGGCATGCTGAGAATGTGAGTGCTGGCTTAACTCCCGGCTCTGACACGCTCAGACTTTATCCTGTTCACAGTTTCTGCACACAACTGCAGCTTACACAACTGGACGAGCTGCTCACTGTGGCTGGACACCTGCCACACTTAGAAACCGGAACTCACGGTGTGCCTATTAATCTTAGCGGCCTACATTCTATTGTACAATGCAATAAATCCGAGACAGAAAGACAAATGGATGAAAAAACAAACTAGATATTACACATAAGGATTTCATAGAAAATAATAGAAACAGGAGTCTCTTGGGGGACTAGAATTTAGCAAGAGAAGAACTGAAGAAGCTGGGAACGGGAACAGAACTCTATCCTATGGCTTCCTTCCCCAGTTTATGATGCTCACATTTTACAGAACCTCAGAAAAACGAGGGAGGAGTCCTGTCCACCTAACCCTGCCCTGACCCAAATGTGTGCTCACTGCGAGTGGGTGGGAAGGTCCCCGGCCTCTGAAGGAAATAACAGGTTCCTGAGAGCCCCTTGTCCTCCATAGGTTCACCATGGTCCTTAGGCATTTCCCATGACTGTCACTGCATCACTGAGGTCCTAGTGTCAGGGACACAGGAAATGTCTCATCTTTCTTCTCTCTGCACGCTTTTGACAATGAAATGCTAGTGCAGGTCCTGAATGGTTTAGGCAGTGGTTTCCAACCTTCCTAAGGCTGTGAACCTTTAATTAATACAGTTCCTCGTGTTGTGGTGACCCCCCAACCATAAAATTATTTCATTACCACTTAAAAACCTTAATTTTGCTACTGTTATAAATCATAATGTCAATATCTGATATGCAGGATATCCAATATGCAACCCCCAAAGGGATCGTGACAGGTTGAAACCACTGGTTTAGAGGAAGGCTTTGAGTGCCTACTATCCTATTCCTTCACTCAAGAAGGTCCCCACTACAGAAAGCTTCTCCGAATGGGAAAGTACTATGACCAGTCAGGTCAAAGTACTAAGATCCCCAGTAGCCCCAACTGTCAAGGAAGCCTAGGTCTCTGGCATGCCTTCCAGATTACTTCCAAATAGCTTCTATAATGGCCTCACATACACAGCCTTTCAGAGTAAGCCAGATCTATGCAATGGAAACATCCTCCAGGCTCAAGAGACCAAGTAACCTGCTCCAGATGACAAGACTAGTGGGCAATTTACTCTGTCCCCATCCCGCACTACTGCCACAGCCAAGTGCTAGAAGGTTTTATTTGTCATTAAATGGTTCCCAAAGAGGGACTGGAAAGATGGCTCAGAGATTAAGAGCACTGGATGCTCTTCCAGGGAACCTGGGTTCAATTCCCAGTATCCATATGGTGACTCAAAACTGTACATAACCCTAGTTCCAGAGGACCTAACAGGCAGGAATGTGGTGTGCATATATGCTTGTAGGCAAAATACTGATACACATAAAGTAAAAATATATATAAATCAAAATTTAAAAAAAATTCCCAAAGAGCTCAGAGACCACCCCGTGAAAAAAGCAAGGGACAACCCACACATCATCTCTTTTCTCGCTGTTACTACCACAGCTGAGATATGCTAAGGAAGTGGAAACTTCAATGTAAGACTGACATATACTCTTAAAAAAAAAATCACTGGACAATTACCTACTAAAAATGTTGTCCTGAAAAGCAAAAAGTACAAATTAAACTCAGGCTAGGCTCTGAAGTGCTTTTCAGTTCACTTGTCTCTACAACATGTAATCAGGCATGCTCGGAAGATTACCCCAATAAGCTTTGAAAAGAGCAGTCATTAGATAAAATCATGAGATAATTGCAGGGTTCTTCGGGTGGGGCGTTACTAATATGGATGCTAATCTTGTCTGTGCAGCCACACTGATATCAGAACCAGGGCACTCCTGAAACTCAAGTTGCTCCACGACATCCTGTTCTCCAAGGTGCCTAGCAAGGGAGAGATACTCCTGCTTAGCTGCCCTATGGCTGTCAGGATCTGAGGACACAAGGCATGGTCCCTGGAAAAGGCATGGTGGCTCTGCAGCTACTCCTTCTGTGTTATCACAGCACAGGGGAGGAGAAGCAGGTGGCTTCCGAGGGCTCACTGGCCAGTCAACCCAGCCAAAAGACAAGCTTCCAGTTTGGTGAGAGACTCTGTCTTAAGACCAAGTGATAGAGGGCAACCCATCTCTGGCCTCCCCCATGTATGTTATGTGTGTATGTGCACACCCACACCACATACATACACACACCAAAATGAAAAGCAAAAGGCAAGGGGCAAGGGATGGGCAATCTGAGTATACACTGCAACACAAAACAACAACAACAACAAAAGTTCTCGTGTTGATATCACATTTTGTGGGTTGTCAAATGAATGGGAATGCCATCAGGTGGGGGATATCACACCCTGAATATCTGAGGCTAAATAGGGAAGGGCCTGAAGCCAGAATGCCTGGGTTCAAAACCCAGTCTTTCTATTGACTAGATCTGGGATTTAACTTGCATGCTCCGCAGTTTGCTCAGCCTATTAAACAGGCACACAGCAGTACCAAAAGTGAGTTGATTTATATAAAACAAGAGTTACAAAAATAGTGTGAATTAGGTTGTTGAAATCCACGTTTAGGCATCCCTTGGTATCTGTGGAGGACTGATTCTGGGAGGACCCTGGGTACCAAAATCTGAATGCTAATGTTTCTTCTGCAGAATGGTGTCATATTTGCATGTAATCTGCAAATAACATCCCCTAGATCACCCAGAATGCCTAGTACGGTATAAATATGAGGCAAACTGTCACAACCTCTTTCTCCTGAAAAAGTCTGTGGTGGTTGAAGACCCCAGGACACAGATGACCAATGGTATATCTACTTCCTCAATGCCAGGGACAAAACAAGGCAGGTAGGAAGGAACAGGGCACAAGGGCTGCACACACTACCTCTCCTTCCGCCTTCCTCTGCCAACAGCCGACACCTGAAAGAGGGGCAGCCGGGGTTTCATAACTATAAACTATATTTTCTGATCCTGTGTTATTTATAAGAGAATTCTTATTGTTTTGAAAATGCTTGTATTGATTTAAGCGCATGTATGTATGTCCACAACACAGCTAAACATGATGATAAGTAACAAATAGAGTTCACTTGGGGAGACAGCATCCACTTTCCCATTCCCATTGCCCAAACAAACCAAGAGCCTTTAGCAGCCGGGGCTGCCCCGGCCCCCTTGAACTGCAGCCATGCCCCTGAACAGACACTACTCTGTGTTCTGATTCTTCCCATAATTGCTCTCTCCTCACAATCAGTTCCCTCTCCAAAGCCCTCTTTTACGGTGTTGCAATCTCATCACGGATGGAGACAACTGCTTCCCTACAGGCTCCGTGACATGTCTGACTCGTAACCCTCTGAGATCATGGTTTGGGTGAGAAGGACGCCGCTCTGGGAGTGGGATGAGAGTGAGGGACATACAACTGTGTCTTTCTTCTCCCAAGACAAAGTGCTATCAGACCAGCGCTGTAGATGGGGCTGTGGGTGAAGAGGGTGGGGGTGACACACAGCCATGCGGGTGCTATCAAGAGGCTGCTCTCCCTCCCCCACAACAGCAGGGTCTGAGGGACTGAAGGATATTATTGTAAGGAAAGAGCCCTGAGCATACGGCATTCAAGCTGGACCATGTCACATCCGCTATCACGCTTTCCCTCTTAGGACCTTTGTCCCAGGCTCTGCGCTGATGAAGGATTTTATACGGGAGGCATACAACATCCTTTATGACCTGTTACCATGACCGTTCAGCCACTTTGCCCCCTCCTCTAACTAAACAGGCTGATCTCCCAGCAATTTGGCTCTTTTGTTCGAGACAGGGTTTCTCTGTAGCTTTGGAGCCTGTCCTGGAACTCACTCTGTAGACCATGCTGGCCTTGAACTTACAGAGATCCACTTGTCTCTGCCTCCTGAGTGCTGGGATTAAAGGTGTGCACTACCACCACTGCTCGGCTGGTTCTTTTACCTCTCCTCTATTTACAAAAATAGAGAGAAGCTGTCACTGTCCTCATGAGAAAGCAAGAAGTATATGTGAGCGCTCAAGAAACAGCAAGCAAACAAGCCATTTCCTCATCTGTGGAGCGGGCCTGACTCACGAAAACCAATGGTCTAAACTTTAAAATTGGCCCAATGGATTACAAAGGCAGGCTGCTCTTTCAGTCTTCCATTCTCCTGTAACATACATAGAACTAAGGGAAGAGAAGCAGTGTAACATTTAAATGAAGGATTAGAGGGCTGCGGATATGGCATTATAACAAAGGGTTTGTCTGGTGTATGATCCCCAGCAAAGGAGGGGAAGAAGGGAGGAGGAGGGTAACATATGGATGGGAAGGGAGGGAGGGAAAGGAAAAGAAAATATTTATATATGCAACTAATTTAAAAAAAAGTTAAGTCCCTTAAGTATCCACACCACCACCATGCAGCCATCCTGTCCCCAGCAAATGCAAACCTGGCTTTCACCAGCACTCCACTGGACTGCCTGCATCTTAATCAGAATCCACCCCAGCTTATCCAGGACGCTGACAGTTTCAAAGTTCAGGTTTTCTAGTCTCTAGAAATCGTCAATGGTGCCCGGAGGCCTACAGAGCTCCCAGGCTTCCTGGGATCCAAAAGGAAACAAGCCTGACACATGCCTGCAGCAAGCCTGTGTCTGTTCCGTACCTCTGCTCTTACAAAGCCTGGGAGGACTCAGGTGCTCCACGCTGGGTCACAAAGGTTTTCTCACGTCACCTCCAAACTGATAAAGGTTTCAAGTACTTCCGGTGCAATTCTAAATGGCATCTGCACATTCCAGCATGTGAGTGGCCCCTGGGTTATTTCACACGGCTCTGGCTCCACGTCTCCTCCCTGCCTTCTAAGCTTGAGAAATCCGCTGATAATGAATCTCCTTTGACAGTTCAGGCAACATTGGAGGGAACAGGGCAGGGTGTCCACAGAGAAGGACAAGGACAACTGTGAAGCCAGACTTTGCTAGACCTCTCCAACACAAAAAGTTTACATCACCCAAGAAGCTGGACAGGCTGAATCACTCACCTCCATGGCCGCCATATTTCCAGGGACACCTTAAAGCCTTACCTTCCGGTTTTTGTCTCTGGAAGCGATTGATGAGGTGTGGAATGCCAGACCCATTCAGACCCCATATATGGCTGGGGTCAGGACAGCTTGCTTCTTCAGTGGCTTCTCCACCTCATTTTTTGAGACAAGGTCTCACTGAACCTCACTCTTTGAGCTAGACTGCCTGGTCATTGATCCCCCAAGGATCTGCCTGTTTCCACGTGCCATTGCTGGGGTTACCAGTAACACACAGACACGATGGCATTTCTTGAGTTCTAGGGATCTGAAGTCAGCCCTACATTGCTTGTGCAGCAAGCACTTTACCCTCTGCTCCATCTTCCCACAGACAATGTTAGGGATTACAAATCTAAGTGGAAGTGGACAACACGAGAGCACAGGGTTTCTGAGGGACGTGGCACACTAAACACCGCGGCTGTGCTCTGCACACTCTGTGGGCAAAAAGTGGATATGCTCTTCCACCGTAACAGCAGTCTGAGGCGAAGGCAATAAATAAATAAATAAATAAATAAATAAATAAATAAATAAATAAATAAAAGGATAAATCAAGGGTCCTTAATGGTTATTGGATGGTATCACCCACATGTGTGAGAAGCAATGGGAGCGTGTCTTCTAATTTCCTATAGGTTGCCTGCCAAATTCCTGCCTTCTTCCTAGGACAGAATCTGCAGTGTTTTCTTTGCCACACTGATATACCCTGTGTCACTATAAACAAACGCCGCTTTCTTTGCAGCTAATAACCACAATGTGTGGGTAAGAAACCTCTCCAGTATAAATCCGTGGGGACAAGGCTGCATTGTGGGCATTAAATAATTATAACAATCTGACATGAGTCAGAGGATTGTTTCTCAATGGCCCAACTGCACTTCCAACTTTTAAGTCAACCCCAAACTCCCTTTTCCTGGCACTCGGTCCATGTGCTCGGCTATTGGGAAACAATTCCCATTCTTTATAGTTCAGTCCCGTTGCAAGAAGCTGGCAACGTGGGCATTCATGAAATATTAACACGATACATTGATTTTTTTTATAAGTGTGGCCAACAGTGGATCAATTATATTACTATGAAAAGCTTTTCATAATTCATTTGGGGGGCATCAGGATCTCATTGCTGGATGGCACTCAGGCAGTGAAGCCAGCAGTTTTTAAGAGGTTGGAACTCAAAGGCAGAGAATACATTATATATGTGGCAGATGGGTGAACACAGCATTCACAAAGAATGGAAGATGTTTGCATCCACCAGAAAGATTGAAATAACGCACGAAACAGATCAATAAGTTGCTTATTAAGCCCATGCCAGTTTCTCTCCAGAAACAAGAACAGGAAACCCCCAAGCACTGGTAACTTATTCTCCTTATGTCAACCACTGCCTATCTATCCACACCTCCCTCTGAAGATGTGATCATTTCTAAATTCGAGAAAGAGGTATTCCCATTATCTCTTTTCTGAACTTCTTTTATTCCAAATAGTTTACTATAAACCCTGGTTTCACTGGTTTTTGTTTGTTTGGGTTTTCCGGGATAAGGTCTCAGTATGCAGTGCAGGCTGGTTTCAAATTCACAATCTTCCAGCCCTCATATCCCTGGTCAATATTACAGGCATGTGCCACCATGCCTGACATACACTGATTTTGAACCATGATACCAACAGTGCAGCAGGGGTATGTGATTCAGTCCTCACAGCATAAGGCCTGAAACAACCCTATTTCCTAGCTAGTCTGAGTCCAAGGAGTGTCCAGCCCAGGTGCTGATCCAGCCACCAGTAAACATGCACGAGATTCTCTTTTCCACGTGCAGTGTGTCTAAGCCTCACAGAGATGTGGGGGAACAGTTCTTCAGCCCCAGCAATAAGCACTAATGCAATCCAGCAGGCCCGTGGCAGTACGGCCCAGGCAGTCACAGAAGGCATCAAGGAAAAGGGAGAGAGACCACAAGGGAAGAGGCGCTGCCAGTTCTAGTTCTGCCTTCTCTGCTTTCTCACTCTGAGGCTGCCGTGGTCTGTGGTCAACTGTTCTGGAGTCATTGTGACCTTTGCTCATCACCCTTTGCTGACAGGGAAGACGTGCACAGATGTGGTAAGCCAAGAGCCACAGGGAATATATACATTCTCCCTCTGTGCTCCAAGTCTCAATGAGGAAGGTAAACACTTCCTCCTTCTTGAACTGTTCCGCCAGAATTAAGGGTCTCCCAAATGACCTCTCTGAGCTCCTAGGTTAGGGCTTAGTATGGGAATGCCCAGAACCCACAGACAGATGCTTAGACTCAGGGCTTAGACTCCCTCAAATGAGGAGGGCGGAGTTAAACTGGTAGTGTGTGCAGAAGAAAAGAAGATCCCTGGATGAGTGGCAGATAATCCTTACTCAGGTGTCCTGGAAACTGAGTCTTTCTTATGACACTTCTGTAAAATCTTGCTAGAATTTTCTGGTGGCATAACAGGAATGTGACCAGGAAGACCTTGACATGAAAACAGGGGTGACAAGGCCAGCAGTCTGCCTTCCATCTAGCCCCACGTGGAACCCGGATATGAGCTGATCATTTGCCATGTGTAAGCATGGCATTTGCTCCCTCAGTAGTTTACCACCAGAGAAGGGAAGGCAGGGTGGTCCCCAGCCTGTCCCGCCTCAGCCAAAGCCCTGCCTGACTCCATAAGAATGCTTTATGTTCTGAACACTGAGGATTTCGGTGAGGAGCCAATCAAACCCTGAAGCAGAGCAATTAGTAAGTACTGAAAAGGACAGCATTCATGCTCCCTCCTGAGCCAGGGTGGTGCCAGGAAGGAATTCATTGATCTGTAAGGCAGTCAACAACTTCCATGTGCAGCGGCTGCCAATACCTGCTCTTCTACCCACCCCAGGGCTAAAAGCACAGAAGAAACGTGCGACCCCCCCCCCCTTCGGTTCTGAAAACCACACAGGAGACGTACGCAATTTTAAAGTCATCTAATGCTAATCCCTAACGCTTCTCAATATATTACAAATTAGTGCAATGTCCCCCAGTCATTGGAATTACTTGGTTACATTTGACTGAATTTTTAACCTAAAACTGGTTTCAGAGACATGGCATCAGGCCAGTGCTCAGTATTAACTGAGGAATGAAGTCAGGGCACACACAACCATGGAAGAACACTGTTGCATTCTAATTAGGTTATAGTTCTAAACTCCCTTCAGATTCTTCTATTTTTAAATCTATTGAATTTTAAAGTATTCATTTTTACTATTTTTCGTCATGTGTGTGTATGCGCACGCATGTGTTTGCATGTGCATGCTTGTATGCTCACATGAGTGCAGGTGTCTGCATAGGTGAGAGGCATCAGATCCCTCCGGAACCAGAGTAACAGGTAGTGATGTTCCCAACACAGGAGCCAGGAACCAAACCTCTACAAGAGCAGCACATACCTCAACCACTGCGCCATCTCTTCAGCCACATCCTTTATCAATAACTACACTTTTAAAATTATTTTAAATATCCTACTGGAAGTATACTTAAACTGTCTAAGTATAACTGGAAGTATATAATAATATACCATATATGATATAATATAATATATATTATATAAGTATTACTGGAAGTATATAATAATACTTAAAGACTGGCGGCTGGTCTTGAACTTTCTGTCCTCCTGCCTCAGTCTCTCTGGTGTTAAGACTGCAGGAGTATACTCCCTTGCCTAGCTATGGATTGAAAACTGAATCAAATGGATGGAAACCCTTGAAGAAGGGGCCTTTGGGAGCTCTCCCCGCTTGCACACACAAATGAAGACAGTGGCCTTGCCATCCCAGAGGAACAAAGGCTCCCCAGCCCTGGCAGCCTCCTGAATGACAGAAACCAGCCTCCCTTTCAAAATCATCTTCTAGGCAACTTGGAGAAAGGCCTCTAGAGTCAGGGAACGAAACCTACCCTAATCTACAAACAAAACTTGCTTTGATGTTGCCAAGCAGGCCTGCCTCCCTTTTCAATGGCGGCTTATCGGCAGCTGCATCTCCATTAAGCACTTAGTCAGCAACCATTAGGGGGCCCAGTTCTGCACCAGGTGCCTCTCCAGAGAGGACTGAAAGAAAGGAGCACAGGCCTTGCCCTCCTTGCCACAGACAGACAGAGGCAGGCAGACACACACACACACACACACACACACACACACACACGCACACACACGCACACGCAATCTCTCTAGCATGCAAAGGTGGGGGAGGGGGCGCTCTGGGACTGTGGGTGCTGGACTTGAGGTAACACTTCATCTCTCTACCATCCCTGCTGTTTGGCAGTGAGAGGACCAGGAAGACTCCACAGCTTTTTGGCGCCTCATTAATTTCTGAATCCCCCGCCCCCCTCAAACTGGTCTTCCCTTCCATGACAGTGGGGGCTAGTTCCATGACAATTTTTCTGGCTAGGCTAAAAGTGACAGGGGGGGACCAGAGTTTGTGGATCAAAGATGTCCAAGATTCCAACTGCACCTCTTTCATGCAGGCCGGAGCACCCTCTGCATACTCCAATAACCTATCAAGACACCGTGTATACATCTAGATCAAAGGAGCAGACTGCCCGAGAAGCTCAAGTGGAAACCAGCACTTGGGTACATCCCTGTGGCCCAGGACACCATGCAGATGTGCTCTGAGCCCTCAGCTCTAGCCACCTCTGCCAGAATCCTCCATCCATGGAGAGCACTCAGTAACCTACACTGTCACTTTCCACGCCTCCCTACAGCCAGTCCTAGTGACAAAGGGGAACAAGCCACAAATAGGAGGTTAGGGGAGGGAGGCTGAGAAAGTTCCCAGAACAGCCTGCTTGTGTGTGGCCAACTGTTCAGAACCAGGATGTTGGACATGCCAGCAGGAAGAAACACATCCTTTGTGGAGTACTTGTTGAGAACACCAGTGTAACCGTCAGCACCTCCACAATAACATTCATGAGAGCCAGATCTGGGACGGACAGGGGCTTCTCTGCTTTCACCTGTGAAGCGACTGAAGACCCGGGGCCGGCCTCAGCCTAACAGAACCTGGGGAGTCAAAGTGAGCTTGGAGCTCATAGTGCTATCCTCCAGAACCCCTCCATCTGGAGTCAGGAAGGCAGAGAAGCTGACACACCTGGAGCAGCCACACGAGCCACAGGCATGGTAGACTAGCTCACTGAGCCCTCAAAGAGCCCTACAAGCAAGGGAGCGCTGGGGTTCAGAGAAGTGAAGGAACTCGCACAAACCCACACAGCTAGTAACTGAATTAAAAAAAAAAAAAAAACAGAATGAGAATTCAAAGTCCATGTTTTACCAGCACCTATGGAGGAAAATGAAACACACAGACCTAGACAGACAGATGAGGATGAAGAGATGGAGATGGACAGACGGCTTCACAGGAAAACATACACAGTTATCCCCCAGAGCCAACCACAGGGTAGAGAAGACAGCATGCGGCCCACAATGTCCTTCTCCATCACTGCCTACAGCATGACTCACCTGAACTCCCCTAACTGTGGACATCCTCGTGGGGGACTGAAAGCTGCTATTTCCACAGTTGCAGAGAGAAAAACAAACAAACAATAATAATAAAAACCCTGCTTTCCTGGGCTTCCTCCAGCTCCCAGTCTCCAGCCACCGGCACAAGGAGCATCCATCCTCACAGGGACCAGCATCCTCCCTCCAGATCCAAGCCACGCTAGCCACCTCCAGGGCCACTAAAATTCCCCCAGAGTAGTTAGATGCCGGCCCCTTGTATATCAGCCACCTTGGTGGTCACTAGCAGAACCGGCGACTTGCCACCGGTGTTCCTTTCAGCCTTCCTCACTAGCACTTTGCCCAACCAGGCCCAGTACCTTCTGCCCTGAAATCTAAAAAGAGAGAACTTCCAGCTAGAATCCTAAACCCAGAAGGGAACTAGGTCCACAACCCCAAATTAGTTCAGACACAGCTGATGACTCTCCCTGGGGATTTTTGTTGTTTGTTTGTTTGTTTTTAATACAAAATCTCAGTCTGGCTGGTTTGGAACACCCTATATGGCTGGGACCTCCCAAGAGGTGGGGTTAAGGCCAGCAGCACCATCTCAGGCAGCCTTTCCATGCGGATTCTAGCTAGACGCATCTAACTGCCTCTTGCTTGGTGGCACCTTTGATGTAAGGTAGAGTACACCAGGAGTTCAGGGTCATCCTCAGTCATGATGTCCCGACCAAGATCCGTGCAGGCTGTTGCTGCAAAGTCCTCAGTTCCCAGCAGCAAGGGTCTTTATATCATGTGACATATGCTCCAAGAAATAGTAACAGAACTGGCTTTCAAGAAAAGGAAGGGGAAAGGTTGAATGATTGATTTAACTAACATGTCTTGTTCCAGCAGCTCCCATGGCACCATGGGGAATCTAGCTCCCACCAGCTATGTTACTAACTTTCAGCAGTGACCAGGCATGCACACAAGTCACCTGCCATATTATAGACTTCACAGCCTCACACTCAACCATCACGGGAGGCACAGCTAACTTCCTGACAATCAGGGACACCTCTGCTCTACCTAAAGGCCCAGCAAGGCAGGATCCTCTCTGCCCTAGCTGTGACAAGACATGGCATATGCCATCCCTGAACAGTCACCATGGCATGGCTGTCTGACTTGTGTACACTGTGAGGCCAATGCTGCTCAGATCACCTACTGTTAACAGAAGAGGCTGGGCTGAGTGTTTTGGGGAAGCAGAGGAGAATGAGTGCTGTGAAGGCCGCTGTAAATGCCCTACAGAGTTGGGACACACCTAGGCACCCTCCAAACGCCTTTGCACAAGTGTCTAGTGGCCTCCGAGCTCACAAATGTACAATTTGCAAGCTAAGGAAAGAACTAGAACTGTTAATAATAGAAGAGGAAGCTACTGTAGCAAAGAACTCATTTCAAGACCAGGCATTATGACAAAAAGTTCCTTCAGAGGCACAAACTGAGACCTCTATGGCTAAAGGTCATACAAAGAACTTCCAGGCAGTGAGCCTCGCCCCATCTCACCCCCAGCAAAAAGCTAAGAAATTAGCTTCAACAAGGATCCTCAAGTTGACAAAACCACCCAGAAGGGCCAAGAAGGAAAAGCCCAGCTCCAAAGAGGCTGCAGCATAAAGTCGACTCCAGCAAAGATGGTGACCTCCCATAGCGGTACAGACGGAGTCCATCAACTACCGTCCACATTATAAACTCAGCCACCTGACCAGGAGGCTACCAGAGGTTCCCTCAAGGTCGTCTCAGTTGGTCTGTCAATCATACTCAGACGACAGCCCTCCACAACCGTCAACTCAATAATGCACACAAACAATACCACTTCCAAATACTTTTCCTAAGCAGAGAGTGCTTTCGTGCCGGGGGCTTTTATCGTGAAAATTAGCGTGACAGTTTGTACTGCTATGCCACATTCTCTCACGACATCTTCTTTAAACCTGCAATGTGATTTGCTTTTGTCCAAAGAGTGTTACTTTTGATTCTTAGTGTAACCCACGTATTACTAGTTAGAATTTGTCAACATCACCCCCACACCCCCACCCCCTGCTGCAACCAAGTGATAGCTGCATGCTGCATGTCTGCCACTGAACTCTCAGACTGGAGTGACAGTGACAACGGGATCATGCATACTCACAGCAAGACGGCAAAGGTCTTCAAATCCAACCGAATGGTGGAAACTATGCTTTGTAATCTTTATAGTCAACCAGATCCTGGTTGTGTTTTTAAATATATCCAGTACAATATTGAGTCCGGAGCAGAAGGGCTGCTTGCTGACCTGGTAAGCTAGGCCTACTCCTCCTATTGTGATGTCTAGTAAGCTAGCTGCACTCCTCCTAGGGTGGTTTAGAGTCTTTGGGGGTCAGAAGGATCTTCCCTTGCACCTTTTAGACCAGAACTGAGAGAGCAAAGTGCCGGGATTTCTGGCCACAAACTCCACCACACATCTAGGGCCAATGAAGGTCACCATCCTGATGTCACTGCTGTGTGCAACCTCCAAGACAAGAAGTGGTTCAGGGGACCTGTTTGGGGGTGAGGGGTTGAATATTAGGAAGCCGGTCAGATCCCATTCCAACATGAGAATACTGAACTAGTGAAAGCCTGCACAAACCCTCAATCAATTCATGAATTAAATAAATGAATAAATAAATGCCCTCAACAAAACCATGGTTAAAAAAAATAAATTAGTAAATAAAGAAACTTCCTGAGATCACCTAATCAGCCTTGAAAAGCAACAAACAAGCTATAAAACTAACCTGATTTAAATAGATCAATTCTCAAGAAGGTACAAGGTGTATCAATCAATGTTTTCTGCGCCTACTAATCTCTATCTAACCACAGGACACATGATTCTACAGACAGTCTCAATTGCAAAACCTCCATGGGCTGTCTTTAAACTCTGCTGCATGGGAAAGGGTCACTATCAGTCTATCACTGGTAGGGGAGGTGCCACTATGAAGAGCAACCATTTTGCACCAAGCTGTGCAAAGAACCAAAGCCCCAACATTAGTGAGTCTACATCAGAGGCACCAGGGTTGTTTTCTTTTAACAGTGGCAATGCTTTCACAATCACTAGGGCTACATTACATAATCTCTACTTCTAGAGTCAAAAAGGAATTAAACACCTACAATCCATAATTATGACATAAGTTACAGTGAACTGGACAGGTGCTGTGATCTTATAATAAAAGAATTCCTTGTAGTGAAAACGATCCACCTCATAAACAACACTTAAAATGGTTCTATCTAATGTTTCTAAATTGAAACTTTCCCTCAAAAGAGACAGACAGGAAACAAGATGACTCCGTAAGGTGTGAGCCACATGAGAGTCTAACTTTGTATTTCCAGCATCCGTGTTTAAACAAAGAAACAAAAAAGCCAGAAAGACAGGTATGACAATGAGTGTCTATAATCCTAGCACTGAGGCAGTGCAGGCAAGAGAATCACATCAGTTCTTGCTGAACTGACTGCCTCTCACTTATGTATACAACTACACGCACAGCTTCAAGAAAGCACGCGTACATGTACGCATGCCTGCACACACATGCAAACATGCTCACAGAGACAAGTGAATAATGCAAAGTAGGTGTGTCAATTGTATTGCTTACGCTCATTATGAGTATCTGTCCCTCACATGTTTGGCATGCCATCTCTGTACAGAACTTTTGTGACTACCAATTCTTAAGAGGATTCACCTTAAACACAGCAAATCACCAAAAGGTCACGTGGAGCCGGGCGGTGGTGGCGCACGCCTTTAATCCCAGCACTTGGGAGACAGAGGCAGGCGGATCTCTGTGAGTTCAAGACCAGCCTGGTCTACAAGAGCTAGATCCAGGACAGGCTCCAAAACCACAGAGAAACTCTGTCTCCAAAAACCAAAAAAAAAAAAAAAAAAAAAAAAAAAAAAAAAAAAAAAGGCACGTGGCCCCTGATTAAACATAGCTGCCTATATCCCTAAGTAGAAGTCTAGTCTATCTTTGTAGAGAGTACTTAAAAGAGGAGCAAGAGGCAGAGGCAGTAGCTGCACAATTTAGCTGCCTTCAAAGTGCATTCATTACATCTGGACCCAGAAGCCAAATCTGATTCACCCTGAGGTGTGAGCACTTTGGACATACTGTGCAAGATGCTGCTTCCATCTTTGCCAAGTCTAAACCATGCCAAGCATGCTCAAGCCTCCAATACTGTGCAGGATACTTGGTTCTCTGAGTTGTCCTCTGCTGAAGAAACACCACAATCTCTGCCTTCTAAGGACGGCGGTGGTAGGGGTTTCCCTATTGTGTAGCTATGTATGCCCAACCTATTCAGAAGTAACTGGACCTACATACCAAGCACATGAAGGAAAGAGTACCTAACTCCTTGTGTCGGTCAATGGAAGGCACCCTCTCCTCCAGCTATGTAACAACTTGAGATGACATTCACTTCTGCAGGAACCATGCCTATGAACCGCTGGGCTCTCATGGTCAACAAAGCTGCTGAGTCTGGTGTTTATGTCTGCATTAAGCCGGAACATCTAGACCATGTTCTTCCCTAGGTGACCCTACTCTTCCAGCACTGGCAGATTCCTTTCTGCATTCTGAGTCAAGAACATAGGTGCAAAGGCAAGACACTATAAGGCCAGGCACTAAAGGCAGCATAGCCAACCCCCATAAAAGGCTCTCCTCACTTCACCTGCTCTCACCCTTGGGTCTTAAGCAGCTGCAATTCAGATCAGTCTCTGTATTCAGCCCATAAAATGTGTCTATTTTTAACAAGGAGACATGATTAAATCATATCAAATGTCTTGTTTACTACATTAACCTCAGTTTCTGCTTAATGTGCTTCTCAAAGAAAAAGAGGACAGCTTGCCTGGAATGGCCAGGTTTTAGTGAGCCTATGCTGGGTACTAGAGATCTCCACTAGGGAAAAGCCAGGCTTTTCAGCCCATATTTAAAGGGGTTACAGACTCACGAGTGAGCCATAGAATTGAATGTAAGCCTTGGAATACAAGCTCAGACACAAGCACTTCCCCTTCAAGTTCCCCAAAAAGATATAAAGAATAATATTTGTATTTAGGAGGCAGAATCAAAAGTTTGTTAGTTCAAGACCAGCCTGGGCTATATAGCAAGTTCCCATTCATCCTAAGCTGTACAGTGAGATGGAAAGGGAAGAAGGTACAGAAGACATCATAGGATCGTCTTTGTTTTATAGAAAACTTTTATTTTAGGCATAAGCTGGGAGGGGGGCCTCAGATGTGCTCTTAGACGTGAAGGTGACCTGGATGCAGTGCTGGCCTGTGATCCTGCTGATGACCAGGGCTGCTGCAGCGGATCTGGCTAGCTAGGTGGGTGTCTCCTCCCATCCCCATTGCTCCCCTATGCCGCACACTTAAGTGAACCATCTCCCCAGACAAAGGAGTTACCTGCCTACCCTCCAGAGTATTCCAAGCTACTCCCCTGCTAGAACCTCCAGCCAAGGTCTCAGCATATTGTACTCGATTATCACAGGGCCCAAGGAAAGCTCACAGAACAGCCAGGCTTTAAGGCTTCTCCTAGACACAGCCTAAAGCAATGTGATAGTGTATATACAACACCCAATTTTGTCCGGCTTTTATAATGTTTTAAGATGTATTTATTTTTATTTTACGACTGAGTGTTTTGCCTACAAGAGAGAGGGCTGAATCCCCAAAATTGGAGTTACTAATGGTTATGAGGTTATGAGAATAGAATTTGGGTCATCTACAAGAGCAACAAGTGCTCTTAACCTCTGACCCATCTCTCCAGCCCCTCCACCAGCTTTCTTAGCAAAGGAGAGAGTGCAGCACATTACGATCTGTTCATTACACACAGACTAACCCCACCCCAACAATCCCACGGAGCACCTGTCTATGGAGAGCCTGCAACAATCCCACGGAGCACCTGTCTATGAGCCTGCAACCACAATTCCTGATCGATTGAAGGCCAGTGACCTCCCGACCTTGGCTCCCCTCTGACAACACAGCCAAGGTGCAGAGTCACTATGAACAGTCCAGGAGAGCCAATTCCATGAAGACTTGTTCAGTGTCTGTGAACCACAGCAGGTACTCAGGAAGCGAGAGAGCCTTCCTCCTACCTGCCTGCCACCTTGTCTCTTCAGGTGGGCCACACACACAGCACTCAATCAACAGAAGCCACATAAAAACTATTATCATCTTTGTGGCTTATGAAAAGCTGTAATTCTCCTTCCTATTTTACCAAAAGCCACCTGAAGTCACCTGTTCTCAAACACGACCCACATAAGCCGTGGAAGCTGCCGGTAGGTAGGAGAGAGGAGCCTTCCTCATTAGGAGGGAAAAACAAAGCAGTTCTAATGTGCACACACACGCCTAAATCCACCCACCCAATGCCTTCAGAAATGCCCGCAGGAGGAAGAAATTTCCTCGAATGTTCTGTGGCTGAGAACACCTGGGGTTTCGGGATGGGTGATAATGGAAAATTTACCATAAACAGGGAATGTGAATGAGCTCGGAAAGCCTTTCAGGAAGGGAGGAAAACGCAGCCTTCCGACCCAGGGTCAGGTAGGCAAGGACGGCAGCTTCCGCCAAGCAGGGAAATACAGGTAAAAAGATTGGGCCTGTGGAACTTTTGTTTTCTACACATCCAGCACCCAGGATGGCCCTGGTCAGAAGGCTGTTTGGCTTCTGGCTACCATGGTGTTTTTTCTTTCTTGACAATTCACTTCCCTAACAGGCACAGTGCCAACTCAAATGAGACTCGGAGCATTGAAAAGCCCTTCAGGTAAACAGTGTGATAAGCTAAACTGAAAAACTAGACAATGTTTTTGGACTATGAGGTAGTTGCTATGGAGACAGTTGCTAATTAACTGCTTTCAAGCAGGAGAACAAAGGGCTCAGGGCAGGCAGGCCTCTGTATCTCCTCGCGAGCGATGCAGCAAGCTTGCGCAACAGCACCTCGCTCATATCTGGAATACCTGAGACCTGGCTGGGCTGCTTCATGCCTGGGGAATTGACAAAAGTGCATTTTCTTCATCTTGACCTGGATTAACAGCACCTGGCCACCAGATCCTAGCAGGGAAGCAAGCTGCACAGCGGAAACAGGATTCAAGGGTACCCAAAAAAAAAAAAAACCTAGCCCTTTCCCATTGCTGCCTGGAGACAATAGAGAAGTGTTTGAATGAGGGGTGGGCAGAAACTTTTTTTTTTTTTTTTTTGTGGTTTGGTCCTGGGGTTGGACCAGAACTTTGCACATACATGTTAAGCACGCATTATTTCATGGAGCTATGTCCACCAGATAAATGCATGAGAGTGTCAATAATTTGTGTGCATATGTGTGTTTCTAACATGCCTGCATTTATTGAGGCCGTAAGTCTACATTAGGTGCCTTCTTCTACTTCACTGCCATGTTTTTTTAGACAGGGTCTTTTACTGCATATGGAACCCACTAATTTGGCCTGACTGGCTGCTCAGAGAGCCCACCGAATCTGCCTGTCACTACGCTCCAGCACGGGGGTTACAGACATGTGCGACTGGCCCTATCTTTTGTATAGGTGCTGCGAATCCAAATCTGGCTCCCATGCTTGTACAATAAGCACTTATCCACTGCGGTGTCACCTCAGTGCCCGTCCCCAGATCACTTGTAAATGGTAAGCTTGACTTTTCATGCTTCGATGGGGGGGGGGGGGGAGATTTCAAAACAGAGATAATAAATCTCTCCTCATTTTGATTCAACTTCCCTGCAGAAAAGTGTCTAGATATAACTCAAAAATCAACAATAAAACCCATAAACACACCATACTCTTGAGCCCTAACATTATACACACTCAATAAACAAGCACAAAAGTGCTACTGACACAAGGGTGCCTCATCACTGGCTCTGCCCTCCCCCATCACAGTCCCGAGACAGCAACGCTCAGTTCTCAAGGGCTGGTCTTGCCCCTCAGCCCTTTACCGAATTAGCACATCACCTCATCACTGCTAGTGACCAGAAGGGCTTGGAAGGGCTTCGAATGACTCTTGATACCTCCACCGAGACCCAAGTAGTTGTTGATGCCACGTTACAAGAAACCTATCTTCATCAAATAAGTGTCATTACTGCCCAGTAAGCTCTGCCTCCGAGAACACATCAAGCATTCCTCGTATTCTTAAAAATCTCAGATCAATGCAAGCTGGGGTATCCGCCTTCATTACCAGAGGCAGAATCTGGACTAAGCAGGCCATGATTCTCAGAGACACAATAAGAATTCTCAGCTGGATTCCGGGGCATCCAGGTCCATAAACAACCTTAGGAAAGCAGGAGGGTGTTCCGGCATGGCTGAGATCTCCCCACGTGCAGGAGCTCAAAATGCAGACATGCTGGGTCACACCCAGGTTCTCGGGATGCTATCTTTGCAACACCAGCCCCTTTGAGCTCTGGCTTCCACATTTACAACAGACAGCAGTTTCGGAGAGTCACTGAGCTAGCTGAGAGCTTACTACAGTCCCCAGTCTCTCCATTTATTAACTGCTTTCCTTCCCAACAGCATAAAACTGCTACAGACTTTAATTCCTTAGAAAGAGGGAAAAGGTCCTGTGACGGGACTCGTGACCCTTTCTGCCCATAGCACCACTGACCGTGTCCACAGTTTGAACTGTGGACACTGAAGCTAATGTCACACCCAGGCTGGGCTGCTGGTACAAACTGGGTCTGTTCTTGTGAGAGCAAGGAGTTAACTTGTTCTGCAGCAGGCAGCTTTTTAATAAGGCTTGCAGCCCAAGCCCCTCCCTGCCTGGGTTAAATTTCATCAGCCAGTGCCCAGGGGCATCTCACCTCCTCTCATTTCAGCTTCCTCTGCTCCTTCCAGACTGTCCCCCATCCGTCCATCCATCCACATGCTCAAAAGAACTTGCCAGCCATGACAACTGTGGCAAACATGGCATGCTGATGTAGAGAACACAAAACTCAACTGCTCCCAGCTCACAAGAGGTTCATCGGCTAGGGTCACTGACAGAGGCCCCTCCAAAACCTAGGAGAAAGGGCTAGAGAGATAGCTTAGTGGGCAAAGACTCCTGCAAGCTTGACAACCTGACCTCAGTGCCCCAGAACACATACGGTAGAGAGAACTGACTTCCACGAGTCATCCTCTGAACCCCACACAAGAGCTGTGGCAAGTGCCTTCCTCCAACAAATAAGTAAATGAAATTAAAAAAAAAAAATCTATGAGAAGCCAGTCATGGTGATGCATGCCTGTAATATGGATACCTGGGAGGCTGAGGCAGAAGGATTAAGAGTTCGAAGCTGCGTACCAAAGTGGAGACCAGCCTAGGCTACAATGAGATTTGGTCTCAAAAAGTAAACAAAACAGTGAGATTAGCTTTATGTAACAAGTACAGGTGCTCACGGGCAGAGGTGGAAACCTGGACGGTGAGAAGTCCTACCAGCCTTCCTAGAGGAAAAACTGTGGCTGTCAGGACACTCCTCCTTTTTGTACCACCACGAATGTTCACCATGTTCCCTCCCTGGATCCCAGTCTGTACGATCAAGGGGGATCAGTACTGCGGGTAGGGGTTGGGGGTAGAAGAGCTGGCATCAGTTAACATATCAGGATACATTATTCCCCACTCCTACTCACACCTAATTCTCTGGCTTGGCTGCCTCTCACACTGAGTTCACTCTCTGGTCTGGACCAGAACACACAGGGACAATAACCGCGTCTCCCAAAAGCCACCTCTGATGGTAAGAGAACAATCCCCATGCAAAAGCTTGTTCATCTGCCCTTCTGTCCAAAGTGGCCATGAAGATGCCACCGCTGCTCAACAGAAATCTCTAGACTGAAATAAACTGAGGTCTGAGATCATAGAGTAAGCAGGAACCCTAGATGGGAAGCCAGGCTCTGGCTCATCACTCTCAGACATGGTGACTACAAGCCTTTCAGGGCAGAGCCAGCCCAGGTCTGCAGGTAGAAAACAATCCCTCCACTTAATTCAACACAGTGTCTTCACCTGACCCATGGCTCACCCACTGCCCATCTCGGGCATCAACAAACTAGTGAACTGTGCTGAGGAGATTCCTGACAGCCACCGTGTACAGCTCCCCCAGGTCTTCCCAGTTCATCCAGCCCCGGAAAACCCCAGAAAAGGGACTGGTATCAAATCAGATTTTTAAAAAAGAAAGGGAAAAAATTCCCTGCAGCACCTAGAAATTTCCCTACTTTCAAAACAACCAGCATTTTCAGCCGCCTACTTCTGCCATCTAGTGTATCTACACACGGGATTCCAGATGGAATGAACCATTGTTTCCACCCGACTTGACAAGTAACCTCAAGACAGAGACTTATGTCACACACAGCTGTCAGAGTAAAGGGCTCGGCGGTCCTGTTTCAAACCGCAACGTGTCTGTCGTGTTAAGGACATAGCCCCGTCTCTCCACCTCTCTAAACAGTTTATTCTGCTGATTGAAAATAAATGACAACCCTTCTTGTCTTACAGCTGTTGGACTAAGGGATATAGTATCTAAAAAGGCGAATGTAAATTAAATTATAAAGCATTATGAGAGTTATGTTTGGGGGAGCTGTTTTCTGTAATAACACAGACAAGACAGACAGACAAAATCTGATTGGAGGGGGGCTTGAAGTTAAGCATGAGGGAGCATACCTACAATCCCAGCACTCAAGAGGGAAGGAAGAAAGAAACACGAAGATTTGTGGGAATAAAAGTCAACCAGCTGGGAATTCAATTGGCAATAACGGACTCAAAACATCTGAATTAGGAGGGTCAAGAAATATGAAAAATATGCCCTTTTCAAACAGATTTTTCTTTTAAGTTTTTTTGTTGTTGTTGTTAATTGTGTGCCTATATGTGGGTATGCGCATGTGAATGCAGTACCCACAGAGGCCAGAGAGGGCATCAGATCCCCTTGGGGCTGGAATGACAAGCAATTGTGAGCTGCCTGGCCTGGGTGATGTGAAACAGTATCAGGCCCTCCGCCCAACCAGTAGGTGCTTTTAGCAGCTGAGCCAGTCTCCAGCCCTTAAATGACATTTTAGCTGCAGTGATTGATACCTGTGAAAGGAGAGGCACAAACACACTTTTCATGGTTGTTTTAAAATTTAAGTAATTTAAAATTTAAACTTAAATAAATTACATTATATAAAGAAAAAGCAAAGCTAGCACAGAGTTATTTTTAATTTGAAAGTGAGACCTGCAAGTAAATTGCAAGCAAACCGTGGGTAAGCATTTCTCATAAACCTGTGTTCTCGGGTCATAGTCTGCCTTTAGCAGCCACCCAACGAGAACACGACTGTACCTCAGGACCGCCCATCTTTCTACTCTCGACACGGCACCAGCGAACAAATCACCAGGTTTGTGTTTCTGTTTATTGCTTACAGGAGAGGAAGGAATGAAAGAGGAAAGAAAAGTAATTCCGTTGCTGAGTCTCCATCTGGACTCCCTCCCGCTCAGTGTGATGGGACTGTCCTAGGACATTAATCACTACCACCACAGCAACTCAAGCTCCTTTTATGGAGACGGAGCATCTAGAGTCTCGCAGCATCTGAAGGAAAAGGGGAGTAGAGCTGCGTTTGTGCCAAGCTCTGTAAATGTAAGATCTGTTTCCCTCCAGGAAGCACACAGAGCACCCTGCTTTCAACGTACCAAAAGCCTTTCCTGGTTTGCTTGTTTCAAGAAATGCACCGACTAGTTCCAATTCCCTCCATGCATGGAGCTCCGAGATCCTACTATGTGAGGACCAGTGCCTTGTATCTGATGGGAGAAATACAATCAGATTCTAGCCATTAAAGAAGACAGCTTACCCCCGACTTGAACCCTAGTAAGGAGCTGGGTTAACAGCTCAGTGGTGTGTTATCAAAGTAAGTCAAGTTGCAGTAGAGTTAACGAAACATGCCAGACAACACGAGGACTCTTGAGTCTGGAGGAAAGAGAGCAAAGGAAGGCGAGGTGGTCTGGAAGGGGCTGGTGGAAGTGGAACTGGAAGCCAGAGGCTTTCATCACAGGAAGCTGAGAGCTTTCCAGGAGAGGCAGTATAGCTCCCAATCAGCAATCAAGCATCTATGGAAGGGGATGTTATACACCAGCTGAAGTCAAGGTACAGGATGGGAGCATGGAATGAACAGAAACAAGGTGAGCGGTGCTGAGGCCACCAGGATAGGAGCATAAGGTGATAACAGGCACAGTACTTCTCCGCCACTACCTTTTTGAAACAAGGTCTCACTATGGCATTGAGCTCAGAGGTCTACCTGTCTCTCCCTCCAAATGCTGGGATTCAAGGCAGATACCACCACAAGACTATCTACTGACCCCACTATCTAATGAAAGGAGTCACTTTAATTTTTTATCCTATTTGCAAGGATACGCACAGCCAGAAGATTACTCCTGTATCAAGCAACTTGGACTTGGGTGGTAAACCTCTAAGGGGAAATGAGCATACAATGTGTGCCCCAGGGAGAAACATGAGCCTGGTGTGGTGGCCTACTCTTGCAATCCCAGCACTCAAGAGGTTGAGAGAGACAGGAGGAACTGTGATGAGTTCTAGTACAGCCTGGGATACACAGCAAGTTCCAGGCTAGCCAAGAATACATGGCAAACCCTACAGCAAAAAGGGCAAAAAGATGGCTCAGAGATTAAGATGCCTTTAAAGAAGACCAGAGTTCCGTTTTAGGCACTCTTATCCGGTGGTTTACAATTTTGGGGGGATTTGACACCCTTGGCTTCTGTGGGCACCCACATGAACATGCCCCATACATACACATAGACACAAATAAATTCAAAAATAAAAAGCAAAAAGGAGGAGGAGGAGACTCAAGGATTAACTACATCTTCCAAGGGGGCTGAGTCGGCCAAGAAGTTTCCAAAAAAGGAATAGACAGGGGCCAGCAAGGAGGATGGGCAGGTAAGTGTCTGCTGTGAAAACCTGCTAGTGTCAGCGCAACTCCAGAACTCTGTACAGATACAGAGCGGGATCTGATGGATCAGGCTTCTCGGGGCGGGGAGGGGCGGGGCAGGGAGACCCAGAAAGGCAGAACAGCCGGGGAACTTGTACTTCAGCGAGTCTGAAAGTCATCACCAAATGGCAGAAACAAGGGAAACTCTGTCTACACGGTAGAAGGGGAGAACCAGCTCCCCCAAAGTTGTCCCACGGCACACATGAGCCTGCTACACACACACAAGGGAGGGGCAATATTCTAAACTTGATAGATGGCCTGGCGGTGGTGGCGCACGCCTTTAATCCCAGCACTTGGAGGCAGAGGCAGGCGGATCTCTGTGAGTTCCAGGCCAGCCTGGTCTACAAGAGCTAGTTCCTGGACAGGAACCAAAAGCTACAGAGAAACCCTGTCTTGAAAAATCCAAAAAAAAAAAAAAAAAAAAAAGGTGATAGATGGAGGTAGAGGAGGAGCAGACAGGCAGCCCTTGAAGTGAAGAGCACTTGGATCAGCAGCAGTGTTGGAGTCCCTGCTCTCACCCATATGGCCTGCCACAGTCCCAAAGGGAGACGCCAAGCCCAAGTGTTCTTAACCACCAAGCCATCTCTCCAGCTCCCAACACCAGAGGTTTTTAAATGAGTGAATGAGAGAGAGAGAGAGAGAGAGAGAGAGAGAGAGAGAGAGAGAAACAAGAGAGAGAGAGAGAAACAAGAGAGAGAGAGAAACAAGAGAGAGAGAGAAACAAGAGAGAGAGAAAAAAACAAGAGAGTGAACGCGCGCGCGCGCGCGCGTGTGTGTGTGTGTGTGTGTGTGTGTGTGTGTATTTAGAAATCTAGGTGAAATTAAGCATAAGATATTTTCCAGCTATCAGAGATGTTTTACATGTAAAGACCCAGCACTGATCATGAGCTGGGAGAGTGAGTGTTACTTTTGTGGTGGAGTGGCAGGATTATCAAAGCTCTTAAAGAAAATAATCCAACTCGACTCCATTTTGGAAATTGCACTAAGGAAATTACCAGTATTGTTACTCTAGGATAGTCACATTAACTAATTGTGGAAGGGGAAAAAGTCACTTTAATCACAATCAAAAATAGGTAATTAACAAATAAAGCATATTTGAATATATATGGATATGCATTTCCCTATGTACATTTCTTGATGCATACTTATAAAATTTTAAAATAACTTCAGAGATTTTTCAATGGGTAGTGGCACAGGCCTTTAATTCTAGCACCTGGGAGGCAAAGGCAGGCAGATCTGAGTTCAAGGCCAGCCTGGTCTATGGAGGAATTCCAGGACAGCCAGGGACCTAAGGAGAAACCCTGTCTAGGAGGAAAGAAACTACAATCTCAATATTCAATTTTATAAAAAGTTACAGGCATATATATGTGTGTGTGTGTGTGTGTGTGTGTGTGTGTGTGTGTGTGTGTGTATAAACTTAATTAGGCCCAGCTCCCTACACTGTGCTAAGCAAACCATTCATGTTGCATGGTCAATGCATAACCAAATACTCACTTGATTAGCTTTCAGAATAGGAATTGAATTTATTTTAATGCTTTTCAGTTTCTTCTAGTGCTACAACTAAAAAGGAAAACAAGGAGCATGCTTCAAAATTAGAAAATCTGAATTACAATTTTCGCTAAGAATCATTTGCATGGGGGATAAGGTCACTAACTTTGATTTTCACTGTTTTGCCATGCTCCTGGCATCATACCGACTTTTCTGGGTCTCATTTAATCCTCATAGTAGCTACACAGCTGGTCCACAGAACTGCCCTGGGTTAAAGCTGATGACCCACTGGGGACCAAGTACAGGTTCTGCAGACAAAAGCTAGTCTGTACACACCCCATACTCATATTCTAACACCGGGCCTTCTAAGAGAGCAGCGCAGTGCGGTCCCGAGAACCACTGCACATATAAATGTGAGCATCATACAAGCACAGGCAGCTTTTGTGAAGAACAACGGGGGCGACAATAACACGTGTTCAGACAGGCGATTTGTACGCTTAGCCAAAAACTTTCTAAACAGAACATAGTGAACTCCTTTCCTTTCCCCTTGCTCCCTGGAGGCCTAAGGGTGCCCACAGCACCTCCCCACCCAAGGAAGGGTCAAGGTCAGATACCTAAGAAATGCCCCAGAGGGGATAGGCACTGTTGACTACCAGACCAAGTGCTGGAAAATGCTCTTAAAAGCACTCACTTTCATCTCAGGTCACTGTAGGTCACCCATCAAGGGTTCTAATCAGGAAGGTGATCCCAAGTGTCCCCAAGCACCTGAAGGAGTGTCCTAAGACACACCTGAAGTCAGGCCCTCAGCCTCACCTACCAGCCCCTAGTCTGGATTTCAGGAACTCAGAATCTACAACTCCAAGTCTAAATGCTCCCTTTGCTGAGCTTGTTAATTCTAGAACCTCAAGGCTTCCTAAATTCCGTGGTTTCCTGTGGCTACCCACCTTTATCCTGGTAGCTACTGACGACCTAACAGAACTCATATCCCAAAAGGAGGAGAGCACTGATTTATTGGAACTGTCTTAACGTGGTCCCGAATCTCTGTCAAAAGCCCTGGGGCTGAAACTTAATTCCTGCCCTTCACTCACCCACCCTGTCACCTATAACTGGTTGCAGCCAGGAAAAGCCTGTCGCTCAGGTATCTCAATCATTGGAATCTTGCCCTGCCCACCTTTGAAACTGTTGACAAGACCTTATCAGGTCTTTCAGAGATATCCCATTCCTGACAGAACCTCCCAAAAGGCAGGAATCCCTCTTCCAAAGCCTGCAGCCCACAAAGCAAGAGGTCCACCAGCTGGTTCTGAGGACTGCAGGGCCAACGCCCCGACACCTCACAAACCTTTCACTGATAAAGGATTCTACCAAGCTGCTTTCCTGCAACACAGACAAAGGCTGTAAAGGAGGGAGGCTGGATATCTGGCACAGACAGACCCACTATACAAAACCATCCTGGGACCACCTCCACGGAGTGCCCTCTTGCCCAGTCCCTAAGAGATCAGGGCGCTCAAAGGCTGCCCATGTACAGTGCTCCCTGTACGTGTGAGTCTGCATACAAGTTTCTTTGCTTCTCTTGGACGGATCGATGCCTTCAGCAGAACGACTCTGCTGAACATCTGAGAACTCCCTGGTTGCTGTTCAAGGAAGCTCACCACTCACTCTCACCGGTAATGAGAGGGGGAGCCCCAGTTCCTCATTCACCCACACCATCAATCAGCTTATTGACCACAACGATGGCTATGTCCTAGCGTGTAAGGAGGTTTCTCTGTGTCTGGAATACACAGAGGGATCCAGTGCTTCTGTGTGCCTTTTGGCACTTTCTACACCCTTAAGAGGGACCCGCCTTCTTAGACCCACTAGCAACATCAGTGAAAGCTAGGGTCAATAAACGATGAGCATTGATTTGCTCAGGCAACAGCTAGGGAAATTGCACACACACATCTTCTCAACCTCACACAGGGGTGAGGACACTATTGTCCTCTCTGCCCAAACTTAATCAGGCATTCACTAGACAAATGCTGTCCCTAGGAGCACAGAGGAACACTGGAACAGCTTTCAAGCGGTATGCTGAAGCAGCAAGCCACCTGAGGTAGGATGACTTGCCCGCAGAATTCAGCTAGACGACAGAGGCAATGTCTAGGTGTTGTGCCCAAGTATCAGGATAGGGCAGAACAAAACACCCATCCCTGGCCATGCTAGGGAGAAAGCTCCCCTGTAAGAGGCTTCAGAGCCCGGCTCAGGCTCAGGATCTATCCCTGGAGAGGAGGACCCCGTCTGCAGTGATGGCTATTCCCCTGGCCAGAAGCCCAGGGACAGAGCCCTGCAGAGGTGATGAGCTGAAACCTGTAGCAGGCACACTGTCACTGAGGCTGGAAGCTGTCACCAGCAAGTGACAGATTTAAATAGCAGAGCAGGGACTCATACAGCTCAGGCCTGACACAGGCTTCAAAGCAGCTGGAGGCCACAGCCCCCAACTGGGCCCCTTCTGCTCCCTGAGCCCACTGGGCAAGACCTAGGACGTGAAGTGGTGTCTGCACACCAGCTGAGACCTGGATAGGACCAACGCAGGGCAGGGTGAGGCTCACAGCAGCCCAGCTGAGCCCAGTCACAGCCCCGGCCAACCGCAGACTTCCATGTGAGAGAGAGACAGAGATAGATAGATAGATAGATAGATAGATAGATAGATAGATAGATAGATAGATAGATAGATAGATAGATAGATAGATAGATAGATAGACAGACAGACAGACAGACAGACAGACAGACAGACAGACAGACAGACAGACAGACAGAGGGCGGGGAGAGAGAGAAGAGTGCTCTCTCAGCTTACATCTGTTGATACTAATTATCAAGCTGGCTGGGCAGCCATCTGGAGAGGGGGGCCGGCAGGAAGGCAGACTCACTGGAACTTGGGGCTTCCATCTATTTGGTGTCTATATGTCTCACCTGCTCGTCTACCCTCAAGACATCAGGAAGGTGTGGGCTACACACCCAAACCTGAATTGGAATGTCCCTGGATACTCCATCAGCAAGTCCCAGTCAACAAATAATGGGGCTACAGAGCTGGTTCAGTGCTAAGAGTATGTGACAGCTCTTGAGGACCAGGGTTCGATTCCTGGCACCCATGCTGGGCCTCTCACAGCTGACTGTAACTCCAACTTCAGGAGCTGTGATGTTACGTCTGGGGTCTGCAGGAATTTGCACTCGTGCGCACACGCATGCACATACACAAACACGTACACGTAATTTTAAAGTAATAAAGATGACCTGTGGGATATATACATAAATATGAATGTGCAACAACTTAATAGAAGAAAAGGTAGTGGGGTTGAAGGAAGGAGAGGTAAGGGTAAACAATGTACTATTTTTACTTATAAAAAACTAAATAAAACAATAAATCTTTACTAACGAAAGCAATGCTGGCAAGGATGGTGTTGGCCACATACTGGGAACTTACATAAAATCTGGGTACTGTGGGAGGGGCCGGTACAAGTCACCTCATTTCATTGGCAGAAGTACTCTTCCACACAGGTTTTACTATTCACATTTTTCAAGTTGCATTTATGTATTTAGCCGGGAGCGGAGGGGGGGGGGTCATCACAATTTGTGTGTGAAGATCAGAGACAGCTTGCAAGAACTACTTCTCCTTCCATCCTATGAGTGCCAGGGATAGAACTGAGACACGGGGCTTGGCAACATACGTCTTTACTCCACTGAGCCATCTTGCTAGCCCCATTATTCCCATTTTACAGAAAGGACTGTGAGTCGGAGAAATTACAGTCAAAGGTGAGAGGGAAAAACGCTAGCGCTTTCTTCTCTAGAGTAAGCAGTGCTCGCTCACCAGTGAGCAGCCTCAGTTACACTTGCAGTATGTTTTAATATATGATCCACCCCTTCATGAATGAATGAATGAATGAATCAATCAATCAATCAATCAATCCCTGGCCTATAATGGGAAATCTATTGTAAATCAATTGCCTTGTTAATTACCCTCATACCTGTATGTAGCTTTACTCCCTGAGTTTTCCAAGCCTGCCATGATCCCTTGAGCTGTGACCTAGGCACGGGACGAACACTGGCTCCAGGGTCTGCTCAGTCCTCACTCTCAGTACAACTGGGTCTTGAGATACGTTCCTAGCTGTAGGCACCAGTCTATTTTCATAGCTGAAATCTGTGTGCTGCAGACATGTTCATGCGTCTTCTGTTTGGACCTTCTCAGACATATTTTGTGGGTGTTCTGAAAACGCCCAGCGAGTCCTCGGCAAGGCCTGCTTACCAGTCTGCCTCTAGTCAACAGGCTTGTCGACGGTTTTTGGAAAATATTTGCCTCTACTGTCAAATTCCCGTCATCAAACTGGCTGACATTTAGAATAATTTTCACTACTTAAAAGCCAAGCCTTTATAGACCCAGTATTTTTCCCCCAAAGAACATAGTTATTTTATGAAATCAAATGAATATCTTTACTTTTGAATATATTCACTGTTTGAATATATTCCATTTAAATGTTTTCTTTGCACACTTATTTATTGGTTTTTATGTATACAGGCAGGCATGCCACAGCGTAGGTATGAGGGTCAAGGGACAACAAAGGAGTCCATTCTCTCCTTCCAATGTATGCATTCCGGGATTCGAACTTGGGTCATCAGGCTTGGCAGTAAGCTCCTTTACTTGCTGAGCCATCATGCTGACCCTGTTCATATAGCATTTGCAGTCAGGTCTAGATGTGTAGTTCAGACTGGCCTTGAACTCTCTCGTCCTCTCAACTAAGCCCACGAGTGCTGGGGTTCCGGGTATGCAGGTCGCTCCCAGCTTGTTTGAATCTCCAAAGTAGACTTCCTGGGCCAGGTAAAACAGAGTGCCTTATCTGCCTTTTGAGATTGGAAAAGAAAGAGGTGTCAGGCTCATCAGCTCACTAACAATTTCAATTTAAGCCAATTAGTACACAGGCATGCTTCAAAAACAACTTCAGGCTAGAGACAGGACTGGATGGCTAGGAGTGCTTGCTGTGAGAGCCTGGCATCCGGAATGCCTGGAACCCTGTCGCTGTACAGGGTGGAGACAGGAGGGTTATTGCCCTGTCTCAAAGAGAAGTGAAACAGGGCACCAATGTAGCCTCCATAAAGGCACTAGAATGGACGGACAGGGACAGACACATGGACACACACACATACATACAAGGGGGTTCTGTGGGCAAACAACATACCATGTTTTACGTGCTGACTCTATATACACACATTATCTGCAGATAATTACATATAACTACATACATATATACATGAAAGTAGAAGGGGGCTTGTCTGGGAGACAGGCAAGAGAAGGGGACAGAGAGCCATCTTTGAGGGGTGGGAGCCATCTTTGCTGGCTAGGTATCGAGCTAGCATATTCCATTTGCCTGTCACACCTCCCACCACACTGTAATCTCCACCAATTCAGGAGTTCACACCTGGCTTTACTAAGTGCAGTATCCCCAGTGCCTGGGACAGCATCTGCCATACATTGTTCCTGACACTCAACTAACCGCCATTGGACTGTATAAAAGATCACTATGATTGACTCCCCAGCCTCGTTGCCGTCCAACCCCCACAGTGGCGCCTGTACCTCTGCATTGATTGGCTCTTCACACACACACACACACACATGCCTCTATAGTGATTGGTCCACCTGTACTCTGCAGTGATTGGCTCCCCTGTGCCTCTACAGTGATTGGTTCTCCGGTACCTCTACAGTGATTGGCTCTTCACACACACACACACACACACACACACACACACACACACACACCCCTCTATAGTGATTGGTCCACCTGTACTCTGCAGTGATTGCCCCCCCCCCACCGTGCCTCTACAGTGATTGGTTCTCCTGTACCTCTACAGTGATTGGCTCCCCTACCTCTGCAGTCAGCAAAGCTGGCCTGTTTCTACTAACTGGGGTTGCCATGCAAAACACACATCGCATGATTGAATTAAAAAAAAAAAAACTTTATCTGCAATTAAAATCTAACTGGGCAAGCCACACAGGACATGGCAATCTGTACTAATTACAGGAGAGCGCGGTCAGATTCAGACCACCCAGGACCCCAGGGGAGGCAGAACTCTAGGGTGCCATCTGAAGACCTAGTGACCTTTTCTGTCCTTTATTACTGAGGCCCTGTGGTCCAAGTTCTGCCAGACTTGGATGAGAAATGGGTTGGTGCTGGCTATGACAGCTACAGGACAGAACCCTGGCGCCCACCTCTTCTGCTGTCAAAGGTCCTACGCTGCCAAGGGTTGAGAGGCCCAGCTGCGGAGATGGAAACAATACAGGAGAGGCAAGTAACCAGCTCCCCTTCCTTCCTGCCAGGAGTCTGCAGCCTCGGGCTTTGCTCGGCACCTGCATAATGCCTCAGCTGAGGGGTTCAGCTAGTCACAGTCCCCTGGAGGAGAAAGTGGCTCTTGTGATCCATGTGCTGCCAGCAGGCCACCCTGGCCATGGGAAGCCCAAGTGCCTCTTTAAAATAAAATTACCGGCATCTAGATGCTGTACCATCACGCATGGACTTTCAAAGAACAGACAGAGAGTCCTATGGTTTTCCTCAGGGTTCCCCACCTGCTCTCCTGGATCTCCAATGAGGGAAGGCCCTGAAGCTTCTGTTCCATAGACCTCAAAGTATCCATATCTAAAAGTCCCTGGTACCTAATGTCATGGGATGAGGATTGGGAGAGGGGAGCTATGTGGGAAGGGGGAAGATCCCATTTCCTACTTTGCCTGCCATGGCCCTGGTTGTTTCTGGTTCTCCTGGTGTCATGACAAGCACTTATTCTCCAAAGTGTTTGTGTTTGGATTTTAGACGAGATATCCATCCTAGGCTGGGAACACTGGGAACAACATCTGAGCCCTGGGACTGGAATGTCAGAAGGGGACAGCCATGTGGGAGCAGCTGCAAAACAAGGCAGCCAGTGTGTCCCCAGAACTCAAACAGGGAAAGGGCCTCACTGGAAGCAGCTCTCTGAAAGCTGAGGCGGCCGGCTGCCCTCTCCAGATCCCCTAGCCTTGAGTTCCAGGAGCAGCTGCTGGGAGCCTGCCCTCCCCTCCACACCAGCCCACAAGAGCACATGCAGGCCCACACGTCCTCAGAACTCCAGGCCCCCAGAAAGGCCCAGTCCTGGCTCAAGCACATCTTCACATGAGGTTATCAAATGACTGGGAAGCCACCTTTGATCTGACCCAGAGAAAGGACAGGCCCTGATCTTCCCCTCTTACCAGCCATCTCTGGGTTTTTCTAGGCCCTGGGGCTGGCCCCCAAATACCAAGTTAATGTGGGTTTAGAAAGGGGGACCATACCTGCAGGCTTTATCATTCACTGGGGAATGGAAGCTGCAAAAGAGAAACACCACGGGGAGTCAAACTCCCGGAAAAGGGTAAAGGAAAACACACTGCGCCCAGACAGCTTTGGTGTTTGGAAAGGCAAGGATCATGGGGGTGAGCAGCAACTGTCCTTCAGGGAGCTCAGAGTAGAGCAGGGCAGGGCATTAGCATTCCCCAGGCTGGCAGGAAAACCATCATGTCTGCATCCCACTTGGCCAGGAGGCATGTCAGAATACTTAACACATGGACCTCAGGCTCCTTCACCACATTTGCCCGGTTTCAGGAGCCATCAGATGCTCACTAAGACATTCACATGACTTAGCTAGATGACATTCTGACTACAGGTGGCTCTTACTGCTTCCTCTGGGCTCTCCTCTCCTCTCATTCTTCCTCTCTGTCCTGTACGGCACCAACACAGTCTGCTCCTAACCCCAAACTGTGTTGATGTCTTCCAAATATCCTGACCTGTTGGGGAGCCTGTGGAGAGTCCCGCTGCATGGAAACTCCCCAATCCAAATGCACCACTTCAAAGACGCCCCTAAAACCTGCTCCTCCCTGCAGCCTACCATTCCCTGTAATGCAATGTCCCATGACATTGTCAGCCATGCAGATGAAAAGCCTCCATCCTACCACCCCAGCACTGTAAGCTCAAATACCCATCCTATTCCCTGTTCTTGCCTCTCCCACAGCCTCTGCCAGGTTCAAACCCTCCTCATTTGCCAGGAGTAGTACTTCAGAGATAGCCTCTTATAGGGAAGAATAATTCTCCCAAGCAGTAGGCGAATATCCTAAAAGCACAAGGTTTCTCTCCCCTGTGTTTATGGTGCTTTCTCACAATCTTGGCTCTCCCTTGACATCATTACCGCGTATCTGGTTCTGTCCTTCTAGATGCTCCACACTCTAGCCCTACTCTCAATCTGTGCATTCCTGATTCATATGAGCTAGATCACAAGTCTGAGCGAGCCAACGGCTAGCCAGGACCACAGCCTGCTAAGTTACTGGTAAGCTGAGCTCATTAACAGCTTACATTGAGAATGACCACTCTTCAAAATAACTTTCAAACAACTCAAACTAAACTCAGAGAGGACCTGGAAAAAGAACATGCATGTATCCCTATGTGTATAGCCCATGCCCAACATGTGAAGATACCTCAGGGATACAGACAGGGCAGTCAAGCCCCACTGAAGTTTTCTCTCACCAGAAGCAGCAGCCTGGGCTCCTGGGTTGTTTCTTATCTAAAACATGAACAGCGTCCCTCATTATTTCATCAGAACATCCTCAAATGTGTTTTTAAAAAATGGTGAGACAGGCCGGGCGGTGGTGGCGCACGCCTTTAATCCCAGCACTTGGGAGGCAGAGGCAGGCGGATCTCTGTGAGTTCGAGACCAGCCTGGTCTACAAGAGCTAGTTCCAGGACAGGAACCAAAACCACAGAGAAACCCTGTCTCGGGGGGAAAAAAAAAAAGGTGAGACGTAACGAAGCAAATCTCTCGGGGTAAATGATAGGCTTATTACTAACACCTTCCACCAAGTTGGACAAGCTTGAAAGTCTGCAGAGAAGAAGTTGCTCTGCTGAGGGAAGGGCAGAGAGAGAGACAGAGTCACCGCATCTGCCCTTGGGCAGTCCTTAGGGATCTGGGACTCACAGACATACACACACAGACCCGAACTGAACTCAACAGTTCTTAGCATAATTTCCGAGAGTCAAATCTGCTGAGCTCTTCTGCCAGATGGTTAGCAGTATGCTGGGACAGCAGCTGGAGCTCCCCCGTGCCTGTGAGACCAAGGAAGCCTTCAGAGACCAAGTGTCTTCTCCAAAAGGCTTATTTCCTATTTTATATGTGCCTGGGAATGCCTGCATATCTGGTGCTATGGAGAAGTCTGATCCTCCTAAAACCAGAGTCACAGGGAGCTGTGAACCAACACGGGGTGCTGGGAACTGAACCCAGGTCCTCTGCACAGGCAGTTGATGTTATTAACTGCTTGGCCATCTCCAGCCCCAGACAGGATATTTATTTTTACAAGGCCTTGAAAGTCCAGTAGGATTTTACCAAGCCGAGAGTGGGATCAAGGATGCTCCCAGAACCAGGAAAATTCATTCTCCCTCTTCCACTGTAACCTGGAGCAGAAACTACCAAGGCAGGCAGCAATATGGGAACTCTAGGCTCCTGGGACAGCAAAGAGATCAGAGCTCTGGCTCTGGACCCAAACTGTGCCTTGTGGCTTGGCTGAACAACTGCCAGCTATATAATCCTGGGCAATTAATTAGACTTCTATGGCCCGTGATGATGTCCAAGGCTGCAGTTACTTTAGGTGTGTGACTGTCCTTGTCAGGACATTACCGTGCCCTGGATCTCATCAGAGAAAGGTCACGGTGAGCTCTCCTTACAAGTCATTCACTGTATGTATTATGGGAATGACAGCAGCCATTGTAAAATTCCAGAGGCTCAAACGAGTGCTAAGTATTTAGACTAGTACCTGGCACACTACACACAATAAAAATAATTAATGTTTTTATTATTACTTCTACTATGATTCTCCGTCACAACACCTGCCCGGTTCAGTCCAGGCTTTAGTAACACACCTTTCTTTCTTCCTTCCATCCTCCTCCCTCCCACCTCTCTTTCTTCTTTGTTTTTATTTATTTTGTTTTTAAAACAGGGTTTCTCTGTGTACCCTGGCAGTCTAGGAACTAACTCTGTAAACCAGGCTGACCTTATACACAGAGATCTGCCTGCCTCTGTCTCCCAGGCGCTCATGCCTAGCCACAGGAAAACACACTTCAAAGGGTTCTTCTCACTATGCAGGCTCCTGAGAAGCCTAGGCAGCTTGAAATGCCCAAGAGTGCTGTCCCACGTCACCTTACTGAGAATGCTTGCCCACACAGTTTATAGCCCTAGTAACCTAAGCAACCTGATAACACACTTCATAGTCAACATCCTATCTCCACTGCAAGTTGCATTTGGCCGCAAGACAAAAAAACACAACCACACACCCTAGTGTGGAGTCTGCAAGTTGAAAAACAGGTAATCTGATACCTAACACACGGGACGCTCTGCCTCCCCGACACCCTTTTCACAATCAACTGTTTAAGGCTGCAGCTACTTTAGAGGCACATCTGTCCTTATCAGCACATCATGGAGCCCCAGACCTCACTCAGTAAGGCGGTTATAAACAGCCAGCTCTCCTAAGCTGTCAGGGAAGAACTGTGTTTGGAGTCGAGTCATTCAAGGAGGACAGGGGTCAGGGTCATCTCAATACTGCAGGGCAGCTAGCAACTCACAGGTGATAAAGAGGACAGGCAAGAGCAGTCATGGAGAAAGCTAAACTTATAAAAATACAGTAAATGTTACCTGGCATTGGGTTTATCAATCACATGCCCTCCACAGAATTCTCTTTTCTAAATTTGCGTAAAAAGTTTCTGTCACCTGCATTTAAAAAACAATGCTATACAGAAAACTTTCAGGTAATGACTCAATTCATCTCAATTCATTTCGCAAGGAAGGAAGGAAGGAAGGAAGGAAGGAAGGAAGGAAGGAAGGAAGGAAGGAAGGAAGGAAGGAAGGAAGGAAGGAAGGAAGGAAGGAAGGAAGGAAGGAAGGAAGGAAGGAAGGAAGGAAGGAAGGAAGGAAGGAAGGAAGGAAGGAAGGAAGGAAGAAAAAGCTATAAACCGGGCATAGAGGCACATGCCTTTAGTCCCAACACTCATGAAGCAGGGAGGCAGGTGGATCTCTGGTGAGTTTTGAGGCCAGCCAGGTTTACAGAAGGCATTCCAGGACAGGCAGGGTTGCCCTCAGGGGTGAAGGGGAAGGATGGGGGACAACAACAACAAAAGATGCTGTAAGGCTTTGGAGCACATGTTGTGTCCCACCACCCCCCTTTTAAAAAGATGTATTTATTTTATGTATATGAGTGCTCTATCTGCGTGTACGATTTTAATGCCAAAAGAAGGCATCAGATTCCACTAGCAATGGTTGTGAGGCCATGTGGTTGCTGGGCATTGAACTCAGGACCTCTGGAAGAGCAGTCAGTGCTCTTTTAACCACTGAATCATGCCTCCAGCACCACCCCGTTCCATTTTGTTGAGACAAGGTCTCTCATTAAGCAGCTCTTATTATTCTAGAACTAACTAGGAAGACCAAGATGGCCTCAAACTCAAGAGAGCCACCTGCCTCGGTTTCCCAAGTGCTGGGATTAAAGGTCTGTGTCAATGACTGACAATTTTTCCCCCCAATAAATCCAAAGGCCCAGGCAGCAGGCTTGACTGCCACATCTTTCAGTCTGCATTCTAGAAAGTCACCAGGGAGGGAAAAGTGTTGACACAGGAGGAGAAGTTAGAGAAATAATATCCAGATGGGCTTCAGAATGCAAATTAGACGTTGCTATTTATCTGAAGAGGAAGCGCTTAGAAAAGGGAAGGTGGGAGAAACATCAGGTCAGTGACCCCCTCTGCAACGCCTATGATCTAATGAGTGATTAGAGTCAAGGGAGATCCTGCAACTGCTATAAAGTCCCTGGAGCATCTTCAAATGCTAAACACACCAACTATGCTTAAAGGCAGGGCAAGTAGGAGATTATTTGCCAGGAAACTGATACAAAGAATAGCATGTCATCAGAAAAACTACTGGCATTTAAAAAAAAAAAAAGATACTCCCCAGAACACACCCAGAATAAACCAGGTCTACTCTCAAGTGTAGGCTGAATAACAGAAAATCCCCACTCGGCAGAGATCCAACTCCTTCTGATGACACCCATTTTCTGGACATCTAAAGAATGGATCTGTGTGTGTTCCCCACCCCCGACCCCAGCACTTTCTCATGAGGCAGAATACAGGACAACGCTGACTGACCTGCACAGCTGACTGACTGACCCAAGTGTCTGGACACCTGTTTAGTCCTGCACGCGTGTCCTAAAACCCAAGCTGAGAACAATCTGTCCTGCCTCTCCACCCCAGCACAGGCCCTGTGACTCCCTATGTCCTAAGCTCGGCAGCCCAGCCACCCCAAGTGAGAGAAGAGATGCTCTCTGAAGCCCACCCTTCCACCCTGGGGACACCTTGCCACAGTGCGCCCAGGCACCATGGCTCCTTCGCTACTATTTGCTGTTCTTCGCAATTGTCTTTAATGAGTAGTTCTTACTTAGAGGAAAAAATAAAATTTATATAATTATCTTTTCCTCTAATTCCAAAAGTAACATATGCTCACTATTTTTAAAACCCCATTAATACCAAATCCTGTAATAGAAAGGGGTACGGCCGTCCGTTTCCCCTCAGCACCCACTGTAAATGACTCCAGATTGTTCTCTGTGATCCCACCCACATAATGCATTTATGAGACTTTACAGTTCCTAGGTTGAAAGATAGCAAAGGCAGAACCTTTACTTAGTAGTCAACGAAGCATTGCAATGGTTATATATAAATGGTAATTTAGAGTTGTTGATAAATTTCAGAATCAACAGAGAATAGGATATAAACAGATAAACTAGACCACACACTCTCCTGTGAAATGCAAGCCATCACTAACCAAGGCCCTGGGGCTGCAGAAGTAGAGGCCGGAAGGAAGAAGGAGGTGAGGGAGGACAGTATGGCTGACAGCATCTGTCCTCTTCCTTCTCTCAGAGGCTGCAGTGCCTCCTGTCCACCATGGGGCTCATCCTCTCTGCCCACAACAGGCTCCTTCAGGTTCCTCCCATCCCCGGTAACTCAGGCCCATAAAAGTCCCCTCTACACACACTCCATTCTTCCTCTGCAGAAACTCTGCAATACTGTAGCCAATCTCTCCTTAAGAAAACTCCTTGAGTTGTGCCTTCCAAAAGGCCCGGGACCAGGTCTGTTGGAAGCATGTTCTCTCACACATGACTGCTGGGGAGGAGGAATACCCCGGCTTTCTTAGCTCCATTCTGCTGCTGATAACTGGCCTGTGGAGACCTCACAAGTGCATACAGTGTGGAAGCAGACAAAAAGGAGGCATGTCTTTTAACCCTCCAGTCCCTTCTCAAGTCCTGCCATCTGCTGTTTATTGGGTTCATGCTATTCAAATCTCTCAAGTTCTTTCTACCCATACCGAGGGGTCACCTAAAGGGCCCCCAGTAAGGGTGACTCAGAAAGCTTATCCACAAATACACACTGTACTTCTTCCAGATGGAAGCGGTAGCCAAACCAACCCAGCACAGATCACTGATGGCCCTAGATGCTCTTCTTGCCTCCATGGCCACGGCCCACATCCACACACTCTGGTATGCCAGTGTCCACACCACGAAACTCACTCCACAGCCACATCCACACACCCAAGTATACCAGTGTCCAAGCCACGAAACTCACTCTACGGCCATGGCCCACATTCACACAGCCAGGTATACCAGTGTCCACACCACGAAACTCACTCAGAATCCTCCTGTCTACTCAAGAACCTGCAATCCTGACCCTACTCTCCTACCCAAGAGGTTCTCCAACAGCCTCTATCTGTCATGACGGCCCCTCTGCATCTCCCATGTTCTCCACCCACACACACACACACCAGCTCCCGCTCTCATTTCAGGCTCTGAATAGACCCAAGATATTTAATCATGCTAATAGCCTCCCTGGAAAGGAATAGCTTTCCACCTTACATAGAATTTAATTCAAAACGGATTGTACACTGTGGCATGAAACGTGAAACTTTTAAAACAAGACAACAGAGACTCTTGGCTAGGCACTAAGCATGACTCGCAAGAGGGAAAGCCAACCCTTTAGACAGCACGAACACTGAGCTTCTGCTTTTGGTTAAGTTTTACCTAGCTGGGCATGGTGGCACATACATAAAATCTAGTATTTGGGAGGTGGAAACAGGAGAACCGGGCACTCAAGGCCAGCCTCAGGCCAGATCCTGTCTTTAAAAAAAAAAAAAAAAAAAAAGTGTACTCCCCATTCAAAAGTTGTTCTCACTTGAAAATGTATTTGTTTGGTTTTTGGTATCCACCCCTCCAGACCCAATATAAAAAAAGCTAGGGGGAAAAGCTACAATAAGGAGAAAATATTTTAAACCATGAACCCTACAAAGTCCTTTAGAAGATTCTCCAAATCTCCAATTATGAGATAGAAACAACCGCCCTGAGTGAGATCACCACCAAGGAAGATGTCTAACCCCAAATGAGTGTAAGAAAGACGGTCCACATCAGCAGTCTCTGAGGAAACACGAATTAGGCCAGCAGGAGCTGCGACACCTAGCACAAGGGAGAAGATAAATGGAGAGGGCTAGGATGGAATAGTGGAGAGGATGCAGAGAGTGTAGGAAAGAACACGAAGCAGTGCAGCCACTCCGGACACAGTCGGTGAGCTCAACATCCCCTCCCCAAGGTATTATTTACCCTGAAGATGCAACTAAAACTCCAAAACAAATGTCCACAGCAGAGAGTAGGGAGCAAAAGGCCAGTCAGTCTAGAGGCCCTCCTAAATATGTTTAACCGCTTGCACCTAAGATGAGGAGATGGCTCGGTGGCTAGAATGCTTCCTGTAAAAGCATAAGGACCTGTGTGCAAACCCCAGGCCTGTGTGAAAATCAAGGCACGGCAGCATACATACCTGTTTTGTCACTGTGCTGTAGGGGACAGAGAAATGAGGATCTTTAGGGCTTACCAGCTGTGAGTCTAGATCCACATTCATCAAGGGGCACTGTCTCAAGAGGATAAAGCAGAGAGTGACAGAAAATGACACCTAATGTTATCTGGTTTTCATATGCGTGTGTATAGATCCCCACACCCACACATCCATGCATATCACAACACATCTACAAGCACGCAAACAGGCTCGCATATACTGGGGGACGCTTCTTAATGATAAAAAGGGATGAATTATTATATGTACACATGACCGGAAATGAGTGAATGGGGCTGAGTAGTGGGACAACACCACTGTCAAAAGACTATGCATATATTGGTGGTTGTCAGAAGACAGAGACTGGTAAGGAAAGGGCAGGACAGAATGTGACGTGGTTAATAACTAAGGGGCATCCCAGGGTGCCATGTAGTCTTGGAACTATTCTGCATTCTGACTGATGAAACAGAGCAGACACTGCACACGACCCAACGAGCCTGACTATCCACGCACACATGCGTGCGCACATACGCACACAAGTATAATTGGGAAAATCTGAGTACGCTCAATGGGTTGTGCTGATGTCAATACCCTAGCTCTGGTATCACAATTGTGCAAAACCTAACCACTGGGGACAATGGGTAGATTGCACACAAAGAAACCCGTTGTGTATTATTTTTTATAATTTTATGTGAATCTATAATTATCTCAATAAAATTTTCAACAAAGAAAGAAAGTAATAGCCTCCAACTTCCCTTGGGCCCTCTGTGGTTCAGCCAGCAATTCTGTTCACCCTGTCTGTCTAGGTCCCATTCTCCCCAGCTGCACTAAGCCTACCCACTCCTCTGCAGCTATGGGCCAGCTCAGCCATGTGGCCTTAATCACTGTCAGCCCTACACGCATATTGCATCTCCTCCACTGTGCGGGAGAAGAGGAGCCCCACCCTTTAATTCCTTTCTAGCTTTGCTTCATCAAAACCCCCCTCAGCTCACAAACTGCTCTTCCTAGTTCACCATGTGGCCGTGCCTGTCCCCTCCCTGTCTTCTCTTAACTTGCTAGCCATCCAAGGTATAATGTCTCACTCTTTCACATGTGGTCAAAGACCACCACCTCACCCCACCTCAGAGTCTGGGTCATGATCGTGGTCCTGGTGGGTAAAAGGCAGACTGGATGAAGTCACTCAGTTCACAGTGTGAGAGGAGGACATCAGGAGTCACTCCGCTGATGCTCACGTGGTTCTTTTGGCAATTTGAAAACCTTTATTACTGCCCACCAGCCCTATGGTTCTCAAACCTGGACGACCACCTAACTCACCAAGTACTCAATGCACAGTGCCAGAGACTCTTTGAATATTCATTACCTCCCTCCTTCTTCCTCTCAGCTCAAGTTTCTGCTGCTGATAATCAGGTTGAGGAAATACTGACGGATTCCTATTTGGGAAAGGAAGGGGTGGCATCTTGGGGTTGGTGTGTCGCTCAGCAGAGTGCTTGCCCAGCATGCACAAAGCCTAAGTTCAACCCCCAACATTGCACAAACTGGACATGGGATCCCATTTATGCAATCGCAGCACTAGGGAGGTGAAGGCATGGGGACAGAAGTTTAAAACCATGTTCCTGGGCTACATAGAAAGTTTGGGCTATTAAGACCCTGTTAGAAAGCAAGGAAGGAAAAAGGGATGAGGGCATCGGTAGCAATCTGTTTTTCTCTCCCCATAACTCTGGACATCTCATTTAAAGTCTAGATCAGGAGCCTGAAAATAATTCAGCAAGTAAAGATGCTTGCCCCCCTCCCAAGCCTGAGGACCTGAGTGAGTTGGGTGACTGGACCCCACACATGGAAGGAAGAAATGACTGTTGCCAAGTTATTCTCTAAGCTCTACACACGTGTGTGCACCGTGCAATACACACACATAATGTTTTTTAACCCACGCCAGTTTGGGCCTTGCTAAACTGTTAACCAGGCAACACAAGCCACCACCAGCACTCCTGAAGAATAAGGGTGCACTTCTCCGTGAGCATCTCTGAACTGAGCTCTAGGCCCGAGTTTCCAACACCCCATTGGGCAAGCCAATGGATAAATACCTGGGACAAGTCTATGATGCAAGGCACCTCATTCCCATCCTCCCCAAACCTGCCTCTCCTGTCTCCACTCCCCATCTTATTTCATAGTCCACCTACCTCTCCATCACCCAGGTGGAGAACCTCAACATAAACCTCCCATTCTCCTACAAACCACGTCTGATCAGCCAGTTCTGTGGGTTCCGCCTTGGAAACGTCCCCATCTGCAAGCCCCACTCTCCAGCGTCGGCTCCAATGCCAGTGGAAAACTGCACGGGGTACCGAACTCATCTTTGCCTGAAGAGGTGGCTTCGTAACACACAGGGTGAGTCATGTCACCTCTCCTGAAACACTGCCGAGGTCTCACTCTCCTCAGAATGGGTGCCTGACATGCCTGATACAGTACCCGGCTACACTGGCAGTATCGTTTATACCACCTGCCCAGGTGGCATCCTCATTTCCCTGCTCAGATTCACGCTCTTCCATGGTAAGAAGCTCTCCCCTTTCTACCCTGCCATTCTGAATTAAGGCTCCAAAAGTCAGGTGAAGTTACCTTCCAAGGTCTACAGCTATAACACCCTGAACAAGACTGATCCTGTATAAAGTCACCTGCCACCACCCTGCAACTACCTACAAATATGCCTTCACCATCTCTGGCAAAAAGGGGCCTATAATCCAAAGAAAACCCTTAAGTGTTTCTTTTCCCAAAATTCAAAGTTAGAGCAGATAGCTGTCTCTCCCTCATTCTCACTTGCCCACTCACCTACTTCGAAATACACGTATGGAAATTCCCAATCATTTTCTCTCCTCCCTCCCCACACTTTACATCCCTGACACTTTACTGTGTGCCTCAACAACAAAATATACTTCTACTTAATCGTATTGACTGACCTGGCAGAAAATGTCCACTCCACAGTGTAACCTTTAAAAAAAATAACTTGACCTTGCTGGTGACCTCAAGCTTCCTCAGCTAGAGCTTCTTTGCCAAGGGGTTGTTAGGAGGACTAAACAAACAATAGCATTCTAAACCAATACAAACAGGTCATCAGCTTTCATTCCTCCCTATACTTGGTCCCCAGTCTGGTCGGAACACACTGGGGGGTCTCCAAGGACTAACTTCTAATCTACCTTCTGACTCCCGACTGCCCATTGCCATGGCAAAGACCTTAAGAAATAGAAGAATTTGAGAATGACTTAGCATTTTTTTTCCCTTTTCCTCCCTCATGATTCATTACTAAGCCACACACCTTGGGAATAAAGGTCTGCATGCCTTCCCCCCACCCCATCCCATTATTTCCCAATCAAAATACTGATGATACACAGGCTATCTCACAGGAACCAAGCTGGCAAAAAAATCCCCTGTTACTCATCCACAGTGAGGAGCCCAGAACTCACCCTGGCTTTCGTGTCCCCATTTAGATCGGAATTGCTACCTAATATCTCAATGAAGTATTGCTAACACACGTTGCAAAGAACAAGGGTTTCTCTTCCTTCATCTATGAAAAATAAGCAAGCTGCTTTCTCTTCTCTCCCCCTTTCTACCTTTTCTCCCCACAGCAGAGGCTCTGAGAGCACAAGCGAAAAGCACCGAGGACACTTCAGTGCCTCTGACCCTACAAAAAGCCTCCGGGAAGCACGCAGAGTCCCTGCTTCCTGACTGTTCCTCAATAAAGCTCTTTGTGTATCACACATTAACCAATCATCTTGAAACGACAGGTAAGAAATAAAGACGTCATAAGATACTCAGATGGAGAACTAGCAAGAATATGTTCAACTCAGGACCCAAGTTACACTTTCCGAAGAACCAGCGACTGTAGGCATTGTCTGTATGTGATCATTTACATACCAGAGTCTCCGGGCGCTCCACAGACTCAACACCCTCTTCAACCCCAAAATGAGCCATGAAAGGAGTTTTCCCATGGAAGCAAAACAGACAGTCCAGCCTCTAGCTTAAACAGTTCTCAGGGCTGGGCAGAGCCTCGAGACTGCCAGCATTGGGCCCTCTTGTCTGACTGGCACACAGTTGTGTCCACTTATTCTGGTGCCTCTGGGCAGACGTCCTGACTCACTGAGCAAGCCCCTTCCTCTTGAAAAAATGGGCCAGCAAGCAATCCCAAATTCTGCTCATGTCTGGCAAGACACGGGTCAGAAATGGGGGAGTAGCGCACATACATCTTCGCTGTCTTCGTGGACTAGCCAGCTCTCCAGAACTGACCAGCTGGCCTAATATCCCACAAGAAAAGACACCCCCACATACAGCTGGGGATATGAATCACTTGACAGAATACTTGCTTTTTTTTTGTATTTTTTTTTTCAAGACAGGATTTCTCTGTGTAACAGTCCTGGAACTCATTCTGTAGATCAAGCTGGCCTTGAACTTACTGAGATCCGCCTGCCTCCCAAGTGTTGGGGTTAAAGATGTGCACCACCATGCAGCCAGAATCCTTGTCTTACATGCTTGAGGTCAAGGCCTCAATCCCCATCACCACAGTTTAAAAGGGGGGGGGGGGGTAGGGGAAGCTGCCCCCCATCCAGCTATTCTCAAGGAGGCTAGAGGCATCTGCTCACAGGAGAAAGTCACTGCCTAGCAGTGGCTGTGCCCAGTCAGCCTGTAGCGTCCTAGGACACTAGAACCTTCCAGACATCTTTCTGGCCAGCATCAGGGCCAGCCTTGTGATCTGGACCCTCCCTGCTGTGTTCTCTTCTTGCCAGCAACAGGCCAGGTGTCCTGGACTTTGGTAGCCAAGAACAAGCTTCAAAAGGCTAAGTGGAAGGTGACCATCTTCAAAGCGTTCTCAGACTTCCCAGAAATCTCTGGCACCCAGCCCTGACCTCGGGTCAGTTGTCGGCAAACGAACTTGTGACAGCTCCATGAGGGCAGGGACTCTGACTTGTGTCTGTCTGCTTCCCTGCCGTCATCCTGGCAGCCACAAGCATGAGACTGGTATACAGCTGGTGCTCAGTGCTGATCTGCTGCACTGATGTGCAATGGCTTCTACCAAGGAAGGATGGAGGCAGAGCAGGAGCAGCCCAGGCTTTCCCCTCATCACAGCACCTCAGATAGCTCTTAGGGATGTTAGCTAGAAATAACACAGAGAGCCTTTAGTAGACACAAGGCCTCTGCCGTGTCTTCAGTTCACAAACACTTAGCACTCGTATGCAGGATGTTTTTCAATCACAGTGTACAATTCCAGATCACAATCACTTCAGTTATTTTTCGCAACAATCCTCTGAAGTTGGATCTATTTAACACTTCCCTTTGCAGCTTTAGCTTTTGAGACACCGAGAACCAAGGTGACTCGCCTGAAGCCTGAGACCTAAAAGCGCAGGGCCACCCTTCAGATTAGTGACACAGTCTAAACTGCTAAAGTGCTGCACCTGTCTGCCTCTAGGCTGACAGTCACTGCAAACGGGTTCCTGTCCCAAGCCCTGCAGGATTCCAAGGACATCAGACCACACTGCCAGAATGGTTGGTGCCTTCAGCTACAGAGGACACAGACGCAGGTACCTCCATGGACCAGTGCTTTCTTCAGCTACAGAGGACACAGACACAGGTACTCCCGTGGACCAGTGCTTTCTTCAGTTAGAGAAGACACAGACACAGGTACTCCCATGGATAAGTGCTTCATTTTGTCGATTTCACTATGGTGTGTACTCCCCTGAAATCCAATTTCAGACAAGTGTGTTCACTAAAAACTTTCCTTCCATCCCCTCCTCCCCCACTACCTATCAGAAACACCCAGCTATGCAAAAATAAGATAAGAAATAAAGGGCAGAGCTAAAGAGAGAAAGGCCTGTGTGCCTTTAGAGCAAATCCAGAGGCAGCACCTGAGAATAAGCGATATACACCAGGAGCACAGAAGACAGCCAGGTACACAGCAGCCGGAATCACAGCCTCAGCTGCCCATAAGAAGTTCACGGTAACAGAAAATTAAGCCATCTCCTCCTCCAAGGGACAGAAGCTCATAACAAAGAACTTTCTGTTTCCTGTCCTGCCAACCACGGTGGAAATCTCATTAACTAAGATAAAGCAACTGACCTTGCTTCTTCCGGTGCTACTAGTGACCAGACAAAGAGCTCTACAAACGCTCAGACACGGAGGAATAACATCCTTAAGGAAAACACGGCAGGTGTTTCACTTGGACATGGCTTTGAACGACTGCATGGAACCCTAGACACTCTGTGCATTTCTTTCCAAAGCTCCCAGGGACTGCTGGTTCCTGGTCCAACTAAGTTCTGACTCATATAGGATGGCAAAAGCTTGATCACAAAGGGGACTCTGACACTAGCTCACATGACTCTGTCCCCAAGTGGCTGAGGTATCACTGTGAAAAGTCAACTTTTTCTCTACTCTTAAAAGTCCCTGGCAGCTCCAGTGAAATGGGGGATCCAGTCTCCACCTCCCCTAGTCCAGGAACTACCAAACTTCCCTCTAAAACAGCAGGAGGCATTCTATCATAAGCACAAAGAAGGAGAGCTGAGGGGAGAGTCTCCTCTGTGGAAAGAGCAGGATATTGTACGTTCAGTGCAGAAAAATCCACCTCTTCCCTCCAGTCAGGAAACAAAATCCTACAGGCTGTGCACCCTCTTCCCTGTGAAAACCCACAACCACTCCCAGACTCTTCTCCCTGCTGGGCTGTGATTCCTGAAGCTGCTCCCTCAAAGGGCTGCCTCATTTTAAACCTGGCTGGCTACCAACACAGACAATAACTGGATAGTGTTGACTTAAGGAAGAAGAAACCCTTCCCAAAACAGGAACAACTGGGAAGTACCCTGGTGATAACAGACATGCCCCACAGCCTGCATCAAGCTTACCAATATCCAATCACTCGGGTAAATTCCAAGCCCTAAAACCACAATGTCCAACGTGGCAAATCCCCAAAGACCTGTGGTCATCATTTATTTGACCACGTTTCCCAGGAGCTCAAAACTAGACATCATCAAGGGCAAAAGTGAGCAGGTTAACTGTTGATAGAACAACTCACATCTGAAGCTTCCGTGGTTCAGTTCCCAGCAAGAGATCTTAAAAATCATTTTCATATAAAAAGTTTACAATTGAGTTACAGGCAAAGTGGCCAGCTATTCACAAAGGAAAAACTCAACGGAGGAAAAAAAAAATAAAATGTAGTTTTTTTTCTGGGGCATGCATGGTCTCACTAGGTAGCCCAGGCTAGCCCTAAAACCCACTTACTCTCCTGCCTTAGCGTCCTAAGTGTTGGGATTATAGGCATAACTACGAAATCCAGTTTACACCATTAATTTAGATAAAAACAATTTCTGAGTAAATGACTGGGAACTGCACACGCGATGTCCCAAAGCTACACTTCACCACATGTAACAAAGTCATCTTCAGATGACAGCCAAGGAAAGGGAAGCAAGGGAAGAAAGAACTCAGGACATCTAAGGCCCCGAAACCATCCACCCACGGCAGCTGAGCCGTTTTGGCCCAACCTCGCTACCGTAGATACAAAGAGGATTCTTTGGCTACAGCAAGACTCACAAGAGCCTAAAACAAATGCCACAAGTTTGGGTTCTCACTCCTGGGTGCATGACAGGCTGAGAGGCTCAGTGCCACAGAAAGCAAAAGTGTCTTTGTTTCCATTACATCATCCGTGGTGAAGGGGAGGGCAGGCGGGGCACAGCTGGTGGCAGCTGTGCCACCATCTGCTTTCTCGCCAGCAGTCTCTGCTGGTCCGAGCACAGCCTCCTCAGGCTCCTGCTAGAGAAGCGCAGGGTTAAAGGTACAACATCCTATTACAGAAATAGCCAGAATTACTGAGAATAAATCACTCTTCTGTTGAGTTAACGGCCTCGGATAGCTGATGAGCTGGTGTTGTTGGAATTTGTGCTGTTTGCATCCCTTTAGACTTGGTGACAACACAAACTCTGTCAACTCAATTAGACAAGCACTGTGTACAGGCAACCACCTGCCATCTGCTTCCCTAAAGGTGGGCAGCCAAAAAGTGCAGTTCAGCAGCTGGAAGCATTCTGGGAAAGGAGAGAGGGCACCCCAGCACTGAGGAGGCAAGCATCACACTAGCCAGGGCATGGGTACATGCATGCTGCTGCTGGCATCCCGAGCCATTTGGAGAGCTAGGCTTGTCTTCCTCAGCCTCATGCAGCACCCTTCCAACCATGCTTAGAGGACTTCACCCAGGGAGGGTGAAGCTGGTACTTGGGGAGAGCTAGGAGAGACAACAGCATCTCAGCTGGCCATTCGACTTCATGAGTCAAAACAGGGTGATCACGCCCACATGGGTGTTTTATCTATCCAGTTCAGTGGGGGATTTGAATATGTTTTTGTAGAGGGGCACAGTATTGAAACAGGGTCTCATGTAGTCCAGGCTGGCCAGAATTTTCTGTACAGCCAAGGATGACCCAGAACTTCTGGTCCTCCTGCCTCTACTTCCTGAGTGTTAGGATTACAGGGTGTGCACAACCATGCCTAGTTTCCCAAGAGCTGTGGATTAAACCTGGGGTTTTGTGCTGCCAGGCAAGCACTCTAGCAACTGAGCCACATCTCCAGCCAATAAAATTAAATTTCATATAGAAATCTACTTCACAGGCTTTTCCCACAAGGGAGGGAAGGATTCGAGAGACTCGGTCCCACTCCTGACACCAGCTATGTGGAGCTAGATGGCAAGGCTCCCTTGAGACGGAGGGTGTGTGCTGAAGAACTCGTTCCCTCCTGCGTGAATGCCACCGTGGCACCTGGACCTTGATAGCATCTGCCAGAAGGCCTGTCAAGCACGAAGAAAGAGAAAACCCCAAGGGATGCTATCCCAGTATCCCTTATCGACACTCCTCTGCAGTGGAGCCTGGTCCCTGGGATGTCCAATTGTCGTCCTACAAAGACCATCCCCTCCCACCGCAGCAGGCTGCAGCCCCAGGAAGGAATGTTCCAAGCCACTTACCATACATTTTGCCTTCGTCTGATAAGATGATTTTCCTCCTCCCGCACGGCGGATAGATCGCCAGGGCCTCCTGAAAGCTCTGCTCGATGTCAGGGCTCCAGACCCCCTCCGCGTCGTTGTCAATCGGCTTATCCGCCGAGTCGCTCATCCTTTCCATGTTTTCGGCAGGGCTCTCGCTGCCGCTCCAGCTGCTGGGCTCAATTTTGGCGGTTGGATTTTCCAAGCCGAAGCCTGGAGCCTTTTCAAGGAAACAAACCTAAAAGAGAAATCATAAAATAGTATAAGGCCGGGATCACCATCAACACACCGCTCCAGGTTCTTGGTCGCTAGTGTTGCGTGGACAACAACTCCTGGTAAAGAATACGGGATTCTGAGATCCCAGAGGATTTCGTTCACTGTGTGTCATGTTAAGCACCCTACAAAAACAGTAATGACTGGCTGAAGTCAGGTTGTCTTCCTGGATGAGAGCAAAGTCTCACCTGAGAAGGCGAGCCCTCAGAGCTATATCTGCAAGGCTCACTTGAGAACCTTTTACTAAGAGCCCATACCCTACAACCTCTGCCACATTCAAGGACAGTCAAATCCCCATAGCAGAGCAAGTTTATAAAGAACATAAAGTAGTTGGGGGGGGGGCACACCTTTAATCTGCATTCAGGAAGCAGAGGCAGGCTTCAAGGCCAGCCTGGTCTACAGAACTAGTTCCAGGACAGCTAAGGCTGATATACAGAGATACCCTGTCTTGAAAAAACAAAAAAGGGAAGGGGAGAGGAGGGGAGGGGAGGGAGGGATGTCAGCTTCACTCTAGAAATTGGCATTGTAAGTGAAATGTCAAACCATCTCAATGCAAGCTCATGCAGGAGTGGGCACAGGAGAACTGAGATTACTCTGGTGCTGTAGTTACTCATCCTGAGTCAGTGATGCCAGCTGTTCGAGATCTTGAACACTGATCTTTGGGGCTCCTACCCTGTGAAGTCAGGTCACTGGGTCCTAAACTCTAACCCTAAATGAAACAGAGACCAGTCCAGTCCCCTCCCACACCTGCCACCCTTATGGGAATGTTCCTATCCCCTCGGGGCAGCAGCTGGTCCTGCAGCATACTCTCCCGGTCACATGGAAACTGTGGGGCAATCTTTCCTTCATTTTTCTAGCAGTGAAGATAACAGAGCCAGAAGAAACCCTCCTTCAAAATGTAAACGCAGCTCCTTTCAGTTGTACACGCCCCCTATAGTCGCAAGGGGATAAGCTTTCTAAACAAATGTCACACTGGCTTGACACCAAGGTGAAAATGATCTAATCCAGTACTCCCTGCTGGCTGCACACTAACATATCAATATCGCTCTGTGGAAACCACATCAGATCATTAATGCAAAGGGCTCCCCAAAACAAGGAGGGAGAAGACCTGCTCCTGGAGAAAGATGGGCAAGGGGGTCACAGTGCGCCTGAGCAGAACTGCTCCCCTTCCATCCCTGCACAAGAAGCAAGAGGAAAGCATGACCACAAACAACTGAGTTTCTTCCCTTGCCTCTCCCAACTCTATCCTCTCCCAACCTGTGAGTCTCAGCAGAACCCAGGTGCAAAACTCTGAACAGTGAGTGCACAACCCATGCATGGTCTGACAGGTGGCTTTGGACTCCTCACCTTGACTTTCTTCAAGTTGGCAGCATTTGTATTTAAAAAATAAATAAATAAAAAGTGGTGTGCTTGGTTTTAACTGTTATCACTAAGCTATCATTCAGAGAACATGTCAGCAAGATATTGATGGCACACTGCCAACACACATATGCTTACACAGGACTTCAAAACTTGCCAATGTCAAGGTATAAATTATGAAACAAGAACGGGTTTTGTGACTGGCCCCAAGATGAACTCTGAGTGCCTGCCTGCCTCATGGATCTTCTGAATGTTAAAGTGATTACACTTTGGGTTGGGATCTGAGAGTACTATAAAATTTGAGCTAAACTGTAACCACCCTAGCGATTGCTTACTGGAGAAATTACGAGAATAGGAGGTAACTCTTTGATAGTGGCTAGCCTCTCTCCCAACAAACAAAACAATGCATACACATATAAAACCATAGGCCAAGCCAAGGCAGATCACAGCAGAATGAATTCACTCAAGGAAGCTGAACTTAAGAGATATATTAGATGTGTGGGTGTTCAACCACTATAGCCAAGGGAGTGGGGGCTGAGGGCCTGGGCCTTCGTAGGCCTCGGAAGAAGGTTCTTATGCAACTAAAAGTATAGGCTCCAGAAGAAAACATACCAACAACCCCCACCCAAAGTCGTAAGAGCATCTATCTCATCAGCTGGTCACACAGGCCATGCTGGAGCTCACCAGTGGGAGGACTCTTCAGCACCTCCACCTTCACGCTGGTATGTGAAATTGTTCAGCCAATTAGGTCAACACCCATTTCCTCCCTCGACTTTACCCTATCAGCCCTGAAGGTCTAACCCATCCTTCAGGTATCCTCTCCTCCAGACATTTCTTCTGGCCTGACCATGCCTTGAGATCCCTGTGGACCTTAACTCTGCTCACCCCCACCAACGCATCTGCAATCAAAAGGCAGGGAACTGCCCCACTCTGTGATGCTTGGGAGAAGATTCCACTGTAAGGAAGCCTGTCCACTAGCCAAACTGTCCACCAAGGACGGCCTCACTCAGAAGACTAGCAGACAGTGTTTGAGCAGCGTCTAAGGCCAAGAGTCACACACATGAATCGATCCATCCACCCAGGAAGCACAAACACAGCTCTAACCACTCCCACATTTTGATTCATTTGCAGCAAGGGAAGAACTTCGTGATTAGGCTCTCTTAATTTAGTCTACTAGAGCTCAGCAGGCTGGAGTTACCTCCTCTGGACCTACAGCAGCACACAGACCCAAAAAACACCAGATATAAAATCTACAAAGTTACTCAGGTTCTTGGTTTTACAACCTCACTGTAAGATGAGCCCCTGTATGGGCAGAGAGTTTCCGATCACAAGGCTGGTAGGGCTGGCTGAGAAAACTCCCCATACTAGATACCAAAATAACCATCCTGGCATTCCACTCCTCAGTTCCAAAGCCACTTCATCCTGGAAACTGTCCTTGTCGCTCTAGTGACTGTGAGAATATTAGTCACACTTTACATGCACCCTCCAAATGTAGAGCTGGTAACTGCTCAGTCCACCTTGATCTGAACGCACAATGAAAAGCACCTGCTTATGACCAACATTAAGAGCTAATCAAGTCAGGTACAGTGCACAGGCCTGTCATATCAGACCTCTAGAGGTGAGGACGGGAGGATCCTGAAACAGAGGCCAACCAGGGCTACCTAGTGAGACCACCATCACCACCAACATGGTCACCACCACCACTACAAAATATAATGGATTATTCAAGACTATCTGCAGAGCTGAGGTCTTCTCCACACATTTTGAATATGAAAATCCAGTTTCCCTCAATTCATAATGAAGAAGTGTGTGTTTGTGTGTGTGTGTGTTACATTCAAACTGGGTTTTTGATTCAAAACTTGACTCACTCACAAGTCACATGGCTCAAACTAAATTAGTTAATCTTTTTATAGCATAAGTTTACACAATGGAGATATTAAATTCCATCCTAATGCAGAAAACCCATGAAGGGAAAGGAGGCTGAAACCTGATTGCCATTGAGATTAAACAATAAAAGGAAGAGTTCTGTCATCTGAAAAACCATGTGCCCTCACTCACTGATTAAGAAGTCAATCCTCTCTGGACAAGGTATGCCATGATGCCAAAACATACAAAAACCAGAAGATAATGGAGTAATAATCAATTTACTAAGGATTTGGGTCTTCAAAGTCTTCAGAAGACTAAACAGAAAACTCAGATTGTTGACAACCATTTCCTAGTATTCACCCTAGTTCAAACTATCTCACAAATTAGACTTTCCATCTTCTTTTGAGCAAGGTGGTTAAAGTGTCTCCACGGAGAGATGGTTGACACCAACAAAACATGTGCATGCGTCTGTTGTCCAAAGGACGTCAGTTTCCACCAACAACAGCGTCCTGTAGGTCCCTTGTCTCCTGAAATTTCCTAGCCCCGCAATACTCAAAACACAGCTGTTAACAATAATCCAAGTAGCCTACTAATTGGCTAGACAGTCACCCTCCCACCACGACATTCCTTTCTCAGAACCCACCAACACTTCAGAAGACTCCTAAGAGCATGGGGGAGGTGTCCTAAGTGCACTTGACCCACACAGCCTATTCCAAGTGTCTGGGGACAGAGGGAGGAGAGAGCAAATGCAGGCACTTCTGACACCAACTCTACACGGGGTGACATGTGACAAGAGAAGGTGCTATTCCCTTCACAGATTCCCACAAGGCCCTCACCATGGAAACATCTTACCCCTTCATTAAAACTAGCCCTTGTGGTTAATGAAACACCGCTGAGCATTGAGGGTCCAGAAAACCCATAAACCTTATTTTAGCCAATATCTTAATCGTCTATGAAAACATACTAAAGGAGCCAGACTATGAGTTGGACTTAGATGTCTGTCTAAGCACCCAGGACCCACATCCTATGTGCCTCAGTGTCCACTGTCAGCCTCAAAGGAAGCCAATTCATCCATCCACCCACCATCTCGTGTTCCTGGGTTGCTGTGCCCTTTAACTGCACTCCAACACTGCACTCAACAGAAGGGACCATTATGCTCACCCCAACAATGACACAGAGCCTGATACAGAAACAGTTAATAACAGAATGAATATCACCCAGATGACCTGAGCATGTTTTGATAACATGACAGCTCATTCTCCAAACTCGTGCTAACTAAATTTCCACTGAAGAGTAAGCATTAAAGAACCCATTCCGTCACTGGCTGGAGCTCAGTGATGGAGGGCTTGAATGGCAAGTTTGAGGTCCTGGGGTCATCCACAAGGCCACAAGAAAATAGCAGTGGGGGGAATCAGCATATTAGAGACATGTCACAGGAAACACACCCAGACAGAGCGTGTACAGTCCCACTTCCTATCCGTCAGCCAGTATCACTAACAACTACAACGGTTATGCGCAAGAGACAAAGTAGATCTGCATCCTAAGAGGGAGGTGACTTTCCTCAGAAACCTCGAACTGCTGACATTCTCTATGTCCCTGATAGGATAGATAGAGAAGAGAGAGCTAGAAGATGAAGCTACAAAGGAAGCAGGAGTGGGGTAAAGTGATGGGAAGACCTTCAGAAGTCCCTCTTCAAAGGGACAGAGAGAGGACCTGGTAGGGCCAATGGGAGCAGGGGTGGGTGGAGGAGAGCTAACAAGTCAGGACCTTCACTAGCTCAAGAGGTTCCAGAAGCGAGAGCCATTGGGGGAGGGGAGGGTAAGAAAGGGAATCACACAGCGAGATATTTATAGCACTCAGCTTGACCACGAATTGGATGGCTTGAAGGTCACAGTGATCTTCACAAGAGCCCAGATGTTTTATTTTTATGTAAGAAAAAAAAAGCTACGCTCTTTTAAAAAAGAAGAAAAAGAAAAACTGAGGAGACACGAACTTTCCTCCCAAAGTAGTAAGTAATCATCTAAATACAACCCCACAGCTTCCCAGAGGTCCCAGGTGAAGAACAGTGACAGAGATTTTGCCTGTTGGCCCTTCATCCCTGCTCTGCCCTGGGGTATTATCCCCACCTTAGGAGGTTCAGGGATGGAAATTGCCCAAAGTCATGCGCTTCACAGAACCCGAGTCTCCGGTTAGGAAGGAGTGAATTCCATAGACCTTAGGCATAATATCCGACTCACACAGCAACCTCGGGAGGCGGAGGAAGGCAGCGCTGAATTCCGGGCTCTGTCCACAGCTGACATCACCACGCACAGCCTAATTAATTCCTAATGAATAGTGATGACACTGACTCACCTCCCTGGGCAGTTGGGAGGAATTCTGGGCACTAATGACAGTTAATTGCTTTTGCATATGTAAAGTGGGGCATGTAATTATTTTCCTATCATCTCAGACACTCACAAACCTTGCTAACAAGTGGCCTAATCATGTGAGGCTCGGCAGCCAGAGAGGCGGAACTGTCAGGGGTGGCAGAACTCTCTAGAACACTGACTCTGAAGCAGTGTGTCACAGCACACAGCAACCAGACAGCCTTGTTTGGTGTCAGCAGGTCCCCTCTATATTTGGTAGAGAGGAAAGGCTAATCATAATTATTCCCTGTATGTTTCAAAAGTCACCTTCCTATGAAGAGGATCCCATCCACATGTCAATACCTCTTCACCTAGTCCACCTTTCCTGAGCACCCCTTTGGAGGGCTTGACATCACCATCCTGAGATACACTATTTCCCAGCTCCATCAGACCTGAGTATACCAGCCTTGACTGGCTTCATGTGATACAGCCCCTACCATGCTGCTACCATGTGCTAAACTACCCTCTCCATTCACGAACCACCGAGAAGAGCAATTCTGTCCCTTTCTCACCCCCACCTCCATCAAAAGTGACCACACTTCTCCTTCATCTGTGAATTCCTCAAAAGATGCAGCCGCTTACCCAGTGCCAGAGTCTATCTTACTCAGCCTCTCCAATGCAGAAACCTGATGTAAAGACACAGTAAACACGATATGATGCAGTCAGCAGGCTGGGTACAGAACCTCCAGTGTGACCGTTAGTATAGACTGTCAACTCGACGGGACCTAGAAACACTCAGGAGAAAGATGACATGTCTGGGACAGATTATCTAGACGGGGTCGACCGAGACACTAAACGTGAGTGGCACCATCCATGGGGCTGAGGTCCTGAACTGGGGGGGGGGGGGGGGGGGGGGGGGGGGGGGGGGGGGGGGGGGGGGAGCTCAACACACATTTGTTACTCTCGGTTTCCTGACTGCAGACTTCATGCGAGCAGCTGCCTCAAATTGTGGAAATGCGAGCCGCGATAAACCCTTCCTTCCATAAGGTGCTTCTGCCAGCTATTTAGTCACAGCAAGGGAAGTGTAATGAATACGTCCAGCTAAACAACTATCTAGAGAAACAGACTTCAACCCAGATACAAATGCAAAGACCAGCTCCAAGAGACCAGTTCACCCCTCAAGCAGCCGTCAGTGTCCCAAAAGAAAAACCAGTAACCTTGCCCAGGTTAACTGACAAAATCCCAAGGATACCTCCTGAATTCCAACTTAGAAAACAAATACAAGTTCCAGGTTAGACGAGTCAGCCATAGCTTATGCTAAAAAACAAACACCAGAAAGATTAACACGTCTCAGGCAGTAGTAACCCAAACATAACCATAATCCTCCTTGCTCAGAAAGTCTGGTTCACCCTCAGGGTATCTTAGCATTTAGCAGGGCTGGAGAGATGGCTCAGCTGCATGTAGTGGTCTTGCAGGTCAGGTATCTGACAACCACCTATAACTGCAGCTCTGAGAAGTCCTATACCTTCTAGATCTCAGGGTAACTAGACTCACACATGCGTACTCCCACACAGAGATACCCATGGTTTTTAAAGATCTGAAAGTAGACAATTCCTATTTTTGTTTCTTTTCATTTTTATTGTATTTGAAAATGGGTGTTTTGCCTGCATGTACGCATGTGTACCACATGCACGCCTAGTGCCCACAGAGACCAGAAGAGGGTGTCCGATCTCCTGAAAGTGTAGTTACGAGCAGCTAGAAGTTAATAGGTAAGAATCGAACACAGGTCCTCTGGAAGGCCAGTCAGTGTTCCTAGCTGATGACCATGTCTCTAGACCGACAGTTCATACTTTAAGACATACCAGATAAACGTGTACATTGTGTTTGACTAAACCTTCTAAGAAACCAGCATTTCCAGAGGGTCCACCTTCAACCACACGCCTGAAGTGGTGCCTGCACGTGAGCACCACACCAAGGGACACTGGTTCCCTGGGTGGCAGACTTATAGGTAAATGCCTCAGGAGTCACCCCTGATTCCAAAGGACACTCACCTAGTGTCACTGCTTGTTGCCAGCCAACTTAATGACACCAGAGCCCAGCAGCGGGCTGACCTGCCCTGATGTGCCCCCTGGGTGATTCAGAATGCCCACTCCCTTGCATCAGGACCATCACTCCCACTCTATGTGGGGAGCCATCCCTGCTTTCTCTCCAGCTTGTGGGAATTACACTACTCCTCTTTCTGTCCGGGCCTCTCCCACTACCATTCTGGACATGTTGGAGAAGACAGAGGAAGGGAAATCCACAGCTTGCCTCTCATAGGGACATAAGTTAGACAACAAGGAAATCTTGAACCAAGATGGAATTTTGAGCCCCTGCTCTAGTTCACCACCACAAACACTGGCATCAAATCTTCTCTAAAGACAAAGAGGATCCTCATAGATCTCCCGGCACTTGCATCAGAAGATCCAAAGTCTAGGCTCCAACGGGGAAAACAACCCCCATGCCCCAGCAAGCTAAGGCAATCAAGAAACAATCTGTCACAGTATACTCTTCTAGAAACAATAATGAAAATCAGGCCACCACTCCTTGAGGATCCATTTTTAAAGGACCCCAGCAGACATCCTGACAGTTAACCCAAATCATACTTGGGTTTCAGTTTTGAGCCCCAAACATCTAGGGCATAGAAACTGCTATGGTGTGATCCATGACAGTGACCATTAGGACACCAGTCAAGAACGGACCTAGATAAAGCACTGGATGAGACTCACCTGGTGCAACAAATCCACACTCACGCAATTCCGAAGCCCATAGCTGAATGGCTTACAATGGCCTACATTAAAATTCACACGTCAGACACTGTGAAACAGCCCATGACCCCAGCATCCAGGAGGCTGAGGCCAGAGGATCCCGTGTTAGAGGGCAGTCTGGGTCACACAGCAAGTTTGAAGCCAGCTTGGGTTACACAGTAAGTCCATGTCACCAAGGTATACAAAACAGACCGGTATCTCAAGAGTCCAGAAACAAACCCTACGCTTGCTTCTGCACTTGGCTTGTGACAAGGACAGCACTGCATCGCCTTTGGAAAAGGATTGGGTTTTTGTCAATAAATGAGAAAGTACCTATCCGAACAAAATGAAAGACCCCTACCTCACACCGTACTCTACAATCCATCTGAGAGTTCAGATCTGAATTTCAAAAGCAAAATAATAAAAGGCTTTAGACTAAGACCCAGAAGATTACCTTTGTGTATCAAATTATTACTGAAAAAGGACAAAATGGGGCTGGTGAGTTAGACCAGCAGGTAAAGGTGCTTACAATCAAGCTCACTTAACCTAAATTCAACTCCAGGGCCCAACACTAAAGATGGAGCAGACCCACTCCCTCAAGCTGTCCTAGGACCTACACACCTGCTCAGTGTATGCATATATGTGTATATATATACACAATAAATAAATAAATCCAACTTTTTTTTATGTGAACAGGACTGGAGAGATGGCTCCTTGGTTAAGAGCACATACTGTTCTTGCAGAGGACCAATACCAGGTCACTGCCTCTGGTCTCCTTGGGCAATTGTATTCATGTGCACAAAAGTAATGTTGATGATGATGATGATGACAAAATATGGACAGAAATAGCAAATAGTTGGTCAAGGTTACTTAAGAATAGTTTGAACCCAGAAATTCAAGGCCAGTCTATGGAGAACCTAGCCTCAAAAGAGGAATAAATAAAGCGAGGAAAGGAGAGAGGGAAGAAGGGATTGAGGGAGGAGGGAGGGAGGGAGGGAGGGAGGGAGGGAGGGGGATTGAGGGACTGTCACAAGTAAAAACTTCCTTGTACTTCAAGAAGCATTAAGAAAATAAAATTCAGGGAGGATGGTAGATGCAAGCAGACCCCTGTAACTGAGGACAGCAAGTTCCAGGCTAGCCAGGGCTACATGGTAAGAACATGACTCAGATTTTAAAATAAAACCACAAAGAGAAGATCTCTGCAAAGTCACTAACAACCACTCATCTCCTTAATACATAAGAAATTCCCATGAAATAAGAAACCAGACAGAAAAAAAATTAAAAACAAATGTATTGCATAAAAAAAAGAGAGAGAGAATGAGAAGGTGTTCAACATACCTAGATCAACATGTCCACACTGAAACTACGTGACCTATGGGAAGTCTGAGGAAAACGTCTACAGTCAGATGGCTCCTTCCAACATTTGAAGTCTTCTTGCAGTTCCTGTTGTTGCACTGTCTGTTCTAGACTAGCTGGTCTAGGAGCTTCTGACGGCTCCCATCTCTACCTCTACAGAAGATCTAGAATTCTGGAAGTTTTCAAACACACCATCGGGCCCCATAGTCACCACTTTTACCTGCTGAGCCATCTTCTCAGGCCCTAAAATAAAAGGCTGACAAGTGTTGTCAAGGATGTTGAGCGCCCAGAACCCTCAAAGACAGCTGATGAGAGGAAAAAGTAGTCCAAGCATTCTAGAAAACTCTTTGGCAGTCACTATGCACCACTAGAATTGACTCGATGCATACTTGCTGACTTGGCAATTCCAACTCCTCACAAGGCCCACAGAGAGAGGTTCTTAAGAGGTTGGGTGCAAGAAGATTTATATGAGCACTCATCAGGGCAGCCAGAGGTGCTCAATTTCCTTTTCTTGGGAAGCGGGGTTGGTGGTGGGGGGTGGTGGTGGTGGTGGTGAGATGTTCACATTTATTAACTGCAGGATACATAGCTTGCATCATATTCATAAAATGGAATGTTAGAAAAACCCCACAGTCTAACACAGTAACTATTAATAAAGGGTGCATTTGAATGTCAATCACTAGGACTAAATCAGCAGCATTTCATGAGCTCAAGAGCCACCTGTGGCTAGTGGCTACAGTGTAATACAGACTAGAGCAGTGGCTTTGCCTCCGTGAAAGTCAACTGTGATGTTTAGTGGCATAAAACAGAAGCAGAGGAAAATCTCTAGGCATCCATTCACAAGCTCAAATATTAGCAGGTATAGTGGTGTGTGCCTGTAATTCCAACACTGAGAGTTTAAGAAAGACTTCAAGGTCAGTCTGATAGCATAGTGAGACCCATCTTTTTAAAATAAGATAATTAAAAGAAAAGCCTAATCAGTGTTACCAGAGGGAAAAGTAGAGGCACATGCCTGTAATAGCATATGTTCAATTTTATACTTGGTTACAAAGTAAGCTTCAGGCCAGCCTGAGCTACAAGAAACCCTGTCTCCAAAGCAAAACAAAAAGGTCTGGATGCATTAAGTGTTCACAATGGAAAAATACAAGGGCTCCATACTGATGACGCATGCACTTTTTTCTAAGCATGTTAGTTACACTTCAGTAAAAATTCTGGCGGGGGAAGGGGAGAGAACCCAGCCAAGCCTAGTGGCACATGCCTGTAAACACAGTGCCAAAGGTCACAAATTTGAAGCCAACCTGGGCTACACAGAGAGACCTTATCTCCAAAGAAGGATGGTGGGGAGGAAAAGATACAAAGACAGTGAAAACCACCTGTGTATTTCAGAACCATTCTGATTCTGTGTTACACAGAGTCTATTCCAGTAGTTCTGAGCACAACAGCGCTTAGAAGTGTTGCCATGAGAACCAGAGGATTAGCAGAAGAAACATCCAATGAGAGCAGGCGCTGGATCCTCCCCAGTGAGGGTGAGGATGTCACTTCTCTCTCTCTCTCTCTCTCTCTCTCTCTCTCTCTCTCTCTCTCTCTCTCTCTCACACACACACACACACACACACAGCTTTCCAAAATGCACTGAACACTGGAACACTGGAGGGCCCTCAGGCAAACTGGAAGGCCATATGGGTCTCCAAATTTGGGTTATTTCCTAAAGTCTACTTCGGCTACCATCCCATAATTTATTTATTTCTGCTATTCTGCAGTCTTTCAAAACCCCTAAATTAATTCTGAAGATGAGGTGTTCATAAAACAAACATTTCCATTTTCTAGTTTTTCTAATTTAATGTAATAAAGCATTTATTGAATGAGGTCCATACTCTGTGTCTCTTTATCCATAACTAGGCACAGGAGACAGGAGATCAATAATGACTGTTTGCTGGCTACTTTGTATATGATCGAGACATAGACTAGATTCTTCTGAAAAGAAATTCCTGCATAGGATTGGCCTGGAGACAGGTCCGGGTGTATTTCTTTGATTGATGATTGATATGGGAGGGCTCAATTCTCCATGAGTGATAGAAGGAGGCCCAAGCCAGTAAGCAGCTCTGCGGCATGGCCTCTGCTTCAGGCAGATTCCTGGACAAGGGTCTTGGGTGCTATAAGAAAGCAGGCTAGGCAAGCCATGAGGCCCAAGCCAGTAAGCAGCACTGCTCCATGGCCTCTGCTTCAGGTCCTGCCTCTAGGTTCCTGCCTTTAGTTACTGACCTCACTTCTCAAGGTGTAGTTTTACAAGTTGTAAAACCCTTTCCTCCTAACGTTGTTTTTTTGGTCATAGTGTTTTATCACTGCAATAGAAACTCTTAACTAAGACACCTATTACATGAAAGACATAAATCACATTTATAATCCTTCAAGATTCCCTCCTCCCCTAGAAACTTGACCTGACCCTCCTGCCTGCTGTGTATCCACAGCGTGGTCAGTCTATGAACAGGGCACAGTCTGCCTGCCCATCACTCTTGCCACTCTGTGAGCCTTCAGGGATCTTTCTGTTCTTGATATTCAATAGAAAGCTTTGGCACATGTTAACTGATCCCCCAAACATTAGCTGAGTGAATAACTAATGTGCCGAGCTGATGGGTGAAAACACGAGCAATTGACTGGGTGATGTTGCATACTGCAGGGGACTACTGGGTGCACCCAAGAGCACAGAAGTGGACAGAACTGGTGACTCGAGTCAACCAAAGCTTCTTGGAAGGACATAGTGAAGACTGAGCAGTAAGTTCTCTAAGAGTAGAACAGCGCTAATGTGTTAAAGTCACAGTCAAGCATGAAAGCAAAAAAGGCTGGAGCCAAGAGAGAAGGATGGAGCTCCAGGCCTGGAGCACATGGGCTTCAAGGGCCAGGAGCAGAGCAGAAACCGTTCACAGAGCAGGCCAGAAAACACCAGGACTGTGCAGACAATCCCAGAAGAAGCATGTGAGCTACGTGTGTGTGCGCATGCTTTTTGTGTACTGTGTGCTTTATGCCTGTGTGTTTGTGTATACATGTGACTTTACACATGAATATGCACAAATGTGTATGTCTGTTTGGAGGGAGAAAGGATAAGGATATGACTATTAATCTTTTTTTGAAAAATTTATTATCAGTGTGAAACCAGAGATTTTAAAAACAAAAGTATTTTTTTGTGTGGTCTGAGGCCAGAAAAACTCTCCAGATCATCTCAGGAATTACAACGTGAGGCATTTAAGCATTCCAAATTTACAAATGCATGATAGTGACAGCTCAGAGAGACAACTCAGGGAGGCAGATTTACACAGGTGGCTTGTCTGGACAGCCCAAAACCATGAACTAATTTAGCCGGGGGAGAGAAGGCGGTCACTCAGGTTGAATAAACTCTCACCCAACTCTGTCTTCAGTATTCAGCATGTTTCCCTGGTCCCTAAAGAAAGGCTGTGAGTGACTGTGGGAATTCAAGCCTGACCCCTCCAGGCCGCTGTGCTAAAGCCAGCAGAGGCAGCATAAGCTAACACAGGAACTAACCAAAACCACAGGCAATGCAGATGTATGAACGTCCGTGGGTATCAGATGACCTGCCCCTTCCCTTCAGGTAAGAACACAATCTGCACTGGAGGAAGGCCCAGAGAGGAAGCAGCGGTAAGACAGGTCTCACATTATAAATGTGAACTCCAGAACCACTTAAACCTCTGCCCCCAAGTCAACCCAGCCTCTAACCAGATCAACTCATCATGAGAAATAATCTTGGCACTCTGGTTGGAAATCGGCTGAAGCCAAATAAGGGAGTGACTATTCTCTCTCTCTCTCTCTCTCTCTCTCTCTCTCTCTCTCTCTCTCTCTCTCTCTCTTCTCTCTCTGACAATGAATTACTCATGCTAAGTGAATACATAATCCATGTGAATTTTAATTCTGCACTTAATAACTGTGCCTTAGTTTCTTTTTATCCAAAATTAAAGTGTTATCGCCATAGTAAAGAAATTCTTAATAGACAATATGTCTCTCTTTTTCGTTTTAGAAACTCAGGTTATAATCCTGGCTGACCTGGAACAGGTTATGCAGACCTGGCTGGCCTCAAACTCAAGAAATCTGCCTGCCTTTGCCTCCTGAACTCTGGGATTAAAGGCATGCACCACCACACCCCAGCACACATGCTCCTTGACTTGGTTGGCATGCTACAGGGTCTCAAGCTACTACTGAATAAATACATGTGGAACTGTTTAATAACTACAGCTGAACTGTGTGCCCACTCTGCATAACCAATTTTCAAAGGCAGGAACTCTTTCCATCCAGTTCTGCTCCCCTCCTTACATCTAACACAGTTCAGTAAACAACCATTCGATTTAGTTAAACATCAAATTTAACACGTTTTTATGACTTTTAAGAAATGAAGCCAGGCTTAGTGTTACAGGCCTATAATCCCAGAACTCAAGAGGTAGAAGCAGAAAGAAGCAGAAAGAAGCATTCAAGGCCAGTTTGGGCTGCACAATGAGACACTGGAGGAGAGGGGGAAAGGACAAAAAAAAAAAAATCTCTCTTTATCTAAACAATTCCAAGGCCCAGTCCAGGCATACCCTAGACTAGACTCACTCACAGAGCAACAACTCGTCTTGAAAATAGTTCTCCCACTTCCCCAAATCCCAACTGGGTTCAATATCAAACCTCTTCTTGACTCCAAGGCTGGGCCCCCACCTCCCAGTAGGGCCTGCCACCTGCTGAGTCCTCACTATGAAGTCCTCACTAGTGATCACCCCCAAAGCAGCTGCTCGGCTTGGGGAACTGCCTTTTTGACTTGGGGCCAGTTCATCTCCTGAGGCCTGGGGGCTGCTCTGAGTATCAGGTTACTACAAAAATAACAGCAGGCCTGTCTACACCCCTGCCAAGTACAAGAGGGAAGTGTCCAGGGGGTGAGAAAGAGGGGCCTAGGGAGGAGAAGAGGCAGGCATCTGAATAGGTGTAGGAGAGAATCCCTGTTCTATGAGATGCACTCTGGAATCTCTAGCTGCCTTACCATCTCCACAACAGGCCCTGCAGTTTCTCATCCCTTCAAAAGCCAGAGGAACTCTGGCTCTATGATACTTGACCATTTGGAAGATGCTTTTAAAAACTGTTTCAGGGGCAGGCTGGAGAGGGCTTTCTTTCAATAGCATACATGAAAGTCAGATTCGAGTCAAAAGGTTTATAGAAGGATTCCCAACTCTGCAATTCCCTGGTGTTGCTCAGCTTTAATGTTCTCAAAACGAAATTCCAGCACCACAGAGCTAATTAGGTCTACAGGAGGAGAGGCGGGCCTTCAAGAAAGAAAATGCTAGTAAAAAAAGCATTTATTCGCTCTTCTGTTCCTTTCCAAGGTGAAATCAAAGTTCACGCCCGTGCCACTGGCCTCATGCACCAGGCGCACTGCTGGCTTGATGTGGTCTGGCCAGCCTGGCCATTGCAAATATGAATCTCAGTCACCCCGCAGAGTGAGCAGGTTATATTGATTCTACGTCCATCGCTCTTTCATCTCAGTTTGCTCCACGCACCGCCTCTTTAATTGGCTCCTGGAAACTGTTTTATAAGTGGGTGGGTGTGGACACAGCACCAGGGCTCTCCTTTGGACCTGACAAGTAACCTTCAGGAGCAAGCCATCAACTGGGCAGATGGGCTCCCACTGAAATCCCACAGGTGTGGACACCGGGAATGCCTTGAAAAATACCAGAAGGTTGAGCTAATTCTAATAATAACCACAGGAGATTCCCCAAATGGGGGTGTGAAGGGAAACAGGTCTCTCATCAGCACCAGCATCTAAGATTTAAAACAAAGCCCTGAAGTTTGGGGATTGTTTTGGGGTTTAGCTTTTTCCCCCCAGATTCTTGGGCTTCTCACGCAGCTCAGGAGAGCCTCCAAGCAGCTGTGTAGTCAAGACTGGCCTGGAACTCCTGATCTTTAAGCCTCTACCTTCTGAGTACTGGAACTATAAGCATGCACCACCATGCCTGGCTCTAAGCTTTCCTTTTAACTTAATTTTGATCAGGGGGTGGGGGGGTGCAGTGGGGTGAGATCCCCAAAAGTCACATTGCTCTGGAGTTGGTTTATGTTCAAACAAAGGGATAACAGACATTCTAAGACACCCCCATATTCTAAACAAGGAACTACTGCAAACGCTCAGAACAAGAAGGTTTTATAAAGAATAGTTTGGTCAAAGCCACAACAGCAGTAGACATGCAAACAGGCAGGACAGTGGGATTTCTGAGGTTTGCTTTTTTTTTTCTTTTTTCCCTTAGCTTATAAGAAACAGCCCCTCTCCCAGATGAATAGTGAGGAACTTCAGGACACATTATCAAGTGATCCTATCTCCACAACCCATGCCATGTTCCCAGAACCCGGGATCCCACCTGCCCCATGGGCATGATCAAGACACTCCATGCAGAGCTCAGCACACCATGCACATATCAACCAGCTCAAAATTCCGTAAGAATCCTGGTGTTTACCATAAAAGCTCTCATTATTATCCCAGCTCTCTTTGCTTGGTCAGTGTGCCTGGCCACTTACAGGAGGATGAGAAAAATGTACGGGCTCAACTCATCTTTCCCCAGCCTCGTCTCCCAGGGAGCCGCTGATGTCTCTGCAGCACAATGCCACCGCACTGCCGGGCTGGGTTAAAATTAGCTGAGCCCCGGAGGGCCGAGGGTAACCTTCTGACAAGGTTAGCCAGAGAGCTGAGCACTGCTCAGAGAGGGACATTAATAAGAAGCCAAGTGGGGCCTTTCAACAAGCCCATTAGGGCCTCTCGGAAGCCTGCTCGTCTGGAAGAGCCAGGTGGCAGCATGGGGAGGCTGACCTAGGCTCTTATTTTTATCCCACCGAGTCAGCGGCTTCCTTTACAGGCCATCAACACAACCTCCAATGTGCCTCTAATAGTATAAAACCAACACACCCACCTACAAACTGGACAGTTTGTGCTTGAGACATTTAATTGGATTTTTTTCAGATCTAGTTTTTGAGGAATAGCTCACCATAAACACCCATCACATGGAACATAAAGAAATGTACCGGGAAATATTTTATCCATACTACCAAGAGATTCAGTGTGGAACCATATATTCAGGGGCTCTTGCACTAATAACCTGTAACGGCCTTGCTGCCTGGAGTTCTGACTGTCCACCTAACATCTCATGCATGGTATTTTTCTGCACCTGAAACCCAACCACCCAGTTTCAAAAGAGGAGTGATGTTCAAGACCGTGGCCAATTCAATGTTTCCTTTTGTGTCACATTTAGCTTTTTCTCCCAAGTTTTCTTGTGGTGCCAAACATCCTTGAAAGAATTTCCTAAGGACTGTCCCTAGAAGCAAAAGGCAGGAACAACTGGAAGGCTACTGGTGCAGACTGGAGACCCCTCCCTCCAAGAGAGAACCACAGATCTCTCACAGTACTTAGTAATGTTTTCTACATCAATAAGAATGTTTAAACTGATCCAGACAGCCCTTATCTCTAGGTGATACTTCTTAACCACCTGCCTGAAGACCCCACAGTGAGCTAAGAGACCTACAGTGTTCCTGAATCCCCCTCCGAGAAACAGCTTCACCCCTTCAGTAAACTTCACTGTCACAAAAATGCTGGTTGTCTAAAACAGAAACACTTCCAGAATTGGTAAAGAGCCTGTATCCTGAGCCACCCAAGGATCCTGCAACCCTCCTCTCCCCCAGTGCCCAGCTCCCTCACCCCCCATTTAACCAGTAAAGAGTGAATAAAAGCCCCAAATATGCTGGGCGGTGGTGGCGCCCGCCTTTAATCCCAGTACTCAGGAGGCAGAGGCAGGCGGATCTCTGTGAGTTCGAGGCCAGCCTGGTCTACACGAGCTAGTTCCAGGACATGAACCAAAAGCTACGGAGAAACCCTGTCTCGAAAATCCAAAAAATAAAAAATAAATAAATAAATAAATAAAGCAAGCCCCAACTACTAGGGTCTCCTTGAGTCTTGTTACTTGGAATTCCTTCCTGCTCACAGGCACGTTTTATTAAAGAATTGTTTTTTTTTTAAATCATGTTAACATAAAACCATTTTTCATTTTCAAAAGGCCAAGGGCCTTGTTATCTAGCCTGGGTAAGCCTAGACGTCACCATGCACCCTTAGCTGGCCTCACATCCAAATTAATTCTCTCGCCTCCACCTCCCAGGTATTAAAAAAAATTTTTTTTAATATAATTTATTTACTTGTATGTGCACTGATGTTTTGCCTGCAGGTCTGTCTGTGTGAGGATGTTGAACCCTGGAGTTACAGACAGTTGTGAGCTGCCATGTGGGTGCTGGGAATTGAACCCAGGTCCTCTGGGAGAGCAATCAGTGTTCTTAACTGCTGAGCCATCTCTTCAGCCCTGGTATATAAATTTTAATCAACATCACTTTGACAGTTTCTTAATATTCCTCTTAGATACAGAGCTAACAATCATTAGGAATCTACTTAGCAACACGCCTATCAGACAACCATTTCGCTCAATGTACAGCAGTCCCGTTAGAACAGTAGTAAATCTCGACGGCCTGAAGAGCTCAAGGGTCGGCTTGAGTCAGACTGGGGAACTCTCATCTCCAACCAGTGTCTGAGCAAACATAAAAGGGGAGGAAATACTGAGACTTGGAGCTGCGCAGAAGAGGCAGGTCGAGTTCAGCCTCCCGCCAGAACCATTCCCATCTGGGCTTTCCCACAGCAGCAGTAGGAGAAGCAAAGCTCACAGAGCACAGACACAGAATGTGCATCTGGAAACCCAACTCTATCTTTACTCAAGTCGGCAAAGCCCTGTGCTTTTCTGTGGAAGGGAACGGATAACAGCACGGATAACAGCACGCGGACTGAGTTTCGTTTCCTTGTGATGTTTTCATCTGTCCTCAAGCAGGGATGCCAAGGCAGGAAAATCAGCCAAGAAAGGGAAGAGAGACAAACAAGGGACCTGTATGATCAGATCCTGAAAGTGGAGAAGGTGCAAACCTGGATGCAGTTCAGCCCAGCCCAGCCCAGCAGGCAGATCAGAGCCCAGCTGGAAAAAACTCACAAAGGGTGCCCACCCCACCTACACTGCAGAAAACACTCAAAAAGGGTGCCCACCCCACCTACACTGCAGAGAAATAACTCCAACTTCAGAACCACTGAGGAACGAGAAGCAAAGTTGCAGCTACTACACCAGATTAGCAAGATGCTAAGCATACTTAGCTTGGTTCCTATTGCTTCGATAAAAATCCATGACCAAATGCAACTTGGGGAAAAAATGGCTTATTTGGCTTACGTCTCCAAAGTCACAGCACCAAGTGAAGAAAAGGCAGAAATCTAGATGCAGGAATTAAAGCAGAGACCATGGTGGAATACGGCTTACTGGATTGATCCTCATGGCTTACTCAGCCTGCTTTCTCATATAATCCAGGACCACCTGCCCAGAAATGGCATCACACACACACACCCCACCGTGGACTGGGCCCTCCCACATCAATCACTAACCAAGGTAATTCCCTACAGACACTGCCTGTAGACCAATCTAATGGTGGAGACATTTTCTCAACTTAGGTTTTCTCTTTCCAGATGAACATAGCGTATGTCAAGCTGACCAAAAATTAACCAGCACATTGCATTCACAGTGACGTTTTCACAATTCCACACATGAGGCATAAGGACGAGGACTTGAGTTTTTGAAAGTTTTTGAACTTTCTAGTAATACATGGGATCAATATATACCTTTGGATACCTGTACATACTGTATACACTGTGTAATGATCTCATCAGATTATCAACTCTTTTTAAAACTCCAGTTTTGTTATATAAATATATGCTCTCTTTAAAAAAGCAAACATTTTAAATCTACTGTATATGTACACCACATACTCATGGAGATGGGGGGGAGGCAGCTTCTCCACATGGGTTCCATGGGATGGAATTAAAGTTGTTGTTAAGGTTTGGTGGCAAGCATCTGAACCTTTAGAACCACCTCTCCACCCCCTAAACATGCATTATTCTTAGCTACTGCTGTGCTCTCAAACAGATGGCCAGAGTGCTTTCTTCATCGCTCACTGAACTCTGGCCTTAGCCACCATTTCATTCTCCAGTTTTCCAATGCCCGATGTCCAGTTTCTGAACAACCACCAACCTGCCTTCTACTTCTACCTTAAGTTACTGAAGTCATAGCACTGATCGAGATAAACTTGAAAGTCTTGTCACCTTGAACCTAAGGTTTAACCCTCACATCACTGGAGATAATCAATGCACAGCTACAGGCTGTCTTAACAGGGACTTATTGGGAAGGCTGGGAAGGGGGGAAATGTCCTGGAAGGTCTACTCCACCTTTTGATCTACAATGGCAGGAAACAAACTGCCCAAGGTATGCCAGTTCTGCATGAGATGCTTGTGAGATATAAAGAGCAATTGAGACTACGAATGATGTGAACACACCTTAAACTAAAATCACGGGAGGACACAGTCGCTTCTGCTCTCAAAATCAAAACGGGGAGGGGGACAGCCAAACAATGGGAGATGGTCCACTTAGCACAACGCTTGTCACATAATCACGAGGACCTGCTCCCCAGAATCTATTAAAAGAAAAGGAGTGGGGAAAAAAAGACTGGGTACTCTGATGTACACCTGTAATCCCAGTGCTGGGGAGGCAGAGAGCTGGACCCTGGAGCTCATGCCAACCAGGGTACTCAGCAAGATCCAGGAGCCATGAGGGACCCTGTCTCAAAGAAGGCAGATGGCACTTGAGGAACAATATCCAAGGCTGATCTCTAGTCCCCACACACATACACCCTCACAAACACACACACACACACACAAAATAAATCATGTTTTTAAAGGCAGCTGAAGACAGACATCAGAAGAGGCGGCAGAAAAGCAAAGCTGCTCCGGCGCCAAGCAGGGCACTGGGAACCAGTAGAGCTGAGACCCGAGCAAAACACTGTGTTTTCTGCTTTTCCACATCCTCGGTGGCCAGGAAAGCCTGGCACTGCCCGGCCAGGAAAGAGTCCCTGCCCTGGACTTTCCTCCCACACACCACCAACCTTTGTGGTGATGAAACAATTAAAACCTACCCTGGAAAAGATACACAGAGCTCAATTAGAAACAGATGGAGAACCCGCAGCAGGCAACCCGCAGCAGGCAGGAAGCACATATGCATCTTCACCAAGAGAGGGAAACGGGCCACATTCAGGGAAACCTAAGGCACTGCTTTAAAACCTCTAATCAGCAGACTCTGAAGGTGGCAGGCACATCACAGCACCCAAACCACACTACCACACTGGGGTAACTGTGCCACCCCAACGAGCTACACTGACGGACAGCCTCAAGAGGCTCAAATTCTGTGACCCAACCCCTAGAAATTTACCCAAAACTCCACAGCAGACTAGAGGGAGCACAGAGGGACCCAGCGCCATAAACTGTTTATGTGGAGCAACGGAAGGCCAGAGAGAAGGGGTGACACCTGGAAGCTGCCGAAACTCACACGTGTGCACTGTGGCTCACACGTACCCACAATCAAACACTCTCCACACATACTCAAAACAAGTCAATTTTTAAATTATTTTTTAAAAATTATTCTGGTGTTTCTAATGAAGATTTGGGTAAACATCAGACTGAAGCTGAGACAGCTGGGCGTCAAAATCAAAGAAAGACAGAGCTCAGAGATCAAATACTTGAATCCTTGTCTCCAGCACCCAATGGTTCAAGCCTACAAAGTTGAACATGCGTGAAGGGTTTATCACCTCCTCTAAAAAGAACAGGCACACACGCGGACGGCTTCTCAGTGACAGAGGAAGACAACAACGAGAATGTTGAGCAGGACTATTTCATACACACTAGGGGTAAAAACGAGACTTTGAATACTCACACTTGAAGGGGATTCGGAAAAATGCTACAAGATGTCACTAACTGAAATAAGCCAGGGACGAAGGCCTAGTACTGTAATGACCTCATTCATGTGAGGCGCTGGAGGAGTCAAATTCATAAAGACAGAAGGCAAGAGCAACAGTGCTTGCCAACAATGGGGAGTTACTGAATGAGCACAGAGCTCTGACGTCCCTCCCACCCCTCTTCATGAGGACAGGTATTTGCCTGCAAGCGCATCATGTGCACCACGAGCAAGCAGTACCCACGGAGGACAAATATAGTGTCAGAGTCCATAGTCTGGATGGATGACTGAGGGTTGTGAACCAATCTCCGGCCCTCAGACTCTCACTTTTGCAGAGGCTAGGTAATGGTGAAAGCAGCGAAACTGCCCAGGTGCTGAACATCATTCAACTAACTACACACTTAAAAATAAGTAAGAGGGTAACTCTGGGTTTAAGCATTATTCCACAGTTACAAAGACAGATTGGTAACATGAGACCTTAAAGAAAATGGAACATGTCAAATGTCTATCGTGGGTTACAAAAGTAAACTCAGACATCTTGCCATGACAGACTTCCTGGGAACCCAAATCCATGCAGACAGTTCTGCTGCAAGCTGCCATCCCCACCACAGCCTTGACCAATGCACCTAAGTACCTACCTGTAAAGACCACCATCCTAGTTAGAGTTTCTACTGCTATGACCAAACACCAGCAACAAAAGCATGCTGGCAAGGAAAAGGTTTATTTGTCTTACACATCCACATCATAGTCCATCACTGAAGGGAGTCAGGACAAGAAGTCAAGCAGGGCTGGAACCTGAAGGCAGCAGTTGCTGCGGAGGCCATGGAGGACTGCTGTTTACTGGCTTGCTCATCATGACTTGCTCAGTCTGCTTAGACTTTGAGAAACCAGGACCACCAGCACAATGGGCTGGTCCTTCCCACGTCAATCACTAATTAATAAAATGTCTTGGGCTAGTGAGGTAGTTCAACCATTAAAGGCTATGCTTACAACCCCTCCCCCCCAAATAAAGCCTTACAGCCAAATTTATGGAAGCATTTTCTCAATTGACGTTCCTTCCTCTCAGATGACTCTAGCTTGTGTCAAGGTGACACTAACCAGTGCAACCACCTTCCCAATACTAAGCTCAGGGAAGGCAGTGTCCTGCTTTCCTGCTGTCCTCCCTTGGACTCAGCCCTGAATCTGTCACTTTTAAGCAATACTAAATCCACACAGGAAGGCTTGGAGGAGGCCAGAGGTCAGGGATGGGGTAGGGGTGATCTTCAGAGTTCACACACAAGACCTCTCACAGTGGTCAGCCAGGCCAGGGAAGAGCCCCAGGAAACAGACAAAGCCTCTCATCTGAAACCCACAAAAAAGGATCCTGCACAGCCTCCTCCACCTCCTGTTAGAGAAAGAGGGGGAGTTGTTTGTGAGCGAGGTGATTTCCAGAATGTCCCCATCCACAGAAGTCAGCCACCAGTCATCACCTGATAGCCAGGGACAGTACAGGGGACGTGACACACGTCACCTTTCCAGTTCTCTAGGAATCAAATGTATTTTCCTCTTTGCAAGAACAGAGGTTTAAATTGGACCTATTCTTTGGACTAAAATTAGAAAGCATTTGTCACGGCTGCTAAAGCACTGAAGGTACCGGATGGTAATGACTTCTCTTCCCGGGTTCAAGTCCTTTCCATTCCTTAAGGCTTGCACCCATTTAGTAATTCATTTTCCACGGTTCCCGCCACATAACTTTCTATATGACCACCCAAACTATTCCAGGACCCACTCCTCCAAGCTTACTTTTAGTTTATGTTTCGGGTGAGAAACAAATGTTTGGATCTGCTACTGAGCAAACTATGGCCCTTGTTCCCCTCCAACCATAAACCAAACAGTTAAGATGGACGCTAACAGAGCCCACATCAACCTGAGTCCTCCCTCCAGACTCAAGTTCAGGACGCTCAGAGGAGCACAAACGCGTGCCAACACATCTCTAAAAAAGAAATAGAACAGCAAATGTGTGTGTGTGGGGGGGGGGGGTTGGAAAGAAGGGAACTCTTATTCACTGTTAGGGGGCACCAATTAATACACTGTGGTAATCAGTTTGGAGGCTCTCAAGAAAGTTGAGAACAGAACGACCACACGACCCTGCTATTTCTTTCCTTGGTACTCACCCAGAGAACTCCAAACTCTACAGTGGAGATACTTACACCCCCACGTTTATTGCTCCTATAATAATAGCTATCGCAAAGAATTAGAATCAAACTAGCTGTCCATCAACAGATGAACGAATAATGAAAAATCTGGCATACATTAGAAATTCAGCTATAAAGAAAAATGAAACTTTAAATAAGCAGAAAAATGGATGGACTTAGAATGTATAACTCTAAATGGGATCACACAATCTCAAAAAATCATGTTCTTACCCATACGCAAAATCTAACCAACAATATACGTACAAATGAAAACAGATGTATATGTGAATAAAGTACAACATGAAGAATAAAAAGGCTAAATACTAGGGACTGAGGAAGGACTGAATGCAGGTAATGAAAACGAGCTACAAAAGGATAGAGCTAATTGTTCTAGTTCTAATTCTGCAGGAAGTTTTGGTTTTGGTCAAGGATAAGCGCATAAACATATTGATGGTGCAAGTGTAAAATCCACTGTGAAGATCCGAGGTTTCAGAATTACTATTCCAACTAAGATGTACAGACTTTGGGCTTGGGTAATTTGGTCTGTGATTTGTGTGTGTGTGTGTAGAGGGGACAAGTTTTTTAAACAATAAGGTCTATAAAATTAAAACTCACACATAGGTTGTCCTTGTGTGATAAGACTACATCACAACTGGCCTTCAGCAGGCATGTAGTCAGATTCAGGTCAAGCTCCGTGCTGTGGATAGTAACAGTGACGTGCTCGAGAGCTACAGCGACAGAGAGTATAAGGACACCTTGGTAACATGGTGATGGAGAGAGGCAGCAGCATGTATAAAGGACAGAGAGGCTGGGGCAGGAAGGGGTACGAGTGTATCAGCACAGGGCACACAGCTATCTATCTGCCTTGGTCACACTTGTAACCCCAGAAAAGAAAAACACAAGATGGAAGCTAAGGAAAGAGGGGAGAGGGAGGGGAGGAAGAGCACACAGATGTAGGGAGGTCAAGCAGAGGACTAGGGGGAGAGGTGCAGTGTGGCCCATGACCCAGACCAACAGGTCTCACTTTGCAGCTCGCCTCCAGGGCATTGCATTTGACCCCTGAAAGCCTCAGTGTCCTGTGTGGTCTTAGGGGGTTATGATGTAAAGGGGACACACAGAATGCTAGCCAAGGCAAAGGCATCCGTTCCGATCCCTGCTCCTGGGAATGTTCCACAACATCTCTGTGCTACCTTCTGCCCAGATCTGGGACCATGCATGACCCAGAACCACCACAATACAGTAAGAGGGAGAGGAGGGGCAGTTTTTGTCCGTTGACTTTTCCTTTCCATCTGCCGTACTCCTTCCCTAGTGTGGGCTCCGAAAGGTTCAGGAAAAGGGCCTGGAGGAAGAGGGGGCAGGGAATCCCTGGCTAAGCACGGGGCGTGGAAAAGATGACACGTATTAGAAGATGGAAGCCTTCGCATTCCTAAACAGGAAAGGAAAAACAGTCCTTAGACACCTCAGACATTCCAGTTCCTGCCTCTGTGTCTGGACATTTACTCTGGGTTCTTTTCTCCTAATCTCTGTGTTTTAACTTCCTTTACTAAAGGACTTTATAATACCTGATCAGCACAAAACATCTAAGCTGACTAAACTAAGCTAATTTTAGATCTAACTTCTTTTAAGAAACCATTATCTGGGTTCTGGGATGTTTCTGTGACAATCTGTCTACAAACTCAGGTATTTGTGTATTGGTATATACTCCCATGTAGGCGCCCATTGGGTAAACCAAGTCAACAGTAGGCATGCGCCTTTAGCTAACGGCAAACTTGCCTGGTCATGGCTGAGGGAAGTGGGCCAGGCACCACCACGCGCAGAGAGCCAGGAAAGTCCAACTGCATCTGCCTCAGACACTTGCATGCTTGCCCTGCACACAAATCAAGGGTCTACCCAATGACGAGGCCACTGCATTTTCCTGAAGACCACTGGACAAGGCTTATTGGCTAAAACTCCTACAGGCAGGCAGAGTTAGACCCCTATGGAACCCTCAAAAGACATCTCCCTTCAGCTAAGTCAGTAACAACTTTTGAGGACAAAGAAGCAGAAGTCCTGGATTCAGATAGCGCCTAAGAAAGAAAGACGACCACACAAAGAGAACTTCAGCACTTAGCTCCTGTCCCTCCTTCCCAGAGCCGGGAAGCACTGAAAAGGTCAGTGACTTAGCCACACAGTCCCCCGAAGTAAGCAAAAAAGCACTACTCTTCTTACAGGTGCAGAACCTAATACAGTGACACCAAAGGGTCACAGAGCAGGGCCCAGAAGTGAGCCTGGAGTTGCCACCACACCACGACTGCCACTCAGGGGTGAGTGAGATGATTCAACCTCTGACTTCAGCCACATCACTCATCAGATCTGAGGCGTGGCTTGGCTGATAGAGTAGAGTACTTGCCTCCCATGAACAAAGCCCTGGGATGGCCCCAACACAGCTCCTCACTTGATATTTTGCCAGTGACAAATGAGTCCCATTTGACTCACTGGGATGAACCACTCACTGACTTTAGGAAAAAAAAAAAAAAAACTACACTAATAAAATGGGGTGGGGACCACCACACTATGGTCAAATACAGTGAACTCAATTTCCTCAGATAACACAAAGTTAGCTGACTGCCTTCCTGTGAGACATCACAGAGCCTTCAATGTACAGAACCGTCAGTCCATAGTAGATGGATTTGACAGGCCGCATCAGCCAAAGCCCCGTTACTCACCAAGACACACTCCTGACTCTGGGCATCTCTAAGACAACATGCACTGAGGACTAGAGACTCCGCATGTTCTTTACCATGAAAGCACTGACAGAGATGTCAGATGATCAACCATCAGTCAACAGGCTTAGCGGCCCAAAGACGCTCAAGGGCCACATAGGTAAAGCCATTCAGCCCTCTAGTCTTCCTCTGACCATCCACCCACCCACCCACCACCAGAGATTAGTGTAATGGATAATTTCCCTCCAGTTCACAAGGATAAACTGTGGTTTTCCACTATGCAGGCTTCCACGTTTCTCCACAATCCTGAATACACACTAGACACTCGAGGTATAACTTGGCTGAACCCTAAAGGAATCAAGCCATTTAAAGTGGAACCAGTAGACAGGCATTGTTGAGATGGCCTGGGAGCTTCTGAGAAATTCAGATTCCCAGAGCCTGTCCTAGAGCCAGAGTTCAAATCTACATTTGAACAAATGCCCCTTGGATTCACACACACTAAAACAAGGTGGAGGACTCTGCTCCACCGCCTTCTGGAGAGTTCGCAACAGGGCCTCCACTCCTTCAGTCAGCTCTTCCCAACCCAGCTCCTACATCTTAACAGGCAAAAAGCTGTGTCCTAACCAGATGCCCCTGAATGAGAAGACTCCCTTAGAGTTAAAATCAGGCTGTCTGCCTGCACACAATCTAAGAACCAATGGATTCCAGGCCCTCAAATGCCTTGCAGGTGTCAGGCTGCGACACGCCCAAACAATAGCCTGGCCCCACAGTTTGGGCAGAGCTCCTTCTATTTCTGCAGGTGGCACATTCCAAAGATGCTTCTTCTTACAAAGCATGGCAAGAATTCTACACTGGGGAAGAAAAGAGGTTAACTAAGGGCCTCTTTTTCCCCTGGGGACAGGAGAAACTCAAACCTCTCCCAAAGAGGTTTACATTTTTAAAAAATATATTTATTTTATCAACCACAAGCCTGCAAGTCAAACATCTCCGCCGAGATGTTTTGCAGATAGAGATATTCTGGGAACACACTGGAGGCAGGCTTATTTATCCACTGCCATTATAAGACTAGCCTGGAGGGATGAGTATCAGATGCTAGCCACTCAAACGACTGTCTGCCTGCCTGCTAACTACGCCGGGTCACAGCTACCCAATGCCCCTGCTTGGCTGTCTGGTTGTGTCCTCTGGTCCTCTGAGAGTCTTCCAGCTAGCCTATGTCACTCTTCCTGAGGAAGGGCTGTTTGCCCCACCTCTACAGCAGGTATACTGGCCCTAGGCAGCAACAGTACAATATTAGTGCAGAATGTTGCTGTGGTCCTGGAAGCAATATCAGTGGCTTCAGTGTTCAAAGGGGAAAACACAAGAAACAGGATTCCAGGCAGCTACAAACAGGTCAAGACCACAGCCCCTTCCTTCCGGGTTTTCAATCAGGTCACCTTGTCAGTCACAGGACTTAACATGAGTGATACCTCCCACAATATCCTGGTCACCTCTTCCTGGTCCCTGTATTACCAGCAAAGAACATGGGTGCAGAGGATATGACCAGCTCAACGCCCCCTTTAGCCCAGCAAAGTCCTCACCCATTCCAGGTCTCCAGGAAATAGCAGCCAAATGTTAAGACATTTATCAAGCATTTAACAAGTCTCAGGAAGTCAAAACTAAAAATTTAAAGAAAATAATTGGTTGGATACTGAGACTAAACAAAGAACAAAAACTATGAAAGCCTGGTGAGGGAATTCCTGCCACCAAGTGTAACGCAGAAGGAATTTTCTTATCCTCAGCACCTCAGATCCACCCCCAGTCTGCAATTATAGGGCATCCCACACACTAGACACTGACTCTCCAACTGACCACGCTTCTTGTCTAACCTTGAAAAGAGCAGCAGCACACAAGTCGGTATATATAATGTGTTTATCTTATACTGTCTTACTACAGAGAACCATCCTCAGTGGGATGCAGGGACACTATAGTTGAGGCCTCAACACACAGCAATCCCCTGCACTAGGGAGGCAGAGGCAGGTGAATCGCTATGAGCTTGAGGTCAGTTCCAGGGCAGGCAGAGCTACACAGGAAAACCCTGTCTGAAAACAAACAAAACAGCACAGCAATCCTCCTGCCTCAGCTTCATGAGTGCTACCGTGTCCAGCTTAGGTATTTTTTAAATGTTTTTTTCATAGACATTTGAGCTTTATTTCAATTGGGCTGCATAATGGTGACTGGCTAACAAGGCCATGTTAGAGATGGGCAGGGAGGCTGCAACACAAAAATTACCCCATGAGTTATATACCACAATCCTGATTCTGAACTGCTCACCCTAAAACCTGTCTCCAGAACCATCGAAACCACCTCCTCTTGCAATTCACTTCCAACCTAACTTTGCCACCCACAGAAACCTTAAGATATAAAGAAAACTGAGAAAGTTAATATTTAATAACTTCTATTAGGTAATGTTGAAAAAGTAATGTCTGGGAAGGAGCAACATTTTTATTTTTTTATTTTTTAAAGATTTATTTATTTATTTATTTATTTATTTATTTATTACGTGTACAGTGTTCTGTATGCATGTATGCCTGTGGGTCAGAAGAGGGTACCATATCTCATTACAGATGGTTGTGAGCCACCATGTGGTTGCTGGGAATTGAACTCACGACCTCTGGAAGAGCAGCCAGTGCTCTTAACCTCTGAGCCATCTCTCCAGCCCTAAGCAACATTTTTAAACAAGTTGCTTTTGCATTCAATCCTCTGTACTAACTCTTCAAAGGCTGTGACCACTCTTATCATCCGGTACCTCCCAGGGCAGACTGGCCGGCCACCTACCTGGGCCAGCAGCACCCAGCACCGGTGGCTCACACACTGTGTGGTGCAGGCTCAGGGAGACCTGCATGCCTGCACCCATACATGCCTGGTTCTCTCAGAACCTTACATCAGCTGCTCCTATGCACACAGGCCTTTTCAGAGATACAGAGGTTAGGTTACAAATTGGGGTAATGGCAATATTTCAGGGTTGCAGCTCAGGTCCTAACCAGGTCAGGTTTGGCTAAAAGGTTTCTCAGAAATCTAAACAGCTGACTGAATGTCCCTAACCATAACTGTCAACACCTTATATATTGAAAGAGTGTCCACACCAAGCCCTGGCATCTCCCCGACATGGAACCTTCCAAAATTCAAACTTTTGCAGCTGGACACTGTTCTCCACTATCCAAGGCAAGTGTTCTTCACTAAACTGTTTTTCTCTCTGGGGAATGCCTTTATACAGTGCATTCTTGCTGCGCCTACTTGCACCCAGGGAGGAAAGCCTGGTCCTCCTTTGGAGACCTACCTGGTACCTCCCTAACAGAACAAACCTGCTGACTCGGCCCTCCTGTGGTGAGGATCATTTGCCTCTGCTGGCCTCTGCCATCCAACTCCTGATCTTGAGTCCATCTCTCTCACCAGCACAACTCCTCTCCTCTTCCCACGTCACCTCACCGACCAGGAACTTCTCTCGAAACTGCCTGTTCACCTTTTCTTGCCACTAAGTCTCCAGTGCCCTCCTAAGTGTCTATCACTTGGTCTGGGATTCCCATCCCTCGTGATCTAGCCACTCTCTTAACAAACCTGAGTCCACTTGGGGATGCCCTCTGGATTGAGTCTAACTGGCTCACTCCTCTTTCCTTCTTCCTTATATCTATGATTTGTGTACACTATTAGTCTGCTTTTGGCAGGTCCTTCTATGCACAGGCCCCAGTGTGGACTATATATATTTTGCTCTGATACTGGGATTTCTTCTCTGTTGCCCCTTTTATAGGACTTCATCTCATTAACCATGGACCCTCTCATTCTAAGCCAGACTTTGCCTCCCCCCTTGCCTGTCTCCTCAAATCCTTCTTCTCTTGGACCCTGTGATTCTACCAAGTCTCATCATCTTATTTTTCACTGTAGTATGGCTTGGCTTCACTACAAACTGGATAATCCATTTCAATGGCCAGAAAATGGCACATTTGACTTTAAATTCTAAATGATCTTGATGACCTCTGCCAGTGCACTGGAGAATGATTCAGAGTCCCTTACATCCAAACCTTCTTTGCTTTTCACTCCTGCCCTTCACCTTAATCCTCATATCATACGCATCAAATCCTCTTGGCAAAAACCAAAACTCACAAGGCTGACCAAAATCTTGAGTTCATGACTTCCTCTGCCTATTATTTAGACGTAGAGGACATGGTCCCAGACATCCTCCAACCAAATCCTCAATACTACAACGTACCTCCTCAATCACCTGTCCCTCCTTACACCCCTTCTCTACAAGCCCCATACTCTGTCCCCCAGCCTCCTCCTCCACAGGGGCCATCACCTCCCAAAGCTACTGCCCTCATCCACCACCAGGACCCTGCCCAACTGTGGAGAGACAGGACACTGGAGAGTAGACTGCCACTCTCTGCCTTGCCAAGTCAGGTCAAATCCCCAAAATTCCTCCTCCACAGAGAAATATTCTGGGTCTTCTGGACCTGGTGCCCAAAGATTGAAGCTGCCCTGGGAACTATGCCCCCATCAAAACTATCAAGATAATCACAAAGGAGTCTGTGGTACCTGTCCACGTTGGGGGCAAGTCTGTCACTTTTGACTGATGTTGGAACTATTTGGTCTATATTTCCTTCTCATCCTTATCCTGGGTCTCTGCCACAGGTCTTGCTAACGGCCCCCACCAGCCTAGGGCTCCTGGCCTACTTCTCTGCTCCCCGAGGCCACCTGATCACTCATCCCTTCCACAGTAGGCCACATTGCTCTCTACCCTATTGCTGGTAAAGAAATCATGGCTAAGATGTACTTCTTTTCTTCTCAACTTTCTCAGGGCTTTTTCTTCCTCCTTTTAGGCCCTGAAGAGCTTCTTTTCATACCGACTAAAACTCAGGGCTCACTCTATCCCCTTCCCAGGTTCCCTTGTCAACCCCAAAGTGTGGGACACTTCCTCTTCTTCTGTGACTTTCCATCATTCCCCTATTAAGATGACTCCAAACCCTACCTTCTACCCTTATCACCCTCAATAATATATATCTCCTTAAACAAACACAAAGTCAAAACCTATCAGAATATAGAAGTATTCTCAAGTGCACTCATTCACCCTTCAAGACCCCAATCCCGCTAGAAAAACCCGACAGCCTCCACAGCCTGGTCCAAGACCTTGGGATTCTTAACAGAGCAAACCTCCCTAGCCACCCATTGGTGCCCAAACCCTACATTCTGCTTTCTCAGATTCCCTCATCTCACTTTATCATTCTGGATCTTAGCTGTTTGCTTGTTTTTTATTTGCTTTTCGAGACAGCGTTTCTCTTTGTTCCAGGACAACGAGAACTGGAACTCACTTTGTAGACCAGGCTGGCATCAAACTCAGAGATCTGCCTCCCAAGCACCATCCTGGATCTTCAGTACGCCTTTAACTATTCCTCTATACCCAGCCGCACACCACATCTCTGCCTTCACCAAGGAGGACCCATACACCAAAAAAGCACTTCAGCTTCTTGAACCATCCTCCCTCAGGGGTTTCAAAAATAGCCCTCTCTCCTTTCTCTCAACCTATCACATAGTTGCTTGATTCATTATGTAGATAACATCCTACTCTATAGTGTCCCCCCTTCTTCCCATCACACTATATACCATCAACTCTCTATAGTCCCCGCTCTTCCCATCACACTATATACCATCAACTCTCTATAGTCCCCCCCATTCTTCCCATCACACTATATAGTGTTCAACTCTCTATAGTCCCCGCTCTTCCCATCACACTATATAGCGTTCAATTCAACTTTTAGGAAACAAGGAATATGGGCTCTCTTCTTCCGAGGCGCAATTCTCTGTCCCTCAGGTCAAGGACTGGGGTTTATCTGCTTTCCCCTTGGCTCTCTCAAGTTCATTCTCTGTGCAGACAAGTCTGGGGTTCCTTTGGAATCCTTCCATCCTGTGCTTCATTTCACAGGGTACATCAGCTCCCGATCTTCTCACTTTTCCACTCTATCACGCAGGTTGGAGTTCCTAACAGAGACCTAGACCCTACTATAAATGCCTGTAACTCCTGCCTTCTCTGGTCCCTGAAAGGCTGTCCTACAAGATCCTGCTCTGGCTCTCCCAGACCTCATTAACCCTTTATCACTATACTGATAGGAGAAGGCCTAGGGGTCCTGGAACAGATGAAAGGGCCCACATTTGGCCTGTTTCTTATCTTCCCACACAACTGGAGACAACTTTGCCTGTGGGTGCTAGCAGCAGCCTCCCCGATTAGCCCAGAAGGCCTCTAAACTCACCTGTGATCACTCATCTCCTCTATCCTCTCCCCTCACAGGTTCAAATCCAGTCACACATAAGCCTCTCTGCTCTATCTCCTTCTAACATCCACCTTTTCCACATCACCTTTTAATAAAACTCCAATATTTCTCATGACACCTGTCCCGTCTTAACCCAGCTACAGCCCTCCTTAAAGCTACTACCGTTACCCGCTCCTGCCTAGAGTCACTTGCCCACAGAACCCCAAAACTTTTTATTTCCCCCTCTGCCACACCCTGACTATAAATGGAAGCTCGTCTCTCAGCGTCTCCTCTCCCGCCAGGCAGACTATGCTGGACTCTCTGTCCAGGTTACAGGACCTGTTCTTTACCACTAGGCTCTACTCAGAAAGCAGAGAGCCCCTAGCACTCACAAGGCCCTCATTTTAGCACAAGACAAGCTCATCAAAATATGCACAGATTCTGAATACGAACAGCACATGCTACACTATCGTGCTTCTGTTTGGCAGGAGGGGAGCTTCACCATCACCAAGGGTACATCTATTACCAATGGTCTGCTAATCCTACAGCTGCTGGAAGCCTCTTATCTTCCCAAGCAGGCAGCGGTTATTCATTGTTGAGGTCACCAAGCTCCTACCAATGACAGAGCTTTTGGGAAATGCTTCTGCTGACAAGACTGCAAAGGGGGTCAGCCAATACCCCTTCCCATCTTCCTCCATTCTCATCCTGGCCCCTCCAAACTTAACCCCTACCTACTCTGAGCCCCCTCCAAGCCATGGGAGTCCTCCAGACCCTGGGAGCTGTTGCAGGACCCCAATGCTAGCTACTAGACAGGTACTTCCCTGAGGCTGGGGCAAAGTCCTTTCACGCTGGGTCTCAACCTCTCCCACTTCCTCCAACCTCTCCTTCCACCCTTGCCTTTCTGCCCTTTAAGGCTATCACCCCAGGATGCTCCACCTGCACACAAACCTCCCCACAGAGAGCCTTACAACCCCCTCCTTCCTTCATTCCACATCAGTTTCAGGATAACTTTCCTGGGGATGACTGGCAGATAGATTTCACACATATGCCTCCTAACAGGAGACAGCAACATCTTATTATGGCCGACACTTTCTCAGGACAGGTAGCTTTCCCCATTGAAACTGAGACCGCAGAAGTGGTCTGGTCCATCTTGAATGGTATCTTTACCAGATTCGTGCTTCCTCGATTCATACAATCAGGTAACGGCCAAGCATTCACCTCTAAAGTACCCAGCTTCTAAGGCTCTAGGGGTACAGTAACTCCTTCACATTCCCTAGTCCTTGTTAAAGGTAAAAAGGGCCATCCTTTTGAGAAACATATGTCCTCTGGAACGAGCCCATTCCATGACTACTAGCTTCTCTCTCTTAAGATGCCGCTGGGAACACATATCCTCTCTCATCTCTTTACTGATCCTAGCACCCAACCAAACCATTACCAGGAGACTGGGTTTATCTGGGAGTCTCTTTGCCCATCAGCACTCCACCCAGGCTGGACCAGTCTACACCTGGTCATCCTCACTACAATGGCAGCTAAGCCTCAGGAAGTCTAGACTTGGATCCATCTGTCACAGCTCTAATCGGCTCTGGATCCATTCTCTGGTAAATATTTCTGTCACTCAACAGAACACAAAAGCCTCTCACTTGCCTTCTATTCCTGAGAACATCTAATACGGGTTCTTTCTTCCCCTCCTGCTTGAGGTTGTCTCTGTCTTCCCCATCACTTAGGTAAGGTGACAAGCATGGAAATCCATCCTTAACATTACCGTTTGTCCTGTCTCAGGATGCTGTTCAGAGAACCATCTGACTTCCGTCCCCTAGGTAGTCTGCATCCACTACTGTGGAAGACCACAACCCCACCCCACCCCACCTCCACGACAGCTCCAAACACCTTTGCTTCCCAGAGTGTTCAAATTGGGGTTAGCCAGATATAGGAGGGGAATAAAAACCTATAAGACTCCTTTGGGCCCAGGGCTCATCCCTCTCCTCAGCCCTCTGACCCATATATCCACCTCATTGTAATGTTCACAGTAACAATTGTCCTATCTATTCAGAGTCTGATTTTTCATGAAATCAAGGAGCTGACCCAATGATCACAAAATCAGACGCTTCTGAAGGAATTTCCTCAGGTCTCCTACCACTGCCAGCCAGCTTGAGCCCCTGATTGGAACCAATATTCCAGAACCCTTTCTCAATGTCCCCTTCAGCTGGACAAACTAGCTTCTTCCCTTATTATCAACTTTTTTATTATTATTAAATTTTTTATTATCAAATTTTTTAGGTCAAAAAGCCGGGCCCCAAAATGGCAGTGCTAGTGGCAGTATTTTAGGGTGATGGCTCGAGGTGTAACTGGGACAAGTTCTATTAGGACACAGAACCCTAAAACATTTCTCAGAAGCCCTTAGTGGCTGGCTGAACAAGAGTGCCCACACTAACTACCTGGCTCCCAAGCCGCCTCCCCATCCATATAAAACCCAATGAGCGTCTGCTGCTGGATGCTGTCCTCCACTATCCAAGACAGCTCAGCAGCTTTGCTCTCGACAAACTGCTTCTCTCCACAGAGTGGCTTCCTTCAGTGGTTTCTTGCTGTGCCTGCTTACAACCAGCTTTAGATGAATTTCGGAATCATAAGGCACAAACCGTTTTCACCTAAAAACTTCAGTTTTTACTTTCTGCAAAACCCTTAGGTTTCCTGATAGGTGCCACTCGTTCAAGGTTCCTCTTCCTCACTGTCCCTCTCTCCTATTGGGAGCACCCAGGTACCGACTTCATTCATCACTGCCCCACCACAGGCCATGCACCCAGGCTCAGTTGGTTATTTAGGGGGTGCATGGGTTGGATAAATGAATGGCATCCTCCTAAAAGCCGCCTCATTTGTGAGATCCTCACGGCCCTTCAGGCTCAGAGTGAGGAAAGGCATGCACAAGTATGTCCATGTTGCTGGCACAGGAGACAGGTCCAACCAACGCGGACACTGGGCATAACCAGCTATGCCAAGTGACAGACCCAGGAAAGACATTTTACTGAGACTACACTCTATACTGCATTTCTCGGATTCATATCTCAGGGATTTTTTTTAAGGTGTGGAACATGGGGTGGGGGTATCACACTCTGTAGCCCAGACCCAGGCTGATCTCCAAGACACCTAAGTGTTTGAACATCAGGTAGACCTTTAAAGTATCTTGTGATTTCCAGCTAGTCCATGGAATTATGGACATACATACCATAAAATACACATCATTTTGACTAATTTTTGAGTTTCGATGGTCAGCCATTTTTAAGTGTTTTGTTCCACCCTTAGTGAAACATTGTCATAGAAACATCTTAAGGGTGAAGTCTAGACACTGGATTTAAGGCTAACATGATCATTGACATGTGATTTTAACTTCCACCCACCTCCATTTCCTCATCCCGAGAATGAGGACAACATCAAATCAACTCACAAAACTATTTCCCTGTTAGAATATCCCGGCTGGAAAGCCAGGAGAACAGTCTCCATGTGCCTTCAACTTATAAAACACAGCTCGCGGGGCTGGAGAGATGGCTCAGTGGTTAAGAGCAATGATTGCTCTTCTAGATGACCCGGGTTCAATTCCCAGCACCCACATAGCAGCTTACTGTAACTCCAAGATCCAGGACCCTCACACAGATATAGGCTAAAACACCAATAAAATAGATAATTTAAAAAAAAAAATCACACAGCTCGCCTAAATCAAGTGTCAGGAGTAACTCATACTAAGACGAGTACTAAACCCCTCTCTGGAGACACGAAGAGCAGAGGAGACCAGTGTGCACCCCCAGGCTGAGGCCAGATGGACCCCAAATGCTGGGGTCTCCCAGGCAGGTCTCCCAGGCAGGCCTCAGTCCCCATGAGGTGGCTGTGTGAGCACGGCTGCCTACTGGAGCACAAAGAAGCCATCCCAGGGAGAGAGAAGGGAGGGGAGGCTGGGAGTTCCCCTTCCCGGAAAGGGCAGGAGGAGCCCCGCCCTAGTCAGGTCAGTCAGGCCGGGCTGCCCAGGGGGGAGCTTCCCGCCTTTTTCTTCCTCTTTCTCCCGCGTGAACTTTCCCAAACCAGCTCTGCCCGTTTCACACAGGAACCGGGCTTGCATGTGCGTACATTATATTATTTCAGAAGAAAGCATCTGCAGTCGGCTAGTGAGTCATCAGGAAGCCTTGTCAATCTGCCAGCAGCCGGCCCCTCTTCATTACAAACGTAAAGATAAAAGCTCTCGCTGCATTAGCCCGGCATCCGCCTCCACAGACAACACAAATAAATTAATTGTGCATCATCGCAAACAGCCAAGAGGTGTGCAGGAGGGGAAAATGTGCTCCTTGTTTCATTAACAAATTAAATAGCAACAGAGCCGCCACACAGCCAGCTACACTGCCAACTTTAGATTCTCCCACCAGGCAACTGCCTGGCCAGCTCATCCAAGTAGAGCAACCATCACTATGGGAGGACGGGCTGGGGGAGGGGCTGGCCGAGGGGGAAATCACTGTGAGACCAGACCGAGGCTTGGCATGCCCACTGTGAGTCTGCGGAACCTGGTGCCATCAGATGCTCGGTGCTGCTCATGCTGCAAGGCGGTGGAGAGGTGTTTCCACAATTTACCCCAGGCAAATAAACAAACCAGTTCTGGGGCCCGGTATGCACAGCCCAGTGAGAGAGCTTGTCATCAACGAGATGCTCATACTGAGCATGGCAAACATTCCAGAAAGAACAGGGTGAGTCAAGACCAACTTGAAAAACGCGTTGGACTCCTTTGCACACCGGCTAAGATTACACCCTCCAACACACCTTTCTAAGATTCCGTACTTCGGTCACAGGCTATTGGTTACAAGGCTGGGATTTTCTTCTCCTTCCGCACTACATAATTTAGGAAAGCTGCGTTTTTATAAGCTGAAGGCGCATGACTAAAAACAAATCCTTTTATGTTTTTAATCTCCAAAGACACAAACACAGTGCACAGAAGGGGAGGAGGGGGACAGGAAGTGGGGGTGGGGGCTGAAGGAAAAGAACAAAGAGAAGTCTAAGAAGAGGAAAGACCCTCAACGCTCCAAATGTCACTCTATTAACTCATGACCCGTAAGGAAGTTAAGATCACAAACTGCTAATCCAACCATAAAATATGTCCAAAGTATTTATTATACAGATAGACACTAGGTTCAGTTGTTCGTTTAGCTGGTTTGTATTTTATCTATAAAATCCAAGAATCTAAAGAATTCTACACACAAAACTTTGACCTGTGCTAGCTAGGACCTGCCTATAAAAAGCAAAGGAAATAAAAGCTTAAGAGGAATAATAAACAAAGCCATATGCAACCTTTCAGCCATCCAAAAAGACCAGCTGAGCACTGGTGCACCCCTGAACCAGGCCTTTGTAAAAACTGCAGTGTCCACAGTGGGCCAAAGTTAAACCCAGGCCTTCATCCTCGCCTGCAGCACTGTGGAGTTCCAGACATTCCCTCTGGAAAACAATTTAGCAATATTCATACAGAACCAAAAAAATTTTTTTTTGTCTTTTAACCCCCCAAATCCTGCTTTTGGGAATTTATCTACAATCACAACAAAGCTATACACAAAGTATTATTTATAACAACACAAAACTGAAGGAGAAACGTCTAAATGCCCACTAACAAATTCGGTCTGTGGGATGACCGAGTAAGACCATTCAAATTCATCCTGAAGACTAAGGAGCCAAGTGGAAAGCATTTATTTAAGATTTACTGAGAAGAGCAGAGTGAGCCTCTACAGAAACACACCCCTGCCCCATCCCCACTCCGGCACTGCCATCAAAGGCTACTGCTTATTTTAAAGCACGGGAGTCCAGGAGGAACTTTTTTCCTTTGGCTTTTTGTTTTGTTTCCTTTATTGTGGTTGGAGGATTTTTGTTGTTGTTGTTGTTGTCATGAGGGTTTTTTTTGGGTATGAAATGAAAACCACAGGGTGTAGAGACAACTGCCTGGCTCATAGTTAAAGAAGAACAAACTGACCAAGGGGAGGGGTGGCACACACCACACCTATCCCTAAAGCCTCAGTTGTACCTTTACCTGGGTCTCTCCAAACACGGGGCTCCCAACAAAAAGCTTGAAGAGGAAAGGGAGACTGAAAAGTAGGTTAGGTCTGTCTAAGGCTGCCTGCAGGAGGCTGGGCTGATGCCAACACACAGAGAGCCCCAGAGCCCTGGCTCTGAGGCCCTGGACCACAGGGTCCACTGCAGCTCTGAATTGCAAGGCCACTCTCCTCTGCAGAAAATAGGCTCTTTCTCAATAAGAGGAAGAGACTTCCCCCACCCCCTGCGCGCGCGCGCACACACACACACACACACACACACACACAGCCTCAAGGTCAGTTCTCGGAGCCCTTGCGTGCAGACTGTGGTTAGAGCAGGCTAAAAACCAGAGGATTAGCCCCAGTCCAGAGTCAGTGAATGAGAGCATCCCAAAGGGAGCCTGCCTTCAATAGCCTCTCATGTATACAGTGAGAGGCACAGGTCTAAGGATCGTAACATCCAACCTCCTATGCCCATCCACCCACCCATCCACCCACCCACAAAACTGCACATGGGATGGGGCAGAGGCTTACAGAGAAGGCTGGTGCTTCCTCCACTCAATCCTTAACCACAAAAGAGTTAAAATCCTGAAAACACAAGGGCACAAGAAAGTGACCATTTTTCCAGCATCTTCATTTCCGATGAAACCATTCCTGGGCTCACAAGATATTAGCTGGTTCCACGTGTCCCATGCTTAGCACAGTGCTGGGAATAGAACAGGTGTTCAAAGCTGCTTGTGCAAACGGCAGCACCAGAAGATAGGAGTGAATGAGTTGCCTAGACACATACGTACAGTGTCCCATGCCTGCCCTCACTCCCAAAAAAACAAAACAAAACAGAAGAAAAAAAAAAAAGACACCTCATGGGTCAGAAAGATCTGGTACAAATCCCACTGGCACGTCCCCTAAACACCAAAATCTAAAGACTGCCCCCAAAGCAGGGGATTGGTGGGCCAGAAGCCAGGCAGTAGGGGCAGGATGCTGGATGCTGTTCCAATGGTCACCAAGATATACTTCTAACTGAAGGTCCCAGCATTAGCAAAGGCAAACCTGGCAAGCAAGGTTCCAAGGGAGGGGTAGACCCAGAACCCTAAGGGTCCACTGTTGCCAGCACTTTAGAAATAAGCAAGTGGGCACCTCCCCCTCCCCGACATTATTGAGTTACGGCAGGAGCATTGTGTATTACTGTGGTGAGCACTGCTCTGACATAACCTAATAAGAAGGCCGGCTCCGCATTCAGCAAGAGTGCATGCCACAGGGCACATGTGCAAACCTGATTCTCGGTCCAGGGGTGATTTCTGTGGAGGTGTAATTCCATTGTCCGCTGCACCCAGCAGATCTTCTATCCATAAAGCACAAAGCCTCCATCCATCAAGGTTCTCAGGAATGAAAGGTCTCACCTTCCATCCTGGGATGAAAGGTGCAGCTAGTCCCCCGCCCCCCTGGTGACAAGAAGCCAAAGCTAACCTGATCTTTCCGCTTAGACAACACAACTTGAGCATGCACAAGGCTGTGTGTACCAGGTGGCATTTCTCCGGAGGGACACATCATGCCCAGTGTTCGGTTCTGCTGGTTATTTATTTATCAGCCCAAAATTACTTGGGATATTGTAGTCTGTGACCATTATAAACTACATTCATTACAAAACTGGCTCTGACTGGACTTGAGCATGAATGGTGCGTCCTCTAAAGATTCACAGTCCCCCTGTGCACTTTCTTTGGACAACTTACTATGAGCTGTGGGCTTGGACCTGCTTCCATGGGCAGTTGAAAAGTTAAACCCAGTCCGTAATATCCTGGTCCAATCTGTCACCTGGAAGGTGCAGAAGCTGTGACCTGAGGGGGAAAAAACTACTCGGCCTAGAAGTGGGGGCTGCCAGCCAGGCTCCTGATCTGTCATGTTCTTGAGCTGATGACTCAAGAGGTTGGCAAACTGAAGCTCACAGGGCAAATCTGGTCCACCATCTGTTTTCATATGGCCTGTGGCGGGAGAATGAGCTTACCATTTTCAAATGGTTGAAAATGAATCCAAAGGGCATATTACTTAGCATCCACATTTCAATGTCCCTAATGAGGGTCTGTTGGGACGTCGTCGCAGCCACAGGTTTGCACATTGTCTCTGGGTACTTGCACGCTGACTCCTCAGAACCGGGTGGTATGTAGCTCAGACCATATGGTCTGCGTTGTCAAAAATATTTACTGTCTGGCTTTTAAAGTTTGCTGATTCATAACATACAAGCCAGGGCCACGGCACTGCTGGGGAAAGGCCTTGACCTAAGGGCAGAGTCTAGCATGAAAATATGTTGTTTCTTCTCAGTTCTGAACCCAGGTTTAGGAATCTGATGGCTCACATACACCTGCCTGCCTACGGGCTGGGAGCATCTGCGAGGGACCAAGACATTCTACTTGTCCTGTTGCTCAAATACAGCTAAAAAAGGACAAGGCAGGATGAAAGAATTTGTGCCAGAACGCTGCACCCATCCTGGCTCAGCAGCCTAAAAGGGGCCGACAAAGAACCAGAACAGGACCTGAGGCCCAGCTTAAGACATCAAGTCGTGGCCTCGAAGAGGCTCTCAGCAGAAAAGACATGACAGTCGGAGTTCAGGGAGCTATACATGGGCATATGCAGAATAGGAGTCCAATTTTTTTCTCTTAATAGTTTTTTGGATTTTAGTGAATAGGGCCATGAAGGATCTAAAAGGAGTTGGCAACATAAAACTATGATCAAAATATATTGCATAAAAAAAATAAATTTAATTTCCCAAATTAAAAGAGTCCAAATATTTTTGCCAATTTTTAAAAATTTTATTGAGTTAAGATAGACTTTGTTCCTTTTCCCCATCATCCTTGCCTCCTTTATTACTATTATTATTATTACTATTTTATTATAAATACTAGAGTTGAGGAATTAATAAATAAAATACAGGGTACCGCTTCAAGCTCAATTTGTTCCTTCTGAAATGAAAACTTGCTCTAAATACTGCTTCTCTGAAATGCAATCATGGATGTTCAGTAAAGCACTGCTGTTATCTGATATGCAAACCTACCTGGGCATCCTGTATCCTCTGCAGCAATCAAGCCAGAACCAATCACTCAAAGGAGGTGACTCCTTCAAGCCTAGCCTGACAGCTGTCCGAACCTTGGTCCTACCTCACTGCAGCTCTCCTGGCCTCTACAGGATAAAGGCTGGCTACCACATTCAACTGTAGCCTCACCAGTCACACAGCAACCATCTTCTGGGCCCAGCTAACAGGAATGCAACTAGCCCTAGCCAAAAGAGATGATCCCTGCCTCTTAATAGACCCAAGCCCTGGTCCCCATTGCATTCTCTCAGGAAGCCCCTTCCACTGGAAAGGATCCCTCCTTGGCTATGGCAGGCCACAGGTACTGACAACCACAGTGTCAATATGATGGGAAATATGGTGAAGTCATTTTATTTTAGACCAAGCCCTGATGGAGGAGGGTCATATGTCTATTGGTTAATAAAGAAACTGCCTTGGCCTTTAATAGAACACAAAATTAGGTAGGCGGAGTAGACTGAAGATTCTCCCACCTGACACAGATGCAGGTTAAGATCTTTCCTGGTAAGCCACACCTCATGGAGCTACACAGATTATTTAAAATAGGTTAATCGAGATGTAAGAGTTAGCCAATAAGAGGCTGGAACTAATGGGCCAGACAGTGTTCAAAAGAATACAGTTTCTGTGTCATTATTTCGGGTAAAGCTAGCCGTGCGGAGCTGGGCGGGAACGCAGCCCACCGCAGCTCCTTCAACAAAGCCCAGAGACAGTAACAGAGGAGCAGTAAGTCGGCCACCTACGATCAGGATTTTCATCTACCATTATCACGGCTGATATCCACGCACACCCAAGCGATACCTATGATAGTCACGGCCCTCCCTCCTCCCACCACTTGAAAAAAAACTGAAACCCAAACAACAAATGACTGAAGATGTGGCTACATTTTGAGTTGGGATCCTTAAAAGTTCTTAGGTGATACTAAATCAAAATGAGTCCCCACTTGACTGCTGCCCTAAAAAGAAGGGACTTGGGGCTCAGTGCTTAAGAAAGCTTGTTGTTCTAGCTTGGTGGTAAAAAAATAAAAGTAGAGATGAAAAGGTCACAGAGGGACATGTTATTCATACACATTTTTCACACACATCACAATTGCAGCATATATACCATGAGAGTGTGTGTGTGTGTGTGTGCGCGTGCGCACACACACACACACACACACGCATGCATGCAAGGCCATGTAAGGACACAGCAGAAGCTGTATGAAAGCAAAGGAGAAAGGTCTCAGGAGAAGCATCGATGTGCAGACATCTTGATCTCTGACTCTAAGTCTCCCAAACTGTGAGAAAAGAAATGTCTATTATTTACCCACCCCATCTGTGATATTTTGCTCTGGCAGCTCTGGAAACAACCAAATGAACCAGCGAAAGAAAGGAAGATTGTGCTCAACTCCTGTCCCTTTCTTCTCTGCGGTATCTTCCAGGCCTATGCCAGTACATGGTGAGCACTCAGTAAAAAGGCCAAAAAGGAGGACTGAGGACTTAGCTCAGTAAAAACTACGCTGGCCAAGCACTCACAAGATCCTGATTCTATCCCCCAAGACTGCCAAAAAGTCAAATAAAGGGGTTACAACCTCTGTCCCTATTCCAACATCATCAGGAACAACAGGATACAGCCTGCGGGGCTGTTATGCCACTGAGATCCTGACTGCCTAGAAGGTTTTAATGGGCCAACAGCACGCCAGATTATTGCTTGTAGAGATGCGGTTTTCCTTCACTAATATCTTATGCTACCTTTCTTGAAGGCAGACTCCTAGTCCCAAGATGTGTTCATCTTTCACTAGGACCCCTGAGAGTGGTGATTTCATTCACTGGGTCCTTGGTTTCATCTAGGAATAAGCATTGCAGCTGGACCTTACTGTCCAAATGAGGCCCAAAAGGAAGTCTGACAGACGGCCAGCAAGAGAACAAGATGCCTACTGAGAAAAAGGCACACCTATACCTGGGCATTCCTGTGCCAGTGATGACTAGACCTTCTGCAGCCACTGCGGACCATGAGCGGAAGAAGCTAACAATTAAAGAATGGCAGAATGAAAACTGGGAAGAACCAGGTGTCTATGGAGGCTCCTAAATTGCCCACTTAAGACTGTCTAACTCTGGAATTCATCGTGGAACACCTCTGTTCTCCTTGTCAAGTCCTATCCACCTGGGCTTCACCCCCTGCCACACTACACACACCAGAAGACTGCCAGTATCAGCTTTTGGGGTTTCACTGGGCACAATCTACAGTTCTGAACTTGATCACTAATTTGGGAACCCCTTTTAACACGAGAACATTCTACAGCCTACACATCTAATAGGGTTCTACTCTTAATATGCAATGATAAATAATGTTGCATTGTAGGCATGCCCAAACATCTGTCAACAGCCATGGTCTCCACAGACAATGCTCCCTCCACCAAATGAAGCTGCAGACAATCCTTGGCATGCAGAAGGAGTTAAGAACCACCACACTTACTGCACAGACCTCAAAGCACACCCAAGAAACACACCTGACCATCAACTGAAGAATCCAACTGTTAGCTAGAGGTCTCTGTAGTTAACGTGCTTCCCATACAAGTTTGAGACAAAGGTTCAGATCCCCAGAGCTGAGCATGCTCACTAGCAATTCCAGCCTCTGAAGACAGAGACAAGGGACCCCTAAAGCAAATGGGCTAGTAGGCATATACTGCTGAGCTCTGAGTTTCAATTCACCTTAGTAAATAAGGTAAGAGGATTCCATATGCACTCACTTATCACGTACATACACCCACACACGTATGTACCCACACATACGCAAATACATACACGCCCCCAAAATATAGGAAAAGAAAAAAGAATCTTACAACTAAACAGAAAGCCAAAGCTCTATTTCCTGAGGCTAGAAAGAATGGTACTGACAGTGGCAGCACTAACGGTACCGGTGGTTCCGGTGGTACTGGCGGTGTTGGTGGTAAATATCGTCTTGGCTTAATCGGACCAAGTCAATGGACAAGTGCTGTGCATGAATTATCAGCTTCATCTACAAAGCAAACTAAAGAAACACAGTGAGCCCACATACCAATGGGCAATGGATCAACAAGTCGAAGGGGCTCACCCAAAGCTATGCAGCAGAACCAGGAAGGCAGTCCCAGCCCACAGACACCAAGTGAAGCTGAGTGGATGAAATCAGAGAACAGGAAGAGGCCACACCAGCAAGAGTTCAAAAACAAAGGGGCAGAGGGGAGGACAAACCTGAGTCCCTGACACTCAGATTTTTATATCCCGATACAAAGACAAGATGGCGGCAGGTGAGTGGGCAAACAGTAGAAGAGTTTTTAAGGAAGATAAGATACTTTAGGAAGACTGCCCTTATTTAATGGCTAGGGGCTAGTTCAGAATGTCCCACAGTATAGGCAAATTACCCAGGTGGGCAGTGGGAACTCAGGAAGTGCTGCAGGAGGAAGAAGGAGGGAAGCTGGCACACCGTGGGGTGACGGGAGTAAGAGAGGAGACAGAGAAGCCTGGTATGCCTCCTGGGGGAGTCAGAGGCCAGGTACCAGGGCAACAGCTCCTGAGGAGGACCCCTGTGCTGAACCGAGACTGTCAATCTGTAACCTCACTGCCATGACTACCTTTGTTACTGTTTTCTTGTCTCTTACCAGCTTCCTCGAGGAAACCTTGGGAGGGTGAAGGGCTTGTTTGCAGAGCTTTCAGGGACAACTGGGGGAGGAGAGATGGCTCCAAATCACCCCTTGCTGGAAGGGGACATAAGGTCTGAAGAGGATGTGGGTGGCTGTTAAGAAAGGACTGAGAGCCAGGCATGGTGGTATGGGCCTTTAATTCAGCAGGTGAACGTCTGTAAATTCGAGGCCAGCCTGATCTGCCCAGTGAGTTCCAGGACAGACAGGATTTCAGAGAGACCCTGACTCTAAACGGAAGGGAGGGAGGGAGGGAGGGAGGGAGGGAGGGAGGGAGGGGACTTGAAGCCTCAGTTCTTATCCAGTCAGGACTCAGCACTGGGATTATGGGCGGGCGGGCATGCAGGCAGGCAGCCATACCCACTCAGAACTGCACCAGTGACAGGATCTGGATTCTGCTCCTCACACTTACAGGGCAAGTACTTTAACCACTGAGCTATCTTCCTAGTCCTGAACATACTGCTTCAAAATTGAAAGCACTGTTCTCGGCCAGGTCAGCATGAAATTTCATGTTGCAGGATCACTGTGGGGAAACTGCCCTGCACGGACACGCACTCTTATCAAGTGTGAAATCAAGTGTGAATTCTTATCAAGACTGAGATGAGCAGAACTTACTTTGGAATAATTCTAATCTTCTGTCTTTGTGGGTTTTTTTTCCGGGGTGGGGGGGTGAGACAAGGTTTCTTTGTCCTGACGTCCCGGAGCTCACTTTTGTAGTCCAGGCTGGCCTGAAACTCACAGAGATCTGCCTGCCTCTGCCTCCTGAGTGCTAGGATTAAAGGCATGTGCCAAGCCAGATGGTGATTTTTTTTCTCAACAGGGTTCAATAGATACATAATGCTTCCTAAAGATCACAGTGTCCTACGGGGGCCTGGCGGCACTGACCTGAAGCACAAGGCTGAGGTGAAAGGCCCGCTAAGTGAGTGTGTACCGCCCCAACTCTCCTCAGCAAACACCTTCTCCTTCTCCGCTAACACATGAAGGCTGGGAGGTAGAAACCTGTCTGGTTAGAACTGAGAAAACATGAAGAACGAAAAGGTGGTCTGGAGAGGCTTCCTACTCTAAAGGCGTCTGCTCTACTGATGGCCTGTGAGTAGAGTACCACTGTCCAGAATTTGTGAAAACTAACTCATCACACAATCTGAACACCGAAGCCAGGCATGGAGGGTGACTAGTACCCACAATCCTAGAAACTTAGGCTGCAGAAGTACTGCTGTGAGTTGAAGGCCAGCCTGCGCTACATAGCAACATCCTATTTCAATAATAATAATATATAATAAATAAGCTGAGTATATCAAAGCCTCAAAGTTCTTGGCACAGCTCAGACATATTATATAGTTGAAGAATTTTGATTTTGAGTCAGGCAGCTAGCGGGCCATTAGAGGTAAAACCATAAAGAGCAGAGGGTGAATGCAGGTCTCAGAAGCAGAGATTTTACTAAAGAACATTATCAGCCTTGTCCCTACACAGGGAAGAAAGGAGATAAGTACCTAGGCAAGCGCGCACACACACACACACACACACACGCGCGCACACACACACACACACACACACACACACACACACACGGACTGGCAACATGAAACTTGAGTCGGCTCAGCAGTTAAAGGATTAGAGTTCAGTTCTCAGTACCCGCTTCTGGCAGTTCAGCTGTAATACCAACTCTGGTGGATCCAACGTCCTCTCCTAGCCTCCAGGAGCACCTGTTCCCACATGTGTGCGCACACATGCACACGCACACACCCACACCCACACACACACACAAAATTTAAAGAAATAAATCTTTCCTAACATCAGAAATTCAAAATAAACAAAATCTAAGTGTCACTTAGAAGGGAGAGTGGACACAAAGTCCCACCCCTAGCCTAGAAACTACCTGCACTTAATACCCGCTGGGAGAGAGAGAAAGGTATGTTCCTCCAATGGAGTGGCGCTGGGTATACGAACCACACTCCAGGGCAGGCTCCATGCCCAGGGGTAGCCAACACAGACTCCTGGGACTTCTGTGCACTTTTGGTTTTGTTGGGGTTTTCTTGACTTTTTGTTTCCTTTTGTTTCTTAAGTTTGTGCATTTTGATTTTTATTTTGGTTTGTTGTTGTTTTAAGAAAGACAACATAAAGTCCAGTGAAAAGTGGCATGGGGAAGATCTAGTAGAAGTCGGGGGAAAGGATATAATCAAAATACAGTGTGTGAAAAAATGTTTATGTGTATACATATATACACATATATATGTATACGTGTGTGTGTGTGTGTGTGTGTGTGTGTGTGTGTGTGTGTGTGTAAAGCCTTATTTCTTGTTAGGAAATGTTGATCTGAGAAGGAGCCACAGAGTGGTTTCCTCGGCCAGTTTAGTTTCGTCTCTGGAGAACGACGTTAAAAGTACACTCTGAACAAAACGAAAAGCTCAATGAAGCCGACTCTCACTACCCTAGACCCTTGGTCCCAGCTCCCACAGATATTTACTAGAAACTTTTAACACGAGTCGCATTTGTATTGTTTCCCCTAGACAGTTCAGCTAAGCCTCAATCTCACCACTGGTTCCGCCTACCTTCCTAATAAGCAAGGTGCTAGCGCAGCCTGGATTGCATTCAACTCATTTAACAACCCCACAAGACACACAAGCAACAATAACTGTTACAGTTGAGAGGTTTAGAACAAGTTCTTTGAGGCAATGGTTTTTAAAAAGGAAAAATGTCATTTATCACCTCAGTTGAAATATCTGCACTTCAAGCCTTTCCAGTTTGCAAAAGACAGCTAAGAATAGTTGCATTTATTACCATTAATAGCCCGAAAGAGACATACTAGCATGACAAACACTCCAAACACTTGTATGTGGTGCTGTCCATTTAATCTGCATATGTGACATTCAACTGTGGGTCCTAGCTGTTACCCATGCCATCACGTCTGAAATATTTCTAGCCATTGTTCTCGGGATATCAGCAAGCTTTCTTGAATATTTGAAAGAACATGCCTCCCTTGTGTTTGTCAGCTGAGCACGGGGCTTTCATTCATAGGGAGCATCAGGGTTCTTTTCTGTGGCGCGGCACCAACTACATACACAGCGGTTTCAGAAGTGAGAACCTGGGCACCTCAGAGCATCTGCCAAGTTAGACTGAAAGTTTGTGGCAGATCTAGGATTCTGACCAACAGGGTAAACGCCTGCGGTTGTGGACAATAGAAGCAGTATGGAAGGCACTGCGCCTCCAAGCCAGAAACTGAAGAATGCAGTGGTTCCCAGAACTCCCGTCAGCCTAGCTTCAGCATCCTTCAGGCCCAAGCAGCCTTCCGCTTTGAAAGTTGGGGGAGAGGCCTGAAAAGGTGGTTCAGTAAGAGTGCTTGCTCTTCTTCCAGACCACACCGGGCAGTTCACAACTGCCTGCAAGTGCAACTCCAGGGAAATCTGACACACCTGGTCTCCACAACTATCTCCACATACATGCATATACACATACACACAATTATCTTTAATCTTTAAAAGGAAAGCCAGGGAGGAGGGGAAAGGTTCAGTGGGTAAGAACATTTGCTCTGCAAACATTAAAGACATGAGTCCAAATCCCTGGCACCCATGTAAATGGGGAGGGAAGAATGAAAACAGATTCCAAAAGTCCAAAAATATGACTTTTTGGTTCACTGAAGAGACCCTGTCTCAAAGTAATAAGGCAAACAGTGACTGAAAGTTATACCTGACATCCTGCTCTGGCATCCACACCTATGCATACTCGCACCTATGTACACGGTTGCACACACTCGCACCTACGTACACGGTCGCACACACTCGCACCTATGTACACTGTTGCACACACTCACACCTATGTACACGGTTGCACACACCCGCACCTATGCACACAGTTGCACACACCCGCACCTATGCACACGGCTGCACACACCCACACCTAACACATGGCTGCACACACCCACACACTCAGCATATGCTACCACCACCACTCCACACACACTAAATGTAATAATATATATATTTTTAAAGTACCTGAGAAAGACCAAGGAGACTGGGGTGTAGCACAATTAAAGGGCTTGCCTAGCATGCATGAAGGAGTTCTGGGTTTGGTCCCCAGTGCTGTCTAAACCCATGTGGTGCTTTGCAATCCCAGCACTGGGGAGCTAGAATCAGGGAGATCTGAAGTCAAGGTCATTCTTAAAGGAAGTTGGAGGTCAGCTTGTCTCAAAAAAAAAAAAAAAGGAAGGAAGGAAGGAAGGAAGGAAGGAAGGAAGGAAGGAAGGAAGGAAGGAAGGAAGGAAGGAAGGAAGGAAGGAAGGAAATGAAGGGAGGAGGGGAGGAGGGAGCCAGTCTGCCCCACCGCAGAGCTTGGCAGCCTGCGATCCATCCTCACCCGTGTAGGCTCACTTCGCCAGTCCTTCCCAGTCTGAAATGTACTCACCAAGCTCTACATCCTCTGCTCTGTGCAGAGCTGGGAGGCTCAAGTTGACCCTCCCAGATTTATAATGTGGAACACTACAGACGAAAGCCACAAGCAAATGGGGGAGCAGTGAAAGGGGACTAACCTAGAAAGTGAAAACAGAAAACACTGAACTCTGCCTGTTCCCAGATAGGGACACCCAGGTTCTATGTCCCACAACTCACCACATAACCCCAGGCTGGGACCGGCCTATGACTGCGGGTTATCAGAAGTGGCCCCTGGAAGAAAGGGGAAACTGCAGAAAGGTCTGGTCTATGGGGCAGTCCCCAAGTCTGAAGGGGACTTCACTGTGGCAAAGCATTGTATGGATCAAGGAAGTCAGCAGAAAAAAATAACAGCCCTTTGCTGTTTCCCTCCAGATAGCTGGTCATAAAGCCATAAAGCACTGAGTAGACCAGAAAAACGGTTCTGATGTCGGCCAGAGGGAGCTGGGGTCTCAGAAGTCTGCTGTGGCTAGGCAGAGGCCCTCAGCACTGCCTCCATCTGTAAGCCAATGTGTTTACTGTTCCTGCATTACCAGGGCACTCACTGGATAGAATTTCATATAGAAACCTGTATTTTAATGCATGTACTTTCTGAATCCAGCAGCTCCTATCTATACAGGATAAGGCTTCTGTAGCTATATAGGAAGAATCCAGGAGCCCCAGCCCCAAGGCTTTCTTGGGCCCCACACCCCCCATCACATGGCTCAACATGGTGGCCTGTAATGATGCTTCTTTCACAGCCCTTTCCTGCTGCTGCCTGTACTTGCTTGAGGTTCCCTGAGCCAGTAGGATAGTCTGCGGAGTTCTCTTTGTTCTATGACTTTACGCCATACTGCTCACATTCTGGTGGAGAATGAACTGAAATTTCACACCACCTTCTGGAACCACAAGACAGTGAGCTAGAACTGCAGACATGACCCCCTTCTAAGACCCAGCCATTCTGCCCACTCAATACAGGCCTGATTAGCTACCCTAATTAGCTTCTCCAAACTTCCACTTCCAGCCTCAGATGAGAAAGTTTACCTTGGGCTTGAAGTCTTAAAGTTTTGTTTTCATTGCTACAGTTTCTGGCAAAGTAAAACCCTTATTATCCTCGAAATATAGTTACTAAAATTAAAAACACTCCAGAATATTGCCTTCTCCTTTGACCAACTTTTTCTGGCTAGTTTTCAACAGTTATAAAGCTGATGAACCAGAGGAAACCTTTATTTAAAGAAAGAAAAAATAATCTAAGTCAACAGTTCCCCCTGCTATCTAAGCATTCGGACACCGTCTATCCACACAAGGATAAACGCAGTTTTATTAAAGAAAACACAATGGCTCTACACTTTCCAAATACTATACACTGTACACATAAGGAAACCAAAGGGATGGGTGGGGCAACAGGGTCTCCGGGGAGGAACCATAGTGGCCGAGGAGCCCGCTTTGTCTTGTCCAAGGTGAAGCTGCTTGGAGACTGGCAGATAGAGCAAAAAGAAGACCAAATCCCCAAGAGGGGCCATGGTAATTGAGCTCAAAATAGCTTTTATCAGGCTTTGGAGATGGCTTGGTGGATGAAGTGCTTGCTGTATAAGCACAAAGATCTGAGTTCAGAGTTCGGATCCTTAGATCATGGAGTACCTCCCCCAGCACCTGCATGCATGTGCCCAGTACCCACACAGGCATATGCATGCAGAGATACAGACAAACACACACATACTTGCATGCTTGTGCACACACAATTAACTAAATTAGATAAAATCTCAATCTGCCTGGAACTTCAAATGCAGTGTGTATTCATCTGTACTTTGGTTGCTCTTGCTGTTTGAGCATATTATAGCACCCATATGTCAGCAGTTACAAAACTGAAGAGATTCCACTCCTGGCAAACTTAGAAGTCGGCTAGCTGTACCTCAAGTGAAATGGCTTAGTTAGTTAATGCAAATTTCATTCAAGAATCACCTACTTACAAAATAAAGAACCAAAGTTCTTGGCAAAAATAATTTATTTTGCAGCTGATAAAGATGCATGTGACCAAGGTTAATGACCTAACCTAACCCCTGTGACTAACATCTAAGAGAATACTGACTCCAGCAAGTTGTCCTCTGACGGTGTCTGCACACATGTACCAATATATAAATGCATGCACACAAAATAAATGAAATGCGATTTTTTACTTTCTCACATTCAAAAAGTAGTAACACCAATAATAACATCTGAGAAATGGCTCAGAGATCAAGAGCCCTGAGCACACACGGTGACTCACAACCATCTCCAACTCCAATTCCAGGGATCCGAACGGCTCTTCTCTCTCCACAGCCCCCAGGTATATACATACATGCAGTTAAACACATTCATCTAAATAAAATACATAAAGCTTTAAAAAAAATTTAGAAAAAAAAAGTAATACCAAAACAACCTGTTTTCTGTAGAGCAGAGCTCTATCTTGTCCTGGACTCTCTCTGCCTCTCTCTGTTTCCTAACCAGTAGGAGGTGAGCAACTTCGCTTTGCTTTGCCCTTCCACCATGAAGCTCTGCCTCACCATAACCTGCTGAAACCCTGGGACAAAATAAAGCCTTCCTCTTTGAGGCTTTCACAGGAATTTCATCAGAGCACTGAAAAAATGACAACAACATCCGGGCTCGATTTAAAGGCAGAAAACTTAAGTATCTGCAAGAAGATCACAGGATAATCTCAAGCTGTGTGAAGAATTCAACCAGGATCCATGACAGACAATTCCACACGTCGCTGATTGTCTAGTACATGGCTAGAGCCTTTGAGCACCGAGGTGTTTGCAGCATCCACATGCCAGTATTTTCCTAGACCACAATACATTAACTGTGGGTCAAGCCCAACACAAGGACTGGACAGGGAGGGGGAAAATCACCAAAAAATTGGCAACAACTAAAAGCACAACTACCAAATCATAACTCAAAACCAAGTACGTAATGATCTCACAGTGCTTCTGGCTACAAGCAGCCATGACGAATCATAGGACTTGCAACAACCGTGGTTCCAAATACGCAACATGTGCACTTTGTCCTGTACGTGATGTCACTCACCCCTGTAACTCCAAAACTGTTCTCTGAAACACCTCGTCTCAGATTCAAGGCTATTATATGCTGTGAACTGCAGGGTTTGGTTTGGTTTGGTTTGGTTTGGGGTATTGTACTGTGCCTAACTCTTGTAGAAATACCATGGTTTACAGAAAACAAAAGCAACAGTTCTGTACTGGAGTTTGACAGAATGAAAGCACCAAATTACACCTTGGAATGTAGTTTTGATGTTTTAAACTGCTGTTTGTGGGTTGGAGATGTAGCTCAGTCAGTAGAGTGCTTAGCTAGCAAGCATTAAGCCCTGGGTTCGAACTCAAGCCACATATAACTAGAAATTGTCACCCACTACTGTAATCCCAGCACTGGAAACCTGAGGCAGAGTGGGATCAGAAAGATCAAAGTTCAAGGCCATCCTTGGCTACATAAGGAATTCAACAGTAGCCCATGCTATATGAGACCCCATCCCATAAATACATACAGAATATAATCCAATGACTGAGATGAAATGGCCCTAAACATATTTCTTCCACTTAAAAGATTTGAATTATGGGTAAGACTACGTGAGTTTATGTGTACCACATATATGCAAGTGACGTGAGATGTCGTTCTTCTATGTGCTGCTTTTATTGGTTGGTGAATAAAGTTGCTTCAGCCAATGGCTTAGCAGAGTAAAGCCAGGCGGTAAATCTGAACAGAGATATAGAGAGAGAGTAGGTGGAGCCACAGAGCTCCTAAGGAGATAAGATGCTAGAATCTTACCTGTAGGTCACAGCTTCCTGGCGATACTCAGAATAATCAAAATGTGTTAAGATATAAGAGCTAGCTAGAAATACACCTGAGCTGCTGGCCAAACAGTGTTGTAATTAATATAGTTTCTATGTGATTGTTTTGGTCTGGGCGGCCAGGAAACAAATGAACAAGCAGTCTCTGTTTACATGCAAGTGCCCATAGAAGACGGGGGAGGGAGGGTCAGATACCCTGGAACTGTAGTTGTGAGCCATTAGATACATGCTCGGAACCAAGCCTAGGTCCTCTTCCAGAATACTAAGTGCTCTTAACTGCTAAGCCAGCTCTCTAGTCCCACTTCTATAATCTGGTACTATATATTTATGCAAAACAATGTTCTCAGCATTTATTAGCAAATGTTTGATTTACACACCCTTTCCTAGTCCCAGAGCATGAAAGAATTTCTTGGGTAAAGAGAGGTGTAGTGGGGAGCTACGGGTTGCATTCTGCCACCCAGCTCCTGCCACCGGCTAGCTTTACCCGAAATAACAACACACAAACTGTATTCTTTTAAACACTGCTTGGCCCATTAGTTTCAACCTCTTAACCCATTTCTAATAATCTATGTAGCACCACGAGGTGCGCTGACCAGGAAGATTCTAGCCTACGTCCATCCTGGGTCGGAGTTTAATCGTGTCTGCCTCAGAGAGCAGAGCTATCGCATCTGCCCGGGAGAGGGGAGCATGGCGTCTCTGAGCTCACTTCCTCTTCCTCCCAGCATTCTGTTCTGTTTACTCCTCCCACCTATGTTTTAACCTATGAGGGCCAGCCAAGCAGTTTCTTTATTACTTAACCAATGAAATCAACAGATTGATATATGACACTCCCACATCAGAGAGGTCATGATTAGACTAAGTCTGAGAGGTACCAGATTGTTGTGGAATATTATTTTAACTGGGCGAAGATGTGGTACACTTGTTTATGCTGGTTTACTTGATGTGAAGGTGTGTTACATTTGTTTGCGCTGCATTTGTTTAACTGTGTAAAAATGTACTGCATATTTACCTTGCCTGCCTACGGCACCTGATTGGTCTAATCAAAAACTGAACAGCAAATAGCAAGGCAGGAGAGGGATGGAGGAACTGGTGACCGGAGAGAATGAACAGGAGGATAACGAAGGAGAGAAGAAGAAAAGGAGGGAGAGAGGGACACGCCCAGGGCTAGAAGCCAGGCAGTTGCCAGACATACACAAGAAGCAGTGAAAGTAAGACGTACAAAAACAAAGGTAAAAAGCCCCAAGGCAAAATGTAGATAAAGAGAAACAGATTAAAATAAGACTTAGATAAGGCTGAGCATTTATAACTAATATTAAGTGTCTGTGTCACGATTTGAGAGCTGGTTGGTGATACTGAGGAATCACACGCTGGTAAACACAACATACATAAGACTGTCTCTTGACGGACTGTAATCTAGTGCGCAAGTCAGGTGATGAGTTTCTGTAACTGAAAGAAATAGCTGGACGAAACTCTGAAATACACAATGCAAAGGCTCATGTTACTAAAAAAGTGAAATACTAACATACAGAATTTAGAAAAGACAAAATGTTCCTTTAAAAGATGGGGGAAGTGGCTAATCAAAACAGGTAAAAGACCTGCAATCTTCTACCCAAATAAGCTAATTTTTTTTTCCTGGTTTATTCTTTTTTTATTTATTTATTTATTAAAGATTTCTGTCTCTTCCCCACCGCCGCCTCCCCTTTCCCTCCCCCTCCCCCAACCAAGCCCCCTCCCTCGTCAGCCCAAAGAGCAATCAGGGTTCCCTGCCCTGTGGGAAGTCCAAGGATCACCCACCTCCATCCAGGTCTAGTAAGGTGAGCATCCAAACTGCCTAGGCTCCCACGAAACCAATAGGTACAGTAGGATCAAAAACCCATTGCCATTGTTCCTGAGGTCTCAGTAGTCCTCATTGTCCGCAATGTTTAGCGCGATCGGTTTTAACCCAGGCTTTTTCATACTCAGGCCAGCTGGCCTTGGAGAGTTTCCAATAGAACATTTTTTAATGATTTATTTTTTTATTTTATGTGCATTGGCATTCTGTTTGCATGTATGTCTGTGTAAAGGTGTCAGACAGAGCCCCTGGAACTGGAATTACAGACAGGTGTGAGCTGCCATGTGGGTACTGGGAATTGAACCCAGATCCTTTGGAAAAGCGGTCAGTGCTCTCAACTGCTGAGCCATCTCTCCAGCCCCCAAGTAAGCTATTTCTAAAATTCAATAAATATAAACTTGATGAGGAAAGACAGGAAAAAAAGTATTTTAAAAAAAGAAATGAGTAGCTGTTAGATGTTAAAATCAGTGCCGCCCAGGTAGCTCAGTGGTTAAAAAGTCTACTGCCAAACCTGACAACCTGAGTTCAACCCCAAGACTCACAGAAGGAAAGAGACTTCCACAGGTCATCCTCTGACCTATACACATGCACACGCACACACCATGGCAAGCATTTGCCCACACACATACACTAAGTAAATGTATTGCAGCGCTACAGTAATTAACTAACAACAATAGAATATATTGAATTTGGCACAGAATCGCATAAGGGAAGTCAATGGGGGAGAAGATGTCACCTCTACGGGAGGCCAGCCATCATCAGGTCTAGATCCCAGCCTCACTCCTTGTAGAATACAAAGATATTCTACACATATCCCACTATGTAAAGCACATTCTGGTGTCATATTTTATGTAAAGGACATCTGCCCATGTGGAAGTAGGAGAGTCTAAGTCTACACAGAGACCCAAGAAGAAATGATAACCTGACTCATAACAGTTTGCTCAAGGATAAGTCCCACAAGGAAACAGCACATTCGGAAAGAGCCGTGCATTATCCCCCTGCTCTCCCTCCCTAGCATCCCTGGAGTACTTTCTAGACAGCGCGGCTCTTAAATTTGAACACACATACCCCAACCATCTGCAATCTCAGGGAGACGCAATCATGCTTCCAAAAGACCTGAACTCGACAGTCAGGTAGTATCTGATTCTACATTTCTAACCGAAGTGACAAGTCAAGCAGCTAAACTCTATGCCAGGTACCCAGATAATAAAATGCACAGGGCCAGAATTAAGCAGGCCACACAATAACCTAGCTTCCGACTGCTCAAGCTTCCAGGTTTCACTCCTAGAGATTCTTAGAAAATCCGGTGTGAACAGTCGAAACAATGTCCTGTCCCTACCCCGTTGGGTCTGTTGTGAAAACAGCAGAAATCATCTGAGCCTGTCCCAGCTCTTTATGCTTTTGAGGACTACACAGACCTATCTGATTCCTGTGTCTTCATCCCTACAAGTCCCGAACCCCACCCTCCCACCCCGGGTCGATTTCCCCACATCAGAAGCTGACAAAGGCATGCAAAGGCCCAGGTCTTCCTCACCCTCGGCCTGGCGTCTCACTTTCTCACAAACATCAAGCAAGGGGAGCAGAGAAACAGTCCAGTGGGCAAAGTAACTACCATACAAACAAGCATGAAGTCCTGAGTGTGAGTCCTAGCACCTACATAACAAAGTCAGGTGTGGGACAGCAGCCTACACTTATGACCCCAGCATTGGGAAAGTAGAAAAGAGCAATTCACTGGAGTTCCCTGGCAAGCCAGACTAGCCAAATCCAGGTTCCGGACTTCCTGAGAGGCCCTGCCTCAAAAGATAAGATGGAGGGTGATTGAAGAAGATGCCCAGTGTTAACCTCTGGAGTCCATGTGCACGCATGCACAAACACACACACATGTGCGCACAGGTAGACGTGCACACGCACAGACACACACACACACGCGCACGCGCGCGCACACACACACACACAAAGATAAAAATGCCTAGCTGCGGGGCTGGAGAGATGGCTCAGTGGTTAAGAGCATTGCTTGCTCTTCCAAAGGTTCTGAGTTCAATTCCCAGCAACCACATGGTGGCTCACAACCATCTGTAATGAGGNCAGCAACCACATGGTGGCTCACAACCATCTGTAATGAGGTCTGGTGCCCTCTTCTGGTCTGCACGCATACACACAGACAGAATATTGTATACATAATAAATAAATAAATATAAAAAAAAAAAGAATGACTAAAGATATTAAAAAAAAAATGCCTAGCTGCTATGAGGAACAAATTAAGCTACCAAAAAAAAAGCAAGCAAGGGGGAAAAAATTCTAAGTGGTGCAAAGCACTATGTAAGCCTCAGCTGTGCTTGCACTAAATGGGCAGTAGCTAGAAAGACAGCAGCCTGAGCCTCACGTCCCTGCTCCAGTAACTTCCTACAGCCTCCCCATCTCCACACACCCCTAAACCCCTAACTTCCTACAGCCTCCCCTCTCCACACCCCTGCCCCCTAACTTCCTACAGCCTCCCCTCTCCACACTCAAACTATCTCATATTTCCACTTTTAAGTGTGAAACTAAAAGTTATGAACAGAGCAGATAAAGCACAATGTCAAATCAAACCTAAACAATTTAAATTTGTAAGACACCAACAAAAGTGTGTGTGTGGTGAATTTATGTCTGCTGACTACATACTCCACCTGCCTGCCTCCTTGTGTGGTGGGATTAAAGGCGGGCACCACCCACCACTACCCAGCTATATTAGTTTTTTTTTTAAATTTTCTTCTGAAAATTTTTTTAGGGATGGGTGGGGGTGGAGGTGTCTTCCCTGCCTGCCTGCCTGCCTGCCTGCCTGCCTGCCTGCCTGTGTGCGAGCTTGTGTGTGTGTGTGCATGTGTGCAAGGGAAGAAAACACATTTGGCATGAACAAGGCCCTGAAGTTCAATCTCCAACACAAGAAAATGAATGAATGGATGAATAAGGGAGTGGAAAAATAATTTTTGCTCCATTATATTAAAGGTTTTAGTCTCCCACTGTGTAGCCCTGGCTGGCCTGGAACTCACTAATAGACCAGGCTGATCCACCTGCCTCTGCCTCCAGAGTGAGGTCTGTGTGCCTAGGAGGGTCCTCCCCCACCCCCGCCTTATTTCCACTTTCCTCTTTTGCTCATCTAGACCTTACTGGTCTCCTTGAAAGGGTGTGGCTGTGGAAGCCTCATGGAGGCAAACTCAGTGAATCTGAGACTCACACAGAGCCTCGGCTTGTGCACCGCATATTTATACAATTGGTCACAGGCAAGCACTTGCCAAAGGCTTCTAGAACATTTCTTCCATATTGCTCAGAGATGGAGCGCAGTAAGGGCAGGACTCAGGTCTAATGACACACCTGGTTTGCCTCTTCACCAGTTGCTCAGCTAACCAGAACTCTGCGGTGCCCCCAGGCCAGCTGGGGAACTCCTCACCTGCCACAGGCTCTGGAACCACACTCTGCACTGCACCGACCCTCAGGGTGGACAAGCAAAGGGGAGGCAGGAGACTGGCAGTGGACATCGGTGCAGGTTCGAATCCCCTTTGTAGATATGGAAATAATCGGGGGACTTCAATGATGTCACTCATGTCAAGTGGAGAACAAGGAATGGCAGAGCTGCTTCCAGGAAAAACTGTCTGACGGAGCTGCCTTTCCAAAGCACTCCACAGATTTCCTCACAAGCCTATTGACCAGACAGCCTTTGACTTCCATTAGCAGACCCCACCAAGGTTCACCTAAGGGGTAGGGAGAGGATACAGGATCACTGTGAGGCAACAGGTCTACCAGACACCTGAAATCTCTCCAGGAAATGCCATTCCCAAGGTCTTTCTGGCCCTCTGCACGCACACTGTGTTTGCCCCTTGGCCACACAGCTTCACCCTTGCTTCTCTGAACACACCAGGTAGCATCTGCATGAGCACCACTGTCTGAGCATCAAAGAAGCTGGAGACCCTCCCTTAAGCCTCAAGAGCAGAGTGAAGGGAGCCTGGGTCAGGAGACCGCTTTGATCCCAACATCAGAGGAAAGGTAGAAAGTTGGTCTTTTATTGGAAGCACCTACCTGTCAGGTGTGGCTGCAGAAAACAGCAGCATGACTGACAGCAGCTGAAGGAAGCTCCGACCCTGCCTGCAAGGGCTTCAATCCTGACAGTTTATCATCTGCCCGAGGAGCGCAACTCTACCGCCAAAGCCTCAAATGACCGGTAGATACCTTTTTAGCTTGCACGCTGGTGAGGGACCATTTCTTATCAAATGGGAAATCTGTTTCTGGTTCCTCTTTGTCTCTTTAGATAGAAGATTCTCAAAGGAATCTTGCCTAGAGAGAAGCTGATTCTGGCTAATACACCCAAAGGTCCTAGAAGCTTTCGGACAAGGACGGACACACGGACACACACAGTGCAAAACAAACATGACACACAAAACCTCACACATGAATGCATGGCAGATATATGGCACACATGACACAGAACGGACAAAACACACCAGAAAATATGTAAGATCACACACACAAAAAAAAAAATAACGTAATGTATGCTTTGCATACAAGACACACACACAAAGCTGGAACACTTCAGAGCAGTATCAAGAATAATTTCCTGCGATAGGAAGATGTTTGGAGAAGAGGTTAAAGGTCAGGGCCCCCGTCCTGACAAACACCACAAGGCTTTTCACAGTCCATCTTCTGAGTCTACGGCACCTAAAGAAACAAACACATTCCTCACAGATCACTGCTGCTCTGTGAGGTGGCTAATAAGATAATCTGTTACAGGAGGCTTACAGATCCATTTAAATTGATTTTAATTAATGAATCAATTCCTGGTCCACTGAAAAACTAGGTCTACAGACAGTAAGCAATACAAAGATTTGGTCTCTAACATCAGCCATGAATCTACATAAAAAGAAGGGCATTTTTTTTTTTTTTTTTTTTGGTCAGTGCCCAAACAATAGTAGTAACAACAACAGACTGGATCTCAGTTCAGATTAGAGCTCAGTTTAATACCCAAGCAACCTGAGGGGGTTAGTCAGATTTTCTTAATGGTTTCCACATGAAGTGGGGGGGTCACGTGCCAGGCTGTTCTCTGGAACCTCTAAGATCAAATAAGCCCGTCGTTCACAACGCCCATCGGAGTCCTTCACTCTGAACAAAAATTACCTATACACCCAAAACACAAATGAGATACACATAAAGTGGCCCTCTGCCAGGCTGTGTGCTAAACTGGAAGTCCTGGGTTCCGGTCCTCAGCACCAAAAATAAAATAAAATAAAAATCCAGGCAAACTTCTGCATTTTTTTTATTTGATTCTTTCTAAGGACGGAAAGAGCATCTGGTCTTCCAGAGTGGCTGCTGGGGATGAGCTGGAAAGAGTCCCCACTTAAAGACGTCCAGAGATGCTCGGCGTCTCGGGCTTTTTTCCCTTTCCCAGTGGCTTTCACTGGCCTGCTGACCCACACTAATTTTAGAATCCAATCAGAATTTCCAAGGACAGACTACTCCATAAAAACCTTTAGCAGGGAGACAGAGGGCTCTCCTGCAGGCCCTTTTTTTTTTTTTAATCAAAATCTGCAACCAACACCAATTATCAGAGGAGAAAGATGAAAAAGGCAAGCTCTTCGTTCCAAGGCTTGCCGAAGTTGGAGAAAGTCCTAGCACGCTAACACACAAAGCCACAGTGAGTCCCTGCCTGGCACCCACACTGGCTGTGCGGAGGGAAGCTGCAGAGAAAGAAAAAGAAATGCAAGTCGCAGCAGCAGCAGTGCCCAGGCGCTCGCCCAGGGACAACCACTTCATGTCTCTCCCTAACTCCTTCAAGATAGTTCACAAAAACAGTTTGGTTTAGCCAGAAACAAATGGAAGACTGGCTGGACCTCTGCAAAAGGAAAACAACACACAAAAGATCGTGCATTTAGGAAGTGGACTGGAGGAAAAATCAGGACACGGGCCAGCGTTTAGGCAAAAAGGCTGTGGGCCTACCCAACTCCACCTCCCTCCCTCTCCCCTCCCCCACTTTGCCCCAGAACACGTGTGTGGTGTGTGAGAGAGACAGAGACAGAGAGACAGAGAGGCTGTCTGTATATCTGTGTCTGCTCGTGCGTAGGGAGAGTGTTGTCTCGCTCCCTCTCCTCTGTTCTGTGTCTATGTGTTTGTCTGTGTTCATCAGTCTCTCTCTCCACACAAGGGGAATAAACAAAAGAACTCTGCGCCCAGGTCTGACGACTCCCTGGCACCATGTGTCTTGAGTGTGCAGCAGCAATTCTAGGGACTCAGCCTGTGCCGTGCAAGGCTCTACAGCAAATCAAGGAGTGCCAATACAGCCTGAGATTCAGAGTGAGACCACAAATTATGAACAGTTTCAGCAAACTGACTTGGGAGCCTTTGTTCCTCAGACACCCATGCAGGCAGCGGAACCTCCCCACCACTACAGCCCGGGCTGGGACTGAGAAAGGAAGTCGTTGAAGCCTGGATTTCCTGCTTTTACTTGTAGCCAAGAACTATGAGGCTTGTAGTGGTTTCAGGAACTGACTCATCCCATGATTCATGGATAAGATACTGCCTTTAATATGTTTCTGACCCTAAAACTGGGGAACTTCAAAACCAACCTGAAGGCACACTCCATTCTTACAGTGCAAATGACTACTCAGGGCAAAATAAACAGGACACCAGATTACTGTTCCTTAGGCAGAGACAGGGAAAGTGAAGGACATCACATGGCAAACGGTGACCAGAGTTTAATCCATGGGGTGTGCCTTGACAACAGCCCAACTTCCCCAAAGGGGGTAACAGGTGGGATAGGGTTATTTTCAGATATCATTCCTCTAGGTGTAAAAATAGATTTAGCACAGCAATATTTTAATTCGGGCCCATGTGGGGTTGAGACTCCATAAACCCAAGATGAGCAGAAGCACATGGCTGGGTGGAACAGAGAGAGACCTGGAGACTAGCTGCCCAATGAGCAATGGGTAACAAAGACTTCTCTGGGCATGCAGAAAGATCGCCAATTTTATCCCCACTCGTGCTGAACAGACTTCACTTTCCCTTCTGCACACATGCACAGGCACATATGTGCACACAGAGAGGTACACATATACACACCCATGCACACACACACACAAGCAAACACACAGTCCAGAACTTAGGAGCAACATTCTGCAAAAGAACAGCACCCCGCCTCCTGCACTCATGCAAGTATCCCTAATCTAAATAAATAAAAAAAGGAGGGTATGTATGATCAAAATACATTACAGATGTATGGAACTGTCAAAGGATCAACCATAATGTTGTTCGTTACAGTGCGGGGGACCTGACACTTCTGGATGCTTCGTAAAGATCTCCATGAGTTTATTCATCACAGAGAAATGGGGGGGAGGGGGTGTCTCAGCTCCATGCCCAATAACCCGTGGATCCTGGAGTCCCCTCCCCCAACGCCAACACAGGACAAGAGGCACAGTTCAAGTTTCAAGAGTGGTCTTCACAGGCGCTTACAGATTTAAATACAAGTTGGGTGGCAGGGAGGTAAAGGGGCAGGGACGAAAGGAAAACAAGAGTACGGGCTGGGATGGGGGAAGGGGAGCAGGAGCACAGAGAATTGACTAGGGGGCTGGCAGGCGCTAGTCAGCGGGGCTCCTCCATCAGATTTACTGATATCAGATGCTCCCAGCCAGAGTTCTCTCTGACAGCTTTTAGCACTGCCTCCTGAAGCTTCCACTGTGCTGGGGAGAACGGGAAAATCCTCTTTGTGAAGTCAGTCTTCCTCTAGGCTCAGAGGCCTGCCTTGTGAATTACAAGATTCTGCACTGTTTTCGGGCACACATGGAGCGAAGTGGAGACTAACCCCACAATGTTGCACTCAGTGCACAGGGGCGGTGTGGGGAACAATAATGTGTACCGTGATTCCGCAGGCCAGGGGGTCAGCTCAGGGGAGTCAGGACAACCGTCATTTGGAATTCCTCACTCAAACTGTTTCTAGGCTGTGCTGCACTGCGCAGGGCTTTGTTTTGCCAACAAAACAAGAAAGTATCCGCTTAAGCTGAAAGCCCAAACGCCAACTGAACTTCTAAAGCGAGGACGGCTGGTATTTTTAAAAATGAGCCTTCTCCCCACAACCCACCTCTTTTTGCTGCCTAAGTGATGTACCAACATGGGCATGAATTTCCAAGAAGCAGAGGCAGGAATAACTAAAAATAAATTCAGTAGCAGGCTTGTTAGACGAAAAACACTCATTTTTGACATATAGGGCACACATCCCCTGAGGGTAAAGCAATTGCTGCACTCCAGAGATCTGCCAGGAACTACAAAGTCAACTTTTTTTTAACCTATAGAAATAATAAATTTGTAATCGATTCTTTAAGCGACTAAAACATTAAATATATTCTACTTTTAAACACTTTCAACAGAGGACTTAGTTCAGTATGTACTGAACACATGTATGCCAATGGCCCCAGCAGACTCTTTAAACAAAGTCTGCAGTATACAGGACCCAATTGCCAGGCATGCTCCTGTGCTTGGACAGGCGGTGAGACACCTAACAGGGAAATATGGGGAAGGTAACAAACCAGGAACCACAGCAAAAGCACAGGTTTGTCTTCAATTTGGGGTGTGTTTGATGGAGCTGGGGTTTTACTATAAACCCAGGCAGGTATCATGGCTATCCTCCTGCCTCAGTCTTCCAGGTGCTAGGATTATAAGCATATGCCATTGCACCTGACCAGAGTTTTTCTTAAGGAAAGACAAGGGAGCCAGCAGACATGTGGAAGCAGCAAATGAGACCCAAAGGAACCAGGCAAGGGAATGTACACAGAATATTCTTTAAAATGAATCAAGGAGTAGATACTGTAAGTGGGGTCTACTTCTGAACTGGAGCACAGCATCTCAGAGACCTGGCTGAAACAGAGTGTGACATCAAAATACTTCCTACAGGAGGGAAACTGCACCGAGGAAGTACAGGGTCCAAAAGATATGGGAGACAATGAAAGACACCACTGCTGACCAGCAATGAGCATGGATGAGGAACAAGAAGGGCTCCAAACACATCTGGAAACTAAAATCTATGACCAGAAAAAAAAAAATCACAAAACAACAACAAATGGCGGAGTGTAGCAGACAGGTAGACACTTGCCTAAGTAAGGCATGGAGTTGGTGGGGACACCACTCTCCTTTTAACAAACTGGAAGGCAAAGTTAAACAAACAGTTGGCAAAGTATCTTTGTAATAGTATTCTAAGAAAGGAAAAGTAACTGAAATATGGGCTATGGCCAGGCGATGGTGGCGCACGCCTTTAATCCCAGCACTCGGGAGGCAGAGGCAGGCGGATCTCTGGGAGTTCGAGGCCAGCCTGGTCTACAGAGCTAGTGCCAGGACAGGCTCCAAAGCCACAGAGAAACCCTGTCTCGAAAAACCAAAAAAAAAAAAAAAAAAAAAAAGGGGGGGGGCTATGGAGTAGGGATATTGAGTATCCATTTGCAAATACTTCATCAAACACCAGAGAGAGGCAGCAAACATAACCAATCATGTTCTCATTGTGAGACACAGCAGACATTTTGTGCATGTCACAAATAATTTAAATAACTGGAGGCTGGATAGAGCATTAGCAATCCTGCTCACAATGGACATCCCACAACCACCTGTAACTCCAGCCCCAAAAGATCCATGGCCTCCGGCCTCCCTCAGGCACCAGCACTCACATACACATACCGGGTACATGCAGGCACGCACAGGCACACATTTAAAAAAAAAAAATTAAACCAATAGGAAACAGATCAAACTCGAGGTTCAAGAGCTTCTAGGCCTACACTCAGTTACTGGAATACAGCAGGGAGCTGAGAGCATGAAAAACTGTGCTGTGTGGTTCAGCTGCAAAATCCAGATGGAACCAACAATGAGAAAAACACTGTGATGCCCTCCCGCCTGCCCTCCCCCCTTCCTCCTCTCTACCACACATGCACACATACACACAGAGTTTACGTGTAAGTACAAGCACGCGTGTGTCATGGAGGGAGTCCAAGGGCTGGAAGATCCTTACCTTCTCCCTTGTCTGAAGCAGGGGCTTTGCTCACCAGTGTGCTCCAGGCTAGCTGTTTCCACCTCTCACATCGCTGTGGGAAGAAGGCTGGCTTTACAGACACTGGTGCTGCGTCCTCTGACTGACCGTATGCAGCTTCTAGCGAGCAGAACTCAGGTCCTGGTGCTTGTGTGGCAAGCACTTTACCCACCCAGGCATCTCCCCAACCTAGAGAGTTTTAAGAAATAGCAACCAAGCCTAACCTGTCAGTCTTGCTTGGACCCTGATTTGAACAACTGAACTGGAGAAAACATTTATGAGGCAATCACGGAGCTCTGAGTAGCGATGCTAAGCAATTATTAAGGTGCCAGCAGGATTGTGATACTATGATTGGTGGGGTTTAAGATGGCTTTTTAAATGTGCCTGTGTGTGTGCAAGTGTCTGTGCCTGGTTTTTGGTTTTTTTTTTGGGGGGGGGGGGTACGTACCTGAGTGCAGGTGCCTGCAGAGGCCAGAAGAGGGCATAGGATCCCCTAGAACTGGAATTACAAGCCAGAAAGGGGTACTGGGGACAGAACCCCAGTCCTCTGCAGAGAGCACAAGCAAGCACTCTTAACTTCACAGCCATCTCTCCAGCCCCACCCACCCCACCCCATCAATCACTGTATGAACACACATTGAGACTTTAAGAGATGAACCAGTATGGCATCCAGAAGTGCTTCAAGACAGGGTGGGAGGAGAGGGGCAAAGAGAGGCAGCTGCTGAGTGCAAATGGCTCTTGGAGGGCTCCCGGCCCTGTGCTGGGCTGCACTTTCTCATGACATAAAGTCGGCAAATCTAAAGCAGAATAGAAACAGGAAAGTCTGACAGCAGAGGGGAAGGGCAGCACTCAGCTCCAGGGTGATGGTGACCACAGTCCTAATGACAATCACATTGTGTAGGAGGCACCATGCCAATCCTTGAAATAAGCCAGAAGCCCATGACCATGTCCGTGCCACAGGTAAGCAACAGCCTTCCTGAGGATCAAGAAGGCTGCTGGGGTCAAACATTAGTCAGATGAGGGAAGCCAAACTCTCCAGTGCAGCGGCTGATGAAAATCGGGATGAGTTAGTTGTCTTTGCAAAAACACTTTTTGAGTGCTGTGATCTCTATGCCAAGAACTCCAGTACAGTAGGAGGAGGGAGAGATGTTTTCCCCATGGCCATTTTTGGTGAGAAGAGTGTGGTGTGTGTATCTCCATGGGTGTGTCTCCATGAGTGTGTGTGTGTGTGTGTGTGTGCAATCTGCAATCCCAGATTTCAGGAGATGGAGGAAGAGGATGTAAACTTGAGGCTAGTCTATACAAACAGCAACACAATTGTCTAAAAAGGGGGAAAGAGGCAGAGAAGGAAGAAGAAAGGGTATGGGGGTGGGGCAAGAGCAGGAAGTCCAGCAAAGAGGAGAGCTGAGAAGCCTGAAACCTACCCTTCCCCCAAAGGAGGCAAACCGGACAGAGGCTCCATCTAGCTGGATGGGGCACACGCGGGGGGGGGGGGGGGGGGTCCACAAGGTTGGAGGGATACCCAGGGAAGCTTCCAGAGGGCTGGCTGTGTTCTTATAGGCTTCACACCCACGAACACTATTTCCTTCCCCACTTTTCAGGGGATGGAACTGTGCCGGGCATGGGTCCTGCTGTCACTCGCAGAAAGGGCCTGGAACTAGCTGGGCCTGCAAAGCCACTCTGCTAGGTCAATTCGCACCTAGTACAACAGTGAACCGGTCACACCAAAGATCCCAACTGAAGCATCTAAAAAGGTACTGGAGAGGGGTGGGGGCGGTAATGGAGGAAAAGACAAGAACCTACAGCTTGCAACCAGGGACCCTAAATGACCCCAACCACCACCTAGGGAGAAAACAGCTGCAAACTTTTCTCTCTCTCTCTCTCTCTCTCTCTCTCTCTCTCTCTCTCTCTCAGCTGCAACCTTTCCTCTCTCTCTCTCTCTCTCTCTCTCTCTCTCTCTCTCTCTCTCTCTCTCTCNNNNCTCTCTCTCTCTCTCTCTCTCTCTCTCTCTCTCTCTCTCTCTCTCTCTCTCTCTCTGCAACCAAGGTGTCAAAGACAAATACCATCCTATTCCAAATACCATCCTATTCCCAACCCCATCACAAACTTCCATCTCGGCGAAGCCCTTGAGGACCTGGTAGAAAAGGGGGAGGGTGGAATCCATCAAGGAATGAAATCAAAGTCACCTGGGGCGGCAAGTACTGGCGTAGCAGGATCATTTGCATAAAGAAGACTTCAGGGGACTGAGGGGGCTAACTTATTCTGACTTCCAGACAGGGCTGAGAAGTCCTCAGCTCCCCAGCCATACCTGCTCCTCCCCCCCCACCGCCACAAACCACAGGCAGCAGACAGATCCACCCCCCCTCCCACCCACCTCCCCACCCCCCCCACTTCCACTTCCAATGGCCAGTCTCAGGTCCTCACTGACTAAAGCCAAAAGCCAGAGCTGACCTTTGCTCTTCCCCTGCCAGACAAATGGAAAGCTCCCTTGTGCCACACCCAACTGCTTTAAGATCTCAGCGCCGTTTATACTCAAGATAGAGAAAGTAGAACCGCCAGAGATAAAGTATTGTTCACCGCCCCCTTTCCAAGGCAAAATCATTAACAGAGAAGTCTCTTTGTTTCCACCTCAGCCTATCTTAACTCATTCAAATTCCACAATAAAACCTGACAGGTAAATTAATCCTAAATCCTTCGTTAGCATGCATATCTAAGAACTGGCTGTGTGACCTAAGGAAGCTTACTAAACCTCTCGGAGCTTCTCCACGGGCCTCAACTACAAACAGAGCTTTTACATTTAAATGGATGGTATTTAAGAACTCCTCCCCTACCTGCTCAAATTCCTGCTGGGAAGCCCAGGAATTACCACAACTAAAAAGGTCAAGGGGGTGAACTGGCTTTAAAGGGGCAGTATGGACTTGACTCCAGGACTCATCTCGGGTACCCCAAGCAGCTCCAGGGGTAGGCATCCCAACGTCACCCTAGATCTAAAGCCCTTTGGTTGGCTGCGGGTATGACTCCGTGGCATGGCAGAGATCTTGCCTGGCTCCTCTGGAGCCACATCCCTAGCACGTGCTGAGGCCACAGGAGAAACGATAGTAGAGGCTTTCCAGCCCAGCAAAGGGAACAAGCCCCAGACTCCTAGAGTATACCGTCAATGCCCATCTCTCTGTCAGCTGCCTCAATGAAGACACGCTACCGGGGCTCACACACCAAACCCAGAGGCTCCAGTCTCCTGGCATCTCAAAGACACTTAACTGAATAACGTAACTGAGACAGCACAGCTGGATAAGGCCTGGCCTTTAATCCCAACACTTGGGGAAGCAGAGGCAGGTGCATCTCTGTGAGTTCAGGGCCAGTCTGATCTACGGAGAGTTTCATCCGGGCCAGTCAAACTACACAGTGAGACCCTGTCTTAAAAACAATCAAAAAAGACCCGCTAGGATGGAGTGATACATACTAACTTTTTTTCCTCACCAGTAGGAAGGAGAGGGACACCAGCGCAGTCTTCCTAAAGAGCGAGGGAGGCACTGGAAGTCTAAGGACCTTTGCTCCTTTATCCACAAGACCACAAAGCTAAACACCAAAGGCCACACAGGCCTCCTGCCCAGACACTCTCCTTTCTGCCGAATAAACACGGAATCGGACAATCCCTTATTAGAAATGCCATACACCACATGTTATGAACTGGGGCGTTCTGAGAGTAAGACAGGGTGCCAAGGCAAGCCACACTGAGCAGAAGCGTCAGAAGCTATAAACAGTGGCCACAGTGCTGAGGAAGACAATCAGGGTGTGACTGAAGGACGCGAGGGTGGGAAAGGCTGGGAAAGGCCCCGTGATGTTCAGACCTCAGAGGCAGAGCAGAGGCTGAAAAATGGGCTGTCAATTAAAAATGTCGTAGGCTCCTCCCTCCCTGCCTTACATCAATTTACATACTGGACATGATGGGCAAGTAGCCCGTGTACCTTCCAGAGGTGACTTTATCTACTTGATCCTTCATGATGTCATTTCATTAGATGCCTTCAAGTTTCAGAGCAGTTGGTGGAGGGCTTGCTTGCCCAGTAAGCACAATTCCCTGGGTTAGATCTCAGCACTCTAGGGGGAAGCAGGAGGAGGGTCAGAAGCTATACGGGTGAAAAAGTCTAATGCTAACCTTGGCTACATAAGACCCTCAAATACATACATAAATATGTAAATAAATGTAATCAGTAACTACAAAGAGCATCCGTCATTCAGGGGCCAGCAACATTACTAGCACACAGGAGGTGAAAGATTTCCCATGCTTTGTAGATGAAGTCTCACATAGCTCTGGCTAGCCTTGAATCCACAGAGATCTGCCTGCGTCTGACCCACAGGGCTCAGGTTATGCTACAATGAAGCCAGGTTCTTGTACATACTGGGTCAGGGCTCTACCACTGGACTAGACTCCACCCAATATGCTTCACTGGGAATACCCCTGTGGGTCCCTTTAAGGAACCTCTCTGGTTCTTCCTGTCCCCTCACTAAACCCAGCAAACCGATATAAGCTCCTTTCATTAGGTCTAAATATTATTAATCGCTTGAACCACTACAAAATTCATGAGACGTGGCAGGGGGTACCACAGACGCCAGTCAGTTCAGTGACCGGATCCTGGGCCCACGACTTTGAAGACACAGCTCACACATTGTAAAAGTTAACCTCTGAAAGTACACAGCACACTAGCTTTCTGGAGAGCTGCTGGGGCGGAGACAGTGTCGAGCTTGAAGTCTTGCTGCCCAATCAGTCTGCCCGTCTGCAAAAGCTGCTGTCCGGCACCACCACCCTCCACCCTCAAACATTTCCAGTTTCAACGTTTTCAGACTGGGAAACTGACGGAGTAGCACACCCTTCCACGCATGGCTTCCCAGGAGATAAGGAAAGGAGGCCGATAAAAAGCAGGTGGTCCCTGGCTCAGGCTCCCACAGAGCGAGCTTTAACTGCTCAGACTGTTCAGCCAGAGTGGCCTTAAAAAACTCAGGGTCAATGACACACCCTGAAGTGTACTGAGAATCTGAGCAGAGCAGGACCAGTTAGAAGCAGCTGACCAAAAAAAAAAAAAGAAAAGAAAAAAAAAAGAAACTACCCACGTGAAATTGTGAAAGAATTCAAAAGAAGGAAAAAACAACAGGCAATCTGACTTCCAAGGAGTCGGCTCACTTGTCCAGGATACCTTGAATTAGACGTTCACTTACGCTAATAAACACCCTGTCCTCCTGAATATGCAAATAGCAAGTAATGAGAGAAAAAGGCTGTGCCCAGCTCCCACAGGACCCGAATTACCATGTGAAATGTACATGAAGCCCAGAGAAAAGGGAAGCCTCCTGAAACAGAGACCAACAGGGCAGTCTGCAATCTGGGAGCACAGGGCCAGGGAGCTAAGAGCAGCAGCCACTCTGCAGTGTGGAACCATCACTCCAATGCTTCAGCCCATCTTCCAGGAACCAGAAGGCAGCCTACCTTGAGTAGTTTCAAGAGGATCAGATGTGGGGAGGCAGAGTTTGTGACTTTGAGGCTAGCCTGGTCTACATCGTGAGTTCCAGATCAGCCACAGCTATACTAGTGAAACCCTGTCTGAAAAACTAAAATTACAAAGAGGACAATGTAGTTAGGCGTGACCAGTGTCGCTCCCTGCCACCCAAGGTGCTCTCAGAACCCCAGGGGATTCCAGGCAGGTCCAAGCCCTTAGCGCTATCTCCCTTGAAAAGGCCCCTTCTGACAACATTAAGCAAAGAAAAGAACTTGAAGACGCCAAGCTCAGAATCAGGATGGAAGCCTCAAAAAGGCTTCTTTCAGAAAAATATAAATTACCTATTTATGAAGAATTTTCATTTAATTCTTTATTACCACTTGGCAAAGGGAACTTCAACTGTTATGTATTTACTGAGGGGTCCCTCCACTCACTGCACAGGGGAGAGTGGTTCCTGGGTATGAGGGTAGAGGTGCAGGGCTGCTTCAGCCTTGCCTGGATGAGATCCTGGTTTTCTGAGGAACCACCTCAGCCTTGGCTATTCTCCAAAGCTACCCTGTAGGCTGACCCCCAGGTCATCCCTAAAAAGTCTGGTCTGCACTGAGAGCCCACTGTACAATGCAGTGTGGCTTAGATTTACAGACAGGCAGGCAGACAGACACCAGTCACGGTGGTACTGGTTTGTAACCGTAAGCTTTCCAGAGGCTGAGACAGAAGGATCATGAATTCCAGGCCAAACTGGGCTATATAAAAAGACCCTGCCATGCAGGGCGGTGGTGGCACACACCTTTAATCCCAGCACTTGGGAGGAAGAGGCAGGCGGATCTCTGAGTTCAAGTCCAGCTGGTCTACAGAGCTAGTTCCAGGGCAGTCAAGACTATACAGAGAAACCCTGTGGGGGATGAGGGGTAGGTAGGGGAAAATCCTGACCTACAAAAAAAGGGAGGGGATAAGAGAAGGAAACTTCTAAATGAAGATACCAAAACCCAAGGTCAGAAAATAATCTCCTCAAGGTCATAGCAGCCAAGACGGCGCAGCACGAGGTCCACACTTTCCCACACAATCTCACCCTGAGCTACGTGACCTTCTTAGGTGTGCTCACTACTGCCTCTGTGGCTTGTCTCACAGCAATCACACTGACTGCACGCAGTCTCCAGGCTCTGAAGAGTATCTGTAGTCATATGGGAGATCAGGTTTGCCACTATTCTCCCATTCCCACACACCCAAGCACCAAAACACTGGAGATGCAAGGCTCAGTTGGTAGAGGGCCTGCCTGTCTGCAGGAAGTCTGGGGTTCCGTTGCCGGCACCACACAAACCAGGTGACACAAGCCCATTATCCCATCACTCAGGAAATGGATACAGGACAGTATCCAGTTCAAAGTCATCCTCAGGTTACAGAGTGAGTCTAGGCCAATCTGAGATAGAGGAGAGAAAAATAAAGAGTAAAAACACCTCCTGGGCTGGGGGTGTAACTTAGTGGAAGTGTGTGTGTGTGTGTGTGTAAGTGTGTGATGTTTAGCACCACAAAAGTGAAAATAATAAACATTTGCCCTTTAGAACTCAGGAAATTCGATACACCTACCTTCCCCACTGACTTGTCACAACCTCTCTGTGCATGTCTGTCTTGGAAGGGCCTAGAGACTGCTCGCTGGGTGCCTTTTTCTGATCACCAAGTTGCTGTCACTGTTCAAAGGCACAGGGGCAAACAGCAGCTTTACAAAGATCAGGAGAATGCCCAAGTGTCCGAGATGAATGCAGAGGAAGCATGAGGACAGGAAGCTGAGCATCGTGGTTCCTGTGAGTCTGATTCAGACTGCTGTTGGGCTCTTACTCTCCTGACCCCTCGGTGCTCCACCGTGCAGGAGGGGCTCTAGAGTCTTCCCTGCTCAAACAGCAGAACCTCAGCAGTCAGAGCAGAAATCTGCTCTTGCAGCCCTGGGAATCGCATCTGCAAACAACTACAGGGCTCTCCAGGGAGTTGGTGGTGGCAGACACAAGAGAGGATGGTCCAGGTTGTTTCATTGCTTCTTTTGTACAAAAATGTGGGCCAATAAGATGGCACACACACAATCTATACTAATAAACAGCTTTAAAAAGGTTTGTGCACACTTTTTTAGTTCCGTGAAGATTCCTCTGAATTCCTAGACACAGGCAGCCTCACAGATAACTGAGAAATCACTCACCCTGACTCGATCAGAGGATAAAAAGAGAAACAAATAGAACATGGTCCCCTCCCATCTTCAGAGAGGTTTAGAATCAGAGAGCAAGGAGAGCCCTTCAATCTCTGTGCTGGTGTTAATGGCATAGGCAGGATTAGAGGCTGACCTGGGCGTGAAGAAGGAAGAACCCTGAATCAGCCACTAAACAGGTCTTCATGCCCTTAGTTACAAACACAAATGGCAAAATGTGAAAATGGGAGAGGAGTCTCAAGGGTGGGTGTACCCATACAGGTGGCGGTGATGCGGAAAGGGTCTCACCCTGGCTTCCCAGGCATGTGTAACTGAGGAAAAAACATCTGCCCAGGAGCTGATAAACCAGTGGTCATGTGCATGGCCAAGTGTCCTAAACCATCCAGCGTGTGCACGAGGCCCTGCAGCTCCAGCCGCTCAGCAATAGAGTGATTCTGACTCAGATTCAGCTTTTACTGGACACCTGAGTGAAATTCTAGAAGCATTTCTTAACAATTCCTGGGTATGAAAAGCAGTCATTTCCTGCCTCCAAATCACAGGCGGCCCTTCCAGACACACATGTCAATCATTTTTGCACTTCGTGATGAAGGTGAAAGAAAATTACGGAGGTTTTCTGGATATCTAGCAGAACCCTCTTATCAGACTAGAAACAGCAGCAATGTTATCTCCTCAGTACTTAAAACAAAAGCCAGCTCTGAATTAGGGGACCTCTGGGCTCCGCCAATATGAAAGGAGTACTGATGCTCGCTGCCAGTCTATCGATGGCAACACCTGAGGACTTTAGGGCAGCACCAGAGTCCCTTTAGCTGATGGGAGCTGACTTTCACCACCATTGTCTCCAGGAAGCTTCGAGATGAGGAGGCGGGGGTAAAGGACTGAACGAGATCCTTCCAATGGAAACATGGGCTCACAATGGTTTTGGAATGAGACCCAAGCATACCCCGGCCGGGTGATGGGTGATCTGAAAATGAGGCGTATCAAAGTGCTATTGATAAGCTGACTCACTAGACAGCTTATCTGAGGCCCTCATGGGCCATATGGTGCCCCAACTTCTGCTGCCTGTTGCTGCCACAACAATAGGCTCGCCTGCCCAGAAAGCACCGTTGTGGGACAGGAGCCCAGCAGCAGAGGCATGTCGGCTGCTATGGTGTTTACATTTCATTTTGTGCCATTAGCTTTGTGTTTCCCCTAGTGGGGACTTGAAACACATACCACACACACTTCATGTCAGACACCAGGGCTACCTGCAGAACGCACGTGTGTGCGCTGCGTATGCACTTGTGAGTGGGGACAGAGCAGGTGAACAAGAAAAGCAGATGTCAACTTCAGAACTGGAACATGGCTGGTGGGGGGAGGGTGAGCAGGCAGGCTCCCAGCTAGCGCAGGAGCAGACAATGCCCTTTTCTCAAAAAAACACTTGGGCCAGGCAAGCCTCTGGGAGTGGCTATTTAAAACGCTTAGCTCCTTTTATTCTACCACTATGGAAGTGAATTCAGTTCTTCAGAGCCAGAGCAAATGAAGTCATTTGGTGTTTGCAGGTTCTCTGCACTTCGGCAACAGGATTCAGGGCATCTAAGTTGTCCTTTCTTCCATTTTCCTTGAAAAAGATAACAAGGTCATAGAAAAATTGTAGGCTGTGGGGCCCTGGGATGGATGCTGTCAAAGCCATCAGGAAGTCATGGTGTGAAGGCAAACAGGTACTGCCTTCCAAAGGCTTGGCATGAAAGATTGACCGGGTCTTTTGTCAAACGAATTCATGTGTCTTCCTATTTTCCTAGAGATTTTCCTGTCTTTGCAGAAGATCATAAAATATTCATCTATCTAATTGACTATCTATTAGAGAAAAGACACTGGTTTGCAGTGAGAACGCTGCAGCTGGAGCATCAGGTGACAGTCCCTGAGGTGACTGAAAGCAAAAATGGAGGCAGCCAGCTCCCCCTCAACACCCACAGCAGAACTACTACAAAGTGAATACTGGTTTTCTCTGCCCACCGCCATCCCCACACCTAAGTGGACAACAGTCTTGGATGAACTTCTCGAATTTTCTGAAACATTCTCAGATTTAAAAAAAAAAAACAAAAACCTTTCAAGTTAAATTGAGATTGCACTTGAACTCCATCCAAGAGCGAAGCTGAACTGAATTATGATAATTAGAACGCTGTGCCTATATTTTTTTAAAAGGCAGCACAGTGATGTATTTTTTTTAAAGTTCATTCCAGAGAATACAAGTTCAGTGCGGTCTCACATAATTAGCATTTCCCGCCATCAGCAGCAGTTTTTCAGGACCCATCAGCGCTGCCGTGTACTCTCAGACCTCAGAGCTGGTCATCTTTTGCATGTGCATCTAAACCCGCCAGATCCTGTGAGTCCCCAGAACGTCCCCCTGCAGAGGCGGATGCTAAATCTCTTCATCAGTGAATTAGTCCACATTTAAGTCTAAGCTCATTTTCCAACACCGTCTTTCCCAATTAAAAATAGTTAATACAGGGTTGACAATAAGGCTCACTTGTTACAGGGGTTCCCTATCATGCATGAGGCCCGGGGTCTGATCCCAAGCAAGGCTATAAACACACCCAGCCTGTAATCCAGAATCTGCACAGAAGAAGCAGGAGGATCATGAGTTCCGGATCATACTCTACTATACAGTAGGCTGAAAGTCCCATGGGATCAGCTTCAGAATGAGAAAAAAAAAAGCGAAATCACAGGACGGAGCCTTGAAAACTGGAGTGAATATGGAAAGCACCAGGATAACATAACAAATATCGGCTTGAAATAGGGGTGTGGGGGGGTGCAGGGCTGCCACGAAACTGAAAAGACAGCTTCTCTGAAGAGCCATCCCCATTATCCAATCAGAAGAGAGGTGTGTGTGTGTGTGTGTGGGTGGGTGTGTGTACACCACCCTGAGACACCCAACTGCATAAGTGAACAAAATGGGACCTTGGTATCTGAGAGAAGCCCACCCCATGGGAAACACTGACCCAATCCCTGCCCTGCAAAACCAAGACTTACCATTCACTTGGACCAAGGGAAAAAAATACACATTTCAAAATTCTCTACTCCGCCCCACTGCAAAGACTGAAGATTTCTGAAGAAATGATCACATTTCAACCTCAAGTTCAAACATGGGACAGCACTAAGGAAGCCCATAAAAAAGAGCCTCGAAGGACTGGCAACTAGGTTCACAGCTTTGAAACTAAACAAAAACCGTCCAAAAAACAGAGAACCAAAATATTCCAGTTACACACACACTATGTCCTGGAAGCCAGAAGCATGGCTTCCCTGTTCAGAGAGGCACAACAGCTGCCACACAACGGGGTCTAGATTAGTGTCTATCCAAAAGCCCAGGCCTGAGACGCCGCTAAGGACAGACCCAATTTGATCCTGTACCTGATGAATATGAAACAAAGCATATCGATACAACATGACTTAGGTGCCAACTTCAAAATAGGATGACCTAAAGCCTCTCCGACTAAGAAAAGGCAACAGAAAGCTACAAAACATGGTGGCAGCCATCACCAATGCCCAAACAGCCAAGCACAGCCTATGTTAACCAATGAGGGCGAGCAACAATGTATTTTTCGTGCTGAGTTCAGATGTAGTGCACAAGCAGCCTACAATTCCAGGCACCGAATTCTGAAAGAGAAGCTGGGCCTGCCTTGATTAACAAAAACGATGTCTTCTTGCAGCTTAGGGAAGAAAACTGGGTGAACACTAGCTTTAGTCCGTATTTCTTAAACCTCTGGGGGTTGGGGAGGTCAGACTCTACTCAAAGTTTTATCACTCAACAGATTCAGCACAGCTCTAACTCAGAAATACATATGTATACTTTTTTTCTGCTTTCATACTCCCTTTGCTGGAAAACAGAATCAAGCACCAAAAATGGTAGCTTCGAAGTGAGAGCCCTAATTTTTCTGCGTGGCTAGGGTCATTATTTTTAGGCCCGCCGGATCATACACAGTTATCTGCGCCAACCTCTGTGGTGATAAGACACCATCACAATTTCCATTTGTGAGCAGTAGAATTATGCTCACAATTAACCCGTAACACATGAGATTAAAGAGAAAAACAATCCTACAGATGTCCAGGCTCTTCTCATAAAATCGCCCTGGATTAGGGGCGGAGGGGATCTATCCATTTCCAAAGCAGGCAACTCCCTAACGCTGCTAATGGCTTGTCTCATGCTTGGGGTCTCCGGTCTCTCAACTGCTCTTGTTATAGACTTGTCCACAGACAGTATGATGCCAAATGCAGTCTGGACCAGTGACTATAAGGATATTCCTTTCCAGACAGTCCCATGAAGATACGCCTTCTTACATCTCCGTCGGAGTATATCAGAACCAACTAAAATCAACACTGGTTATGGACTAATGAACTCATTTTTTTTCTTAGTTTTCTGCTTTCTCTAATCAGAAGACGCAGAACCCAAAGTGTATATGTGAACATCTAATTCCAGCTGTATACAGCAAATGGGCGGGGGAGAGAAAGCAGGAGGGGCAGGAAGCTGACTCCCCACCAGGTGACCCTTGAAAGCCCACTCCCACCCTTTCACAGTGGTAGGGAAGCACACACTGTACCACAGAACAAGCGAGACTTACTCATTCAGAGTTTCTGCAGCCTGGGTCAGACTATGCTAGGATGTTTTCCAGCTTCAGATTAAAGGTCACTAACTATATACATAAGTCCTGGCCTTTGCTTGTACAAAACTTCCAATAATCCCAGAGTGTGCCCAGAGTCTATAAAGAAATCTAGGAAGGAGGAACTCACACAAAGATTCTAGCTCCCCCCCCCCTCTTTTTTTTTTAACTCTTTTGTAAAGGCAAAGTGTTTCTCTGGCTTTGTTTCAACTTGTTTAAAAAAAAATGAAAAGTATTCTAATATTTCCCTAAGTCTGCAGTTTAAACAATACTTGCCATTAAAGTGAAAATAAAATGGTTTTACTGAGGACATCAGCAAGACCCAGTAACGGAGACAGCTTATCAGTTCATTTTTTAGACCAACAACAAATAAAAGAATTGTAAACTGTTGAAAACCTGAAACCTGAGAGTCCAGCACAGTTACACATCCAAAGAAATACTACACAAAAATATCTTGTGACCATTTATGGAAACACGGAGATTAGAAAAGTACGCCTTTCCCCTAAAATCACCAACAATTCAAAACCCTGCTATCGACAAAGGTTCAAGTAAACGCGTTTGTCTTTCCGGAGCCGCGCTGTAACTGGCTCTACTGTTTCCTTCTAAAGAGGCAAGGTTCTTACCAAAGTTGGATCTAAGTCTGACCCTTATAAGCATTCAGATGTGCCTGGGCCCAAAGATCCTGCTATTCACAAAAAAGCGCAGACTGGGCTGAAAGGCGGAAGCCCCTGGCACAGTCTGTGCAGCCTGAGGACTATTCCCAGCCCCAGTCTCAAGGCAGACTAGCCCCCACCCGAGAGCTCAGGCTTGCACAGACAAGCCACCCCTTGGCTCCCGGTAGTTCGCGTCTCCCTAACGAGAAGGATCTGTCCACCCGGGGAACCACCTGCAGGTACTTAGCACACCCGATGCCACCAGACCACCTAAACTTCCAGAACGAATCCAGGCCACAAGGCGGGGAGGAGACTGAGTTCTGTTACTTTGCATTATCTGTAGGAATTGAAATATTTTCCTTTTCACTATTTTGAAATCTGATCGTATTTACAGACCTTTTTGCCCCAAGGGCCTCGGCTCCTTTCAAATGTGCTATTTTAAAACCCGGCCTTTCTACGCTCCCGATTCCTGGAATATCTGTCCGTAAGTTTCCAGCGCGGACTGAGATCAATTTGCATTTCTGTAAATCACAGACAGCTTCTAAGAACTTAACAAGCCTCCTGAGAAACGCTGGTGGCTGGTATTTCATTGTTTCATAAATATTTTTATACGGGTGACACCATTCAACTTTAAATAAATCTTTAAAAAGAAAGACGATTAAAAAGAGAGGAAAACTGTGGTCTGGGTTTTATTTTCGTGGGAAGAAGATAAGTGTGGACCCCTCATTGTTTTCGACTTCTTAGAATGTAGCTTTGATTTTTTTTTAAGAAATAAATTTTAAAAAAAGAAAAACTCCTAGAAGTTGAACTTTCTTTCAAACGGGCCTCTGGACTTTGAAAACAAGTGCTGCTGCCGCGAACAAAGGCTAAAAGTGTCCCCAGATTTTTTTGCCCTCCTGGGGATCGTTCCTCCTCCAATAAACAAACAAATCCCCCAGTATTTCCTACCGAGGGGAAGTTTTCCAGGGAGAGTCGGCTCCCAGGTTTGGTGGTAACTGCGACTCAGTCTTTTTTGGACACAATGTTTCTGCTGACTCCTGAAAATTTTCCACTTGAATGTGCACTGGAGCGGCGGCGGCGGCGGCAGCAGCGCTGGAGAGGCGGCAAGGCGAAAGAGCCCTCTTTCATCTACGGGGAGGAGGAGCCCGGGTCGGCGCGGACCCCGAAGGGGCCGGGCGCCGGGGGAGTCGCCGAGCTGCAGGCTCTAGGCTGCGCACCGGACGCTCTCCCCACCCGCGATCGCGCGGAACTCGGCGCTTCCCGGACAAGGAGCGAGGAGCGCGGGAGAGAAGAACGCGGGAGAGAGGAGCGCGCAGAAGAGAGGAGCGGGGCCGCCTGTTGCCGCGCAGGGCTGCGGCCCAACTTGCAGGGCGGAGCGGTCGCTCCCCTCCGAGAGCCCCGGGAGCCGCACACAAAGCACCGATTGCGGTGACGCCTAGGCAGCCCGCGCCCCCGCGTCCGCCCCGCGCGCAACTTACCTCGGCCGCCCGAGCTGGCGCGGCAAACTTCGGGACGCTGGGCCGCCGCCCCTGAGCTGCTCCAGCCGGTACTCCCCGCGGTGCTCCCGCACCGGGCCGCCCCAAGCCGGCCTCGCCGGCTCCCGGGACTGGCAGGGCGCGCCGGGGCAGCTGCCCGCGCTCGGGCGACGCTGCGCGCTGGGGGGTCAGCGCATGGCCTGCGCCCCGCCGCGGCCGCCCCGGGCCCGGGCCCCGGCGCGCGGACTTCCCGCGGGCTGGAAGCGAGTGTGCGAAGTGCTGGGGGGCGCCCGCGGCGGGCGGCGGGGCCGCGGAGGCTCGGCTCGGCTCGGGCGGCGCGGAGCGGCGCGAGCGATGCGAAGAATGTGCGGAATGAGGACAGGAATGAAATGAACGCCAGGACCGAACTCGCTCCGGAGGGGTGGGGCCTCGGTGACGTCATGCCGCCGGGGCCGGGTGGGGCGGGGCCTGCCGCCGCGGTGACGTCATGTGTGTGGGGCGGGGAGCGCGGGGCGGGGCTTGGCACCCACAGGGGCGAGGGCGGCGCGCGGTGGCGCCCGCTCCAGGCTTTGTGCGGTGTGAGGCCGGGCGTCCCGGTGCTGCTAAGGCTCGTGTGCGCGCCTCCGCCTGCTGTGCCTCAGTTTACCCCTTCCTGGTGCGCGCGGGCACCGCTGCTCCCGGGCTGGAGGGAAGGTTGCTCTTGTGGAAACTGAGGCTCGGGCGGACGACTTCTCCAGCCCGCCACTTCTCCCTTAGTCCTTTCGCTTTACCCAAGTTCATGGTGCTCGCGCAAATCCTAGGCTTTGCAGACTACGTGTTGGAGCATCGCAGAGTTCTCGCTTGCCTCCTGTCCTGTCTTTCTGGAAGTGAAGTTCACTCGTGCTGCGAGTTGCACTCTACAGAAGTCCTGCACCCGGTTAAACAAAATAAATAATAAAAGTCTTGCCGGGGTGCAATAAAAGTCATGCCGTCCCTTTATGGAGAAAGTGAGGGTCAATCATAAACGGTTTGATCTCTGTTTTGGAGTGGGATACGCTGTAGTACTTCAGAAACTCGGGTAAAGTTAACGGTGGCTGGGACAGACTTGTTGGCAGCTAGGGCTGGTTGCAGTCAGACCGTAGTTTCCCAGAAAGGAGAGCGCCCTTCCCGTACCGGGACTTCCTTCTTTCAGCTCTGGCTTCAGAACAAACTAATGGCGCCTGTTTTGTGCTGGAGGATTCCCGGAGTGTGCATAACTCAGGAAAACTAGTAGGACTCGCTGAGGCGCATTTGCTTAGAAACAAGCTTTACTAATGAGTGTTTTAAGACAAAAATACCTTTCACTGGTGCATTTTTAAAAGTTTATGTCAAGAGAATTGAAGGCGCATGCCGTTGTAAAAAAAAAAAAGTATTACAGAGACACTCTTTGTTCACTGCTCCGCTCTTCCCATGCCGTGTCTGCCACAATTATATCACAAGCGCGCTATTAATTGTCGTGCAGATTTTTCAGATCTACTTGTGCACATCGGTGTGTAGCTGTTTAATCCTATACAATTTTCTCACCTGTATATATGCCCACCACAGCCAAGTACAAATGTGTATGATTTCTGGTTTGTACGCAGTAATGTAACAGGCTGACAGTAAGAACCTCAGTCACCTAGACAGATTATTAGAAAATACATGGCTATTTTCACTTTGAAACTGTGGCAGGTGTATAATCTCCTATAACAGCACCAAATAAAATAAAGTCTGATGGCAGAAGTTGAAGGCATGGTTCCGCAGTTAAAAGCACTTGCTGCTCTAGCAGAGGACCAAGCTACTGGTCTGTTCCCAGCACCCACATGGTGGCTTTCGATGGTCTGTAACGACAGTTCTGGAGGCACCGGGCACAAACATGGTGTGTATACACACAGGCAAAAAATCATGTATGTGCATAAATAAGAGGTTTTTAGAGTCCGATAGCAGAGCCAGTCTAGCAGTGGATAAAATTTCGAAGCCACTTTTTATCTTGTCCATGACAGCCTGGTTACCCTTCAGATTCCAGTTGCTCCTGGCGATTTGGTGTTCTCTCATTCTTGATAATGTTCGAAGCTGTTCCTTGGTGCTGTAACTGCTTGGCCAGTACTTCCTACAACTTCTTCCACCAGCACACACATGCTTTGATATGTATACTAAAAACCTTTTCTTTGAGAAAGTCCGTTTAGCTGAAGCCAGGCGTAGTGGCAACTGCCTATAACCCCAGCAATCAGGAGGTTGAAGCAGGAGGATTGACACAAGTCTAAGGAAATCCTGAGCTAAAGAATTAGATCTTGTCTGGAGGAGAAGAAGGGAGAGAAAAAGAAGGAAAGGGGGAGGAGGAAAAAAGAGTGGGAAGGAGACTGGTTAACTGGGTGTCTCCTTCCCAGGACCTCGAAGCCACGTCCAGCTACGTCACACGTGTTTATTCTATCGGTTCACAGTATCTGTGTTTTACTGCCTATACTCACCTATATGAGACAACAGTTAGATTTCATACAGCTAAAGGCACTCTCGAACCTGCTCACAGTTAGGAAGTCAGCCGTCATCTCTCCATCCGTCTGTTCCATGCACTGTACTCTTCTCATCTCCCCTCTGGTCAATAAATAGGACCTCTGTGTTTGGGGCTAATCTTAGCCATGCTCTCAGCATCCCCAAAGCAGTCCTTCACAGAACTTGGAAGATCATTGGTCTGCAGGGGCCACTGACCCCTAGATGTAGCAACCTTCTGCTAGGCAATGATACAAAAAGCCCATTTCCCTCAAGCCTTCCCCGGAAAGAAACTAACTGCTAACTTGTAACACATAAGAGAAGTTGCCAGTCCCTGCAGAGCCCCCCATCCCATCGGTGTCCCACAGGGGTTCCTGGGACTCCTCTCCCTGAGAAAGATGTTCCCAGCCCTCTGAGTGGGTAGAACCCTGAAGAAAGGCATGGCCAAGAAATTACTTCTTTCCTAGCTAAAATGCACTTGTAATCATTTGTTTTTACTACTTAAGCTCCTCTTCTTTCCTTCCTGTTCTTAAGACAGAGTCTCACTCTATAGCCCTGGTTGGCCTGGAATTCACTATGTAGACCAGGCTGACCTCAAGCTCACAAAGATCCACCTGCCTCTGCCTCCCGCTACCACTCTGCCACCCCAGTACTGGGATTAAAATATGTACCATATACAGGTTTTTTATTTTATTTTTTGTTTGTTCTGGTTATTGTTTTATAGCCTGAAGTGGTCTCTAACTCACTATGACCTTGAATTCCTGATCCTCCTGCCTCTGCCTCCCAAGTGCTGGGATTATAAAATGTACCACCATTATGTTCCTATGAAAGTAGATATCTATGTATGTAGAGTAAAATCCCCACGATCTGTACCACACAATAGGCTCCAGTCTGAGCTGAGGTGATTCAGGTGGTGTGGTGGCACAGTAGTAGCATGTGCAGTGCAAAGTGGCTGTGCTGTGTGTTCTGAACCAAGGCTGCAATGGGCAAAACCAAACAAGCAAACAAAACTGCCATCAGGTGCGTTAGGATTTGGTTTTGAAATGCTTTTTGGTCACTGTGCACTAAGAGACTTTCACAGTTATCAGAGTCTTCATGACCCTCCATGTTCAGTTATGTGACCTACAGGCTAAGTTCACAGGGGTATGTATTTCAGAAGCAAAACTGAATGGAAGAAAATAACTAAAGACAAACAGAACTTGATTCCACACACCTAGATTGTCTGGTTCACTGCAGTGAGAACAGGAACCCCGGGTGGGTGGGATCTGCTTGCCTGGAGAGCCACTACAACACTTTGTTACACTGTGTATTTGATTTAAGCTCTCGTTCTATTGCTATTGTTGCTGTCCTTTTGAGACAGGGTCTAACTATCTGATTTACAGAGCTCCTACTGCCTCTGCCTCCCAAGTACTGGATTAAAGGTATTGGTATTTTCTGTTATGTCCAGCTATAGCTACTGTAGTTTTACAATTTTGTTGTTGTTTTGAGACATTCATGTAGGCTAGGTTGACCACAAACTCACTATGAAGCTGAAGATGACGTTGAACCTCTGATCTTCCTAATTCAGCTTCCCTATATGTTGGAGTAATAGGTATGTATATACTTCTTTGTTTAGATCTATAATTTTTAATTTTATTTTGTATATATGCTGTTTTGCCAGTATGTATGGCTATGTGCCATTTTGGTGCCTGGTACCTGAAGAAGCCAGAAGAAGGCATCCAATCCTCCCAGAACTGGGTTATAAATGACTGTGAGCCACATGTGAGTGTTGGGAATTGAACCCAGGTCCTCCAGAACAGTAACAAATGTTCTGAACTACTGAGCCATCCCTCCAGCCTAAAGTCCCGACTTTTAAGAACTTTGATATGCATACCACTATTCCACTTCTTCCCAGGGACCAGCAGCTTTCCTAAATCACAGTTCTTCTAACTGCAAAATCCTTTCTACAGCCACTATTCCCTCTCTCCTCCCAAATCTTCAACTTCAGATGGGATCTGGCACTTCAGCGTTTAGGTGCACACAAGTCTCTGTCCCATCCTCTTTTCTGTCAAAAAAGACTGTCTGTCACTTTAGCTTCATCCCCATCTCTTCCCTGTCCTTCCTTTCCCTGACAACCCAGGCTGGGCTTGAACTCACTGAGATCTGCCTGCTTCTGCCTCCCAAGTGCTGGAATTAAAGGCTTGTGCCATCATTGCCCAGCTTCTAAGAACCTTTTGCAAGCAACTGCTAGACCCCACTGTCCTTTATCGTCACCTCCCATAGGTATTCCAGCCTCTCTAGCTGGGCTTCTCCGTTCATCTACTCCATCCATTTATGGCTCTACTTCACATCTGGACTACTAGTCAGTCGTGATCGCCACCTCCCTGTGCCCACTTTCTTCCCTGTCCCCTGGGGTTTTTCTGCTCACTTTCCTCTGAGGATTCATTCTCTTGTAGTTAGCTTCAGGGTTTGTAGTTGTGTGCTGTGGACTCCCTGCTGGCTTTGCTTTATATCCTTTATGGATTCCACTCCCATGGTCTCTGTTACTAGTTGTTTGTGGCTGTCGTTCTGCCATACACATGTAATCCGTCACTTTCGCTGGAGTGCCAAATGTGTATATCAAATCCCTTGCTTGACACCGCCATCTGAATATCTCAGAAGTTTCTCAAACAACGTGCGCAGAACCACAACCTCCCACTCTAGACTCAGTCTTCTTGAGACACTTATCATCTGGAAAAGTCACAGAAAGCTAGATGCCGGGATGGATACAGCCCCTCCTAACTAAAGCTCTTCAAGAGTATGTGGTCATGTTTAGAATTAAAAGTTCTTCTGAGGCCCCGAATGATCTGACCTCCCCAAGGTACATTTTTGGGCATCTTACATTCCTTCCTTCTATATGTTTGTCCCGTACTGGGTCACTTCTAATTCCTCAGATTCGCCATGGACCCACAGGGTGTTTAGTATAGCTCCTCAAAAGAGCTTTCCCTCCTTCACCTAAGGGGTCCTCTCCTGATATTAATGCAAAATGGTGCTTCGTCAGAGCAAGTCTTTCCTGGGCCTTTTTTTTTATTATTTTTTTAAATCTCCTGATGACCTATTGTATTACTTACAGGTTGTCTGACAAAATTTCTCTAAAACTCAATATTTTGAAACAATAATGGTCACTCACTATCACTTTCTGTTTGTTGGCTAGGTGTTTGGAAACGGCTTACCTACGTGGTTCTGGTTGGTGGTCTCATGAGACTGCCGGCTGAAGTCATCTGGGAAACTGCAGTTCTTGGGAGGTGCGTGTGTGTGTGTGTGTGTGTGTGTGTGTCATATGTACCTGTTTGTAGGTGCATGAACACTCACAAGCACATGTGTATTCCAATGAAGAAAGGAGGTGTGTGTGTGTGTGTGTGTGATATGTACATGTTAGTGTAGGTGCAGGGACACTCACATGCACATCTGTGTTCCAGTGAAGAATGGAGGTGTGTGTATGCATGAGTGTGTGATATGTACCTGCTAGTGTAGGTGCGTGCACACTCACATGCACATGTGTGTTCCAGTGAAGAATGGAGGTATCTGCCATGATTATTCCCCACCTTTATTTTTTAAAAGTCTCCTACTGAACCTGAAACTCACCAGTTAGGCTACTCTGTCTGGCCAATGAGTTTCAGGGATCTACCTGTCTCTGCCCTTTGCACCCCAAGCCTCCTAGAGCTGGGACTGCAGCCACATATCCCTGGGCCTGGCTTCTTTCTGAGGTTCTCGGGATTCAAACTCGGGTCCTCATGCTTTCCTGGCAGACATTTTACTGATCAGGTCATCTCCCCAGCCTGGGACTGGAGTTTCTACAGCCAGATTGTTCACTATGTGGAAACTCCTCTTGGCCGTTATGAAGGACCTCAGCTTCTCTCTGCATTGGCTTCTGCTTGCTTCCTGAGCTTCTCCACCTGTGGACTTGACTTCAAAGTTAAGCAATGGGCAAGTAGAGTAAAGGTAGAGGGAGGGAGGGAGGGAGGAAGGGAGGGAGGGAGGGAGGGAAGGAGGGAGCAGGAAAGGACTGTGTCATCTTGCATGCATTATCCCCAGAAGCTGCAGAACTTCATTTCTGTAGTGTTCTGGCCGCTAGAAAGAAGTGTGTCACTTAGACACCTACTCACATCCAGTGAGAGGCAGTTAGGTCCATCTCTTAGAGGGAGAGTGTGGGGCTTAGGTAAGAGAGACCTCTCTGGTCATGCATAAGTCTCTGGGTGTGATACCCCATGCACATGTGTGTACACGCATGTGCATGTGCACACACACACATACTGATGGAGGAAGGTCATTGGCTAATAAAGAAACTGGCTTGGCCCATTTTATTGGTTAGAACATAGGTGGGTGGAGTAAACAGAAGAGGATGCTGGGAGGAAGAGGAAGTGAGGTCAGACTCTGCTCTGCTTCCCGAGAGACCCGACAGCTCTGCTATCTGGAGCAAAGACGCCATGCTCAGCTCTCTCGGGTAGACTCGACAGCTCTGCTCTCTGGAGCAGAGACGCCAGGCTCCGCTATCCCAGGCAGCTCTGACCCAGGATGGACGTAGGCTAGAATCTTCCTGGTAAGCATACCTTGGGGTGCTTACACACATTACTAGAAATGGGCTAGTCCAGGTGCAAGAGTTAGCCGAGAAGAGGCTAGATATAATGGGCAAGCAGTGTTTAAATGGATACAGTTTGTGTGTTGTTATTTCAGGGCATAAGCTAGTAGGCGGCCGGGGTGCTGGGGATGTAGCCCTGCCGCTCCTATTTCAACACACATACATATTTTAAAAAAATATATTTTTTTTTATTTTTTGGTTTTTCGAGACAGGGTTTCTCTGTGGCTTTGGAACCTGTCCTGGAACTAGCCCTGTCGACCAGGCTGGTCTCGAACTCACAGAGATCCGCCTGCCTCTGCCTCCCGAGTGCTGGGATTAAAGGCGTGCGCCACCATCGCCCGGCTTTAAAAAATATTTTTAAAGGTTTCTTCACAAAGACTTCTAGGTGCTCTACCCACCATGATCTTCTTCCCCGTTCTTAACACAACACTTGGCTCTCCCATAGAGAATAAATATGAATGTTACTGGCTGTACTCATGCCTGAAACAGCCACTGCTGACTGAATTAGGAGGATCACTTAGAGTTCAAAGCCAGCTTGGGCTAAGTAGAGAAAACAGATTTACCACTGAAGGACTGTGTTCTCTCCCCCTGTCAGTCCTCTGAGATATTGGTTTCACTTTAAATAACCCCCATCAGTCTCTAAACCAGACCATTCATCTCCGCAGAATCCCCTGGACACAGGACTAGCCAGGGATAATGTGTCCTTTACCCTTGCTGCTGGCTCACACTAACCCATCTCTGCCGTCAGACCAGTCTCCTTTTCAATGTCTCAGTGCATCTGAGTTCTCTGCTCAAAAATCAAACTCGTTGGGACCTGGGAAGATGGCTTAGTGAGTAAAGTGCTGGCTGTGCAGTGTGAGGAGCGGGGTATGGATCCCCAAAGCTCACATAATGCTGGAAGATCATAGTGCCGTGTCTGAAAGCCCAACACAGGGGAGGTGACAAAGAGACCTCCCCAGAGCAAACTAACTAGCTAGATTAGCTGTATATGTCAGCCCCAGCTTAAAGTAAGAGACACTGCCTCAAAGAATGCAGTGGAGAGTGAGCCCAACATCAACCCCGAGTCTCTGTATACACTTCTTCATTTAGTGCTGAAAATCTAGGAAAGCCAATGCCCAGCATAGAAAAGAGATAATGGTATGCCCACATTTATCATAGCATTATCCAGATAGTTAAGAAAAGAATCAACCTCACCTTCATCCATGGGTGAATGGATAAAGAAAATGTGGTATGTGTCGATTGCCTTGGCGGGTCACTGAGTCTAGGAATTGTAACCCGCCTGGCAGTCAGTTACTCCAGGGTTCCGGAGAGGTACTATCTGGAAGATAAATGGGCTAAGAGAGAAGAAGGAGGCTAAGCAGGGGTTCTTGTCAAAGCCTCTGTTTATTAGAGTCCTGGTTGCTGCTTATATAGCCCCTGGATGAGGGGCTTGGGGGGCAGGGGCACGGGATCTCGCCCGTGGTCCCGGTCAGGAGTTGCCACACCTAGTTCCCTGGATAGTTTGAATGTGAGGTGGGTTCCACTAACAGATAGCTCTCCATTAACAGCTTAATTGGGTGGGGTAGGTTCTGTCAATAGAACAATTCTTAACACAATTATGGGTGTGGGGTTCTCTGCAGACTCCCCAGGACGATGGTTCCTGTAATGATTTTTAGGAGGGAATGAGCTCCTGACAGGTATGTATACACAATGTAATATTAGGCAGATATATAAAGAATGAAATTCTGTCCTTCGCAGTAAGATAGAACTACAGAAGCTAGGCATTTTGGCACACACCTTTAATCCTAGCACTCAGGGAGGCAGGTGGATCTCTAAGTTTTGAGGCTAGTTTAGACTACAAAGCAAGTCCAGGCTAACCTGGGCTACACAGTGAGAGTACAGTTAAACAAACAAACAAACAAACAGCTCTTGTCTTTAATCCCAGCTCTTGGGAGGTAGAGGCAGGTAGATCTTTGAGTATGAGGCCATCCTGATCTACAGAGTGAGTTCCAAGACGTCAGGGCTACACAGAAGAAACCTCAAAAAAAAAAAAAAAAAAAAAAG
>NW_026068128.1:418113-436708 GCF_014885135.2 Alexandromys fortis
TTGTTTTTGTTTTTTGTTTTTTTTTTTTGTTTTTTGAGACAGGGTTTCTCTGTGGATTTGGAGCCTGTCCTGGAACTAGCGCTTGTGGACCAGGCTGGTCTCGAACTCACAGAGATCTGCCTGCCTCTGCCTCCCAAGTGCTGGGATTAAAGGCGTGCGCCACCACTGCCCGGCTAGCTCAAGTTTTACTGGGCAAAGCAAGTCACGGTAATGGGCTGGCTGCAGCTCACAATAGCCTACGGTGCATTTTATAAAAACCTGGGTGAGATAAGCTCAAGGCTCCAAACAGAAAGAAAAGATAAGGAGAAGGAAATATTCACTCTGGCCAGGACTGTATGCATAGGCTGCAACAGCACAAGGGACCTTGCAACTACAGATATGTATTAATGTATGCATGATGTGCTATCAAAATGTGATTAATAAACTTTTTGAGGGAAGGTCTCCTGTATCTCAAGTCATTGTTACTATTGCAATTAGATCTTTCTCGCCTTCTCCTCTAATTCTTACATCCTCAACCCACCCCCATCCCTCCTCATTTGTTACCTGCAGAGGCCTGTGAATGACTGACAAGGCCTGTTTGATCAGTTTTTCTTTAAATATTTGAACACTTACACAGGTTCACACAAGTCCCAGCTGTTCAAAATCCTCATTTCAACATAGTTCTTTCTCTTTTTTTCCTTTGTGAAGATTTGCTTCTACCTCTTATTTCAAGAAAAGGACATGTTAAATATTTTAAAATTTTAGATAGCTGAGAAAAGTATGCAGAGGAAAATAAAAACCATCTATTTCTCGTCATAAACTAACCACTTCATGGTAGAAAAAAAAAAGTGAGACTGTTTATACCATACAACACATAGGTTACTATAACCCAGACTGGGTTTACCGCTCAGAACTGTATGTTGCTAGTATCTTGTCATTTTTTTTTTATTTTGTTTATTTATTTGTGTATGTGTGCACGTTCATGCCTGTGTGGATGTTTTCACACATGTGGGTGAGTATCTTGTCATTTTTACTTCTAGACAATTGCTCGTGTTTTCTTTTTTACATTAAAAAGATTTATTTATTTATTTATTTTATTTATGTGTATGACATTTTTTACATGCATACATGTATGTGGACCACAATACACCTGTTGGAACCTTCAGAACTGGGTTACAAACCACCAAGTGGGTGATGGAAATCAAACCCAGGTCCTCTGTAAGAGTAACATAAGCTCCTTACTATTGATCCATCTCTCTAGCCCTTACTGCTCATGTTTTCCAAGCCCACTATAGAACACAAAGGAAGGACCACATATGTGGCTACCTGTACAAGATTAAGATCAATGCTATCTTCCAGTATTGACGAATACACTGTCATGACAAAATTCTTCAAGTTAATATTTTTAATATAATTTTTTATTGAATCTTTGGGAATTTCACATCATGTGCCCCAATCCCACTCATTTCCCAGTCCGTCTATATTCAGCCTCTACCCTTGTAAACCCTCCATGAAAATAAAAAATGAAGATAAAAATTAGAAAAGAAAAGAAGAAATAAAATACCAAACAAACAAACAAAAAAGAAAAATTGTCTTGCTAATCCCTGTAGCATGAATTCTAATTGATATTAATAATAAAAACCTGGAGTCAGATATTCAGGGGTGAAAGCTGAGCAATCAGAGAAGCAGTGCAGCCAGCCACTAGAGACCTTTTACCTCTACCAAATCCTCAGACTGAAGGGGCGATCCTGTCTCTAACAATCCTCAGACTGTCTGACTGCTTCAGTCTGCACTGAGCCCGTCTCCTCCTGCCTTATATTCCTCTCTCTGCCCAGCCATATCCCTCCTGTCTCCACCCCCCTGGTGCTGGGATTAAAGGTGTGGACCACCGCCTGGCTCTGTTTATCTTTGAGACTGGAGCAATCTAGTGTAGCCCAGGTGGTCTTGAACTCCCAGAGACCCACCTGCCTCTGTCTCCTGAGTCCTGGGATTAAACTCCTGGCCTATTGTGGCTTAGCTCTGCACTCTGATCTTCAGGCAAATTTATTTGTTAAAACACAAACAAAATATCACCACAGACTCCTCTAGGTGATATTTTCTTCCTCCTTCAACCACAGCCTACTGTGCATGTCCCGTTCTACTTCTCTCTCTTCCTGCCTCTCCATCACATCTCATATTCGTTCATCTTAGTGACCTTGGAAGTTGCAGTTAAACTGATTAAAATATTAACACACATGTAATTTATGAACAACTGTATTGTCCATGGAAGATTATTTATTTTCCTTACCCTCATGTCAGTAAAAACCATTAATTATGTTGACGTGGGATGGGTGGTGCTATTTAGGACAGAGCATCATTCTGTGGTTTCAGCTGTACTGGAACCCATGGCATTTCTCCTGCCTCAGCCTTCCAAGTACCAGAGGTATAATTTGATCCACCATACCTGGCTTAATAATATTATTAAAATCCAGCTTTTGCACAGACTGAGTTCTTTATCTTGAATCTCTGATGTTACTTCTCTGATTGCTCAGCTTTCACCCCCGAATAATACCAGGGGTGGTAGAACTTGAAGAAGAAAGGGCTAATAAGAGGTCTAGAGGTCACTGTGGCATGACTTTGATGTAGTAGTGCGTTCCAGGTCTTATTTTTCCTTTCTTTCACTTCCCTCTCTCCCATAAAGAACCTGTTTTGGCTCACACACACTGCTGATACTCTTGCTGTGAGATACAGCCATGGGCCTAAAATCAACGAAGAAAATAAAATAGGAACTAGAAACTCTGAGAAAGTAAGCCAATCTCACTTTTCTCTTTTTTAAATTGATTTTTATTGAGCTCTACATTTTTCTCTGCTCCCCTCCCTGCCTCTCCCCTCTCCCCTTCAGCCCTCCCCCAAGGTCCCCATGCTCCCAATTTACTCAGGAGATCTTGTCTTTTTCTACTTTCTACTTCCCATGTAGATTAGATCTATGTAAGTCTCTCTTAGTGTCCACATTGTTCTCTAGGATTGTGGTTTGTAGGCTGTTTTTCTTTGCTTTATGTTTAAAAACCACCTATGAGTGAGTACATGTGATAATTGTCTTTCTGTTTCTGGGTTACCTCACTCAAAATGTTTTCTAGCTCCACTCATTTTCCTAAAAAATTCAAGATGTCATTATTTTTTTCTGCTGTGTAGTACTCCATTGTGTAAATATACCACATTTTCCTTATCCATTCTTTGGTCGAGGGACATTCAGGTTGTTTCCAGGTTCTGGCTGTGATAAACAAAGCTGCTATGAACATGGTTGAGCACATGTCCTTGTGGCACGATTGAGCATCCTTTGGATATATACCCAAAAATGGTATTACTGAAGCCGGGCAGTGGTGTGCACGCCTTTAATCCCAGCACTTGGGAGGCAGAGGCAGGCAGATCTCTGTGAGTTCGAGACCAGCCTGGTCTACAAGAGCTAGTTCCAGGACAGGCCAAAAAACCACAGAGAAACCCTGTCTCGAAAAACAAAAAACAAAAACAAAAACAAAAAAAGTGGTATTACTGGGTCTTGAGGAAGGTTGTGTCCTAATTTTCTGAGAAATCACCACACTGACATCCAAAGGGGTTGTACCAGCTTGCATTCCCACCAGCAATGCAGAAGTGTTCCCTTTCCCCCTCACTTTTCTTATCAAGAATGAATGTCTTAGATGTTTGTGTAGAGAACACTTACTGCGATCCTTAGGAACCAGAAAGCCGTGCTTCCCTTCCTCAAGGGCTGTTCTGCAGTCGTACTTTTAGATAATTTTTGGATTTCTGTGTGTTTGTTTGTTTGTTATTTACTATTTAAAGGATATGTATGGGGCTGGAGAGATGGCTTGGGGTTAAGAGCACTGATTGCTTTTCCAGAGGTCCTGAGTTCAATTCCCAGCAACCACATGGTGGCTTACAACCATCTGTAATGAGATCTGATGCCCAATTCTGGTATGCAGGAAAAACATGCTGTATATAACCAATAAATAAATCTTTTAAAAAAAAGGATATGTATGATCCTGGGGATTAAACCCAGGACCCTGGGCATGGTAGGTAAGCACTCTACCACTGAGCTGCATCTCCAGTTTGTTTTGTTGGTATCCTTTTGGAGCAGAGTCTCTTATAGACCAGAGTGGCCTGCTTGTATAGGCAAAGATGACCTTGAACTCCTGATCCTCTGCCTCTACCTCCCAAGAGCTGGAACTACAGGAGTGTACCACTGTGGTTGGTTTCCGTGGTACTGGAGACTGTATCTAGGGCCTTATGTACTTTAGACTAGCACTCTGTCAACTTACATCTCTAGCCCAGCAAAACATTTTCATTACAATCTAAATTTTTATTCTTCTATCCATGACCATTTAAGCTGTTTGAACTGTGATCAAACACATACTTTCTATACAAGTCCTAAACTTGATTCATGTGGGGAAATACTTAGAAGGCAGACTCTTAGCTCATAGATTCGGTCCATGTCTAACTTTGTACAAACTTGACAACAGTTTATGTAGAAAAGGTGCTGCTTTTATTACCACAAGCAATATATGAGCAGTGACTGTCCCATACTTCCACAGCCTCTGGTGTTATCTTCACATTCAGGGAGCCCTTGTCTAGTCTCAATCCGTAGAAAGCTAAGTTTTCTCAAATATCTTTTCTACATCTATTCAAATCTTGTACAATTCCAAATTTTCTTGATATATTTATACTTATTGATTACTTTTTCCTTTAGATTTAGATTCTATTTTATGGTTGTGAGTGTTTTGCCTGCATGTATGTATCATGTGTGTGCCTGATACCCGTGGCGGTCAGAAGAGAGATCCCCTGGAACTGAAGTTATAGATATGTTGTGAGCTGCTGTGTAGGTGCTGGGAACTGAACTTTGGTCCTCTACAAGACGGCAAGTACTCTTAACAGCTGAGCATCTCTCCAGCCTGTGATTGCTATGCTAGCTAGTATATTGAGGTTAATTTCATTTACTTATTTATTTAGAAACAATGTCTCAAGTAGCTCAGGCTGGCCTTGAATTTACTACCTCACTGAAGATGACCTTGAACTCTGGATCTTTCTGATTCTACCGCTAAAGTGCTGGGATTCCTGGCTCCTTCACCTTGCCAGTTTTGTGTTTCGTTTTTCATTTTCTTTTGAGAAAAGGTCTCTGTGTGGTCCAGGCTGATCTTGCAATCATGACAAGCTTCCAGCCTCTCTGCCTTCTGAGCGCTGGGATTATACACATGAGCTATAAAGTGTTACATATACAGCTAAGAAGTTGGGGTAATGTTATTCTAGAACTACTATTACAAGCTATTGCCCCTAAACTTTCATTGCTACCTTTGGAGTCCCCTGGTGCTGCCATCCTCCCATTGGGATGCTTCCTGTCTGTATACAGGTACCCTTCCTTTCCCTTCCCTTCCCTTCTTTTTGTTTTGCTTTGCTTTTTTGAGACAAAGCTTCTCTGTGTAGCCCTGGCTGTCCTGGAACTCTGCACCAGACTGGCCTCGAACTCTCAGTTATCCTCCTGCCTCTGTCGCCCAGTGCTAGGATTTAAGGCGTGGCTTTAATCCACCTTGCTAATGCTGTTATTTCTAGCAAGAATGTACATTCTCTTTTTCAAGTTTCAAGGAAACCAATCTCAAATTTGCAGCAATCCTGCTTCTGCCATCCCAGTCCTGGAATAACAGGTACAAGCCATGGGGGTGAGTGTAAATAAACCATCCTGTGTTACAAAAGAAGCAAGATCTCAAACCAACCTCAGGCTTCAGAGACTGGAAAGAGGAGTAAGGTCATTCAAAAGGAAATGGGGAAAAAAAAAAAGAGAGGCTGACAGGAATCTACAGGGAAGAAAATTCTTGGAGCAGGAAGTTGTCTTCTGATTAGATCCCTGCACATGTTACCAGCTCTCCATTTAAAACCTATGATGTAGGAGGGTCATCTGTCTATGTGTTACTTTCATTGGTTAATAAAGAAACTGCCTTGGCCTTTTGATAGGCCAGCCCTCTGGTGGGTGGAGTAGACAGAACAGAATTCTGGGAGGAAGAAAGCAGAGTGAGGCAGATGCCATGAAGCTCTGGCCCCAGATGGACATAGGTTAGAATCTTCCCGGTAAGCCATGACCCCGTGGTGATACACAAATTACAAGATATGGGTTAAAGCAAGATGTGAGAGTTAGCCAAGAAGAGGCTAGATATAATGGGCCAGGCAGTGTTTAAATGAATACAATTTCCGTGTTATTATTTCCAGGGCTAAGCTAGCCGTGCGGGAGCCGAAAAACGGGCCTGCTCGCCTCATCACTACAAACCTACACAGCCACAATTGATTAGGTGAACATCGGACCACTTCTAAAGACACTGTAAACTCCTGATTTCAGCCAGCCCGCAGCAACTCTTTTGAAGGAAACATTTAATTGGGACTGGTTTATAGTTCAATGTTTGTTCTGTTGTCATCATGGCAGGAAGCACAGCAGCATGCAGGTAGACATAGTGCTAGAAAGGTAGCTGAGAGTTCCATATCTGGACCAGCAGGCAGCAGGAAGAGAGAGTCACTGGACCTGGCTGGAGCTCCTGAAACCTCAAAGCCCACCCCAATGACACCCTTCCTCCAACAGAGCCACACCTACTCCAATAAGGCCACACCTCCAAGTAGTGCCACTCTCTATGAGCCTATGGGGGCCATTTTTATTCAAACCATCCCCCCAAAAAAATTTACTTTAAAGCCAGGAGTAATGGCACATGCCTTTAATCCCAGCACTTGAGAGGCAGATGTAGACCAGTCTCTGAGTCTGAGGCCAGCCTGATGGTCTATAGGAGAAGTTCCAGGACAGCCAGGTCTACACAAAAAAAATTCTGTCTCAGAATACAAACAAACAAACAAACAAAAATTTACATTATTATTTTAAAATATGTATATGTGGGACAGGGGTATGCATATGAGTGTAGATGCCCAAGGAGGCCAGCATTGGGCATTGGATTCTCTAGAGCTGGCATTACAGGTGGTTGGTTGTGAGCCACTCTGCGTGGGTGCTGGAATCTAATGCAAGTCCTCTGCAAAAGCCTTATTGGCTCCTAACCACTGAGCCACCTCCTTAGCCCCAACAAACAGAATCTAGAGGTAGTGTGGAGAGATAAATGACCCATAATATACAACACAACACTACAGGAAAAGTGGACACCGACAGTGGAGAACAGATAACAATAACACTCACATAGTGGTCTAAATGAGTATGGCCCCATAGGCTCCAACTCTGAATACTGTCCACAGTTGGTAGAGCTGTTTGGGAAGGCTTTGAAGGTGTGGCCTTCTTGGAGGAATGGTGTCACTGGGGCAGCTTTGAGGCTTTGAAAGACTCACACCATTTTGAGTTAGGGCTCTCTATCTCGTGCTTGAGACTGGATATGTGAGCTCTCAGCTGTTCCTGCCACGATGCCTTTGCTCTGCCATGATGGCCTTTGACCCTCTGAAACTGTAAGCCCAACTGAACACTTCCTTTTGTAAGTTACCTTGGTCATGGCATTTTACGAACAGCAATAGAAACGAAACCAATACAACTCTCTAACTCCGCCTGCAAGGCTACAGTAATCAAAGCAGCGTGGTGTTGGTGAAAAATAAGAAAGGCGAAAACAGACCCAGGTGAAGTGGTTGGCCTGTCTTTAACAAAGATGTCAAGGCAGCAGGATGGAGAAAACGGGATCTTTCCATGCATGAGCTGCAATCTCTGAACGATCATATGCAGAGGAATGGTGCTGGGAGCTAGAGATTGGCTGAGCAGTTAAGAGCCCTGAAGATCAGAATTCAGTTCCCGGTACTCATGATGCTTCAGAGACTGCTTTTTTACTGTGTGTGTGTGTGTGTGTGTGTGTGTGTGTGTGTGTGTGTGAGAGAGAGAGAGAGAGAGAGAGAGAGAGAGAGAGAGAGAGAGAGAGAATGAGTTTGTTTTACCCTGTGACCCTAGCCTTGAACTCACAGCAGTTCCTCTACCTCAGAGTGCTAAGAATATAGCTTGGAAACAATATGCCCAGTTTGTAATTCACACCACACAGACACAGACACACGCACACACACACACACACGCACACATGCACACACACACATATATACATACACACGATTTGTTTATTTTCCATGTATGGGGTCTTTCGCCTCCCATACACCACGTGTGTTCCTGGTGCCTGAAGTCAGAAGAAGGTGTTGGATCCCCTGGAACAGAAGTTACAAATGCATGTTAGCTGCCATGTGGATGATGGGAGTGGAAACAGGTTCTAGAAGAACAGCCAGTGTGCTCTTTACCCCTGAGCCACCTCTTCAGGCCCTGCGATTCTTCTCCTGATAGCTGATGTTCTACTGGATGTCTAGGGTAGAGGGAGCTGTCACCACTAGCTCTCTCAGAAGGTGGTGGCAAGGCGCTGGGTGCGATGTGGCACACTCTAGGCCTGCGGTTCGCTGGCAGTCTCACTGTGAGCCTGTGCCTTTAGGTTGGAAACATCACAAGTACTTCCCAGCAGTGCCCATTGATTCAGGCAGGAGAGAGGAGCAGAATGGGCATTGTTCTCGTCCATGTGCACTGTTAGAGAAGCTGCGGTTTAGTATTTCTCTTCTTCCCCCTGGAAGGCTAGAGCCAGCTGGAGTTGAGTGTCTCCCTCTCCCCTGTCATTTCTGCTCTGCTAAACCTCCAGCTGGTTCGGCTCTGGCTAAATCATTTCTCCCGGGGGCAGAAGTTGCTAAGAAGATTGGAATGTGCTTGGTATTTCAACATGGTTTTTCTTCTCTCTTTGCCAGAAGCAATGGGGGGTAGGGGTGGGGGTTTCTCTGACAATCACCATGAGAACCTATCAGAGGTCCAGGATGCAAAATTCACAGGAGTCTGGGAGCCCCAAGAACCAGGCCTCCCTGGAGTTCTGTCTCCCAGGCTGGCCCCTGAGGAGCCTGCAGTATTTTATCAAGCCAGCACAGATGTGTTCAATCCTGGCAGCACGACCAGGGATGTTTCAGCTTGAGGGTTACAGACCTGGTAAAAAGTGACTCTCTGTGGTTGCTTGTAAGTCTTCTAATTTGGGGGGGGGGGGGGGGCAGAGGTTTGCTATATGACCTCACTTCTCTAATGGACCTTGGAAGAGGGGGTTGAATTTCCAGTTTATTTAGCTTTTTGTCATTGTTAGAATGGAATGGTGGCTCCCATCTTTTTACATGCCAGATTGGAAACTTACCTTTTATTGCTAGAGGCATATGTACATGAGACTTCGCTGTCCCGGCTCAGGAAGTTTTCACTGCCGCACACTCAGCCAGGGGAGCAGACCTTACACGCTTCCTCTCTGAGGGCTGCACAGAGGTTGTCGTTCCGTGTATGCACGCACAGTCTCCCAGACTTCCAGTGGCTGAGTGTGACTTTTACTTTTAAGCTCAGCCTCTTAGTAGCTGCCCCTTTGGGGCAAGGGAACTTATTACTCAGTGAATATATACTCAGAGGCTGGCTTTAAGCAGCTTGTTCAAGCGAAATTTCATCTATAAAAGGCCCTGGGGGAATCGTTTCAAGTTCACTCCCACATCCTATGTGTGGGGCAGTCTTGAATGTGTGCAGGGCCTTCCGGAGTCTCAGGGTTGACTCAGTCACAGCAGGCCTCTTGCCTAGGTTCTGTCAAACTTCTGTCTGCTCTACAAGGAACTGAGCAAACAGCCTCCTCTTCGCCAACCTCCACTTCATCTTCAAGGTCGTCAGGTTTACAGGGGGTGTGGTTATTTGACTGAGCACGGCTCCTACAGGCTCATAGATTTTGCATGCTTAGTCACCAATTGGTGGAAGTTTAGGAAGAGTTAGGAGGTGTGGCTTTGTTTGTTGGAGGAGGTGTGTCACTGAGGGTGGGCTTTGAGGTTTCAAAAAAGCCCACTCCAGCTGTTGCCTCAATTCCATGAATATCTGCTCCCTGCCAGGATGATAATGGATAGGAGTTGCCTTGGTCATGGTGTCTCTTCCCAGCAATAGAACACTACGACAGGTGTAGAGGTTTGCACTCTGTTCCAGACAGTTCCTCCCACAGGGTCCCTACAGAGCATTGCTCTTCCCGCCAGTGCATAACCTCTGACCTATTGCACCAGAGCTGCAGGTGGAGACTCCCATTGTCAGTCAGGGGACAACGCTTTAAGCATGAAGAAGGAATAGGAGGGGAGTTTAGTTGTCTGCATGTTCCCCTTCTGACCCATTCAATAATGAAAACTCGCCCTAAGGGCATGTGAAGTAGGGGTGGTGTGGGTTTGGGGTGGTGGCAGCTACTCGTATTTGTAGCTTGCCATGTGTGAGACAATGCGTAATAAAGAGTAAAGGCTGAATGGGCAGGGAAAACATGACCCTCTTGGCTGTTTTGTTGTAGAATGGAGTCCTAGAACTAGGCTGATGGCATTGGGTGGCAAGCAGCAGGTAAATCCATAACCAGAAGAAGAGGAATTCCATTGCTTGTTTCTTTCTTTGGAGGATCTGTGAGACAAAGCAATTTAAGGAAGAAAAGACTGGTTTATTCTGGCTCACAGTTTAAGCAGATACAGGTCCCCACAGTGGGGATGGCATGGCCACAGTAGCTTGATATAGCCAGTTACATTGTATCCCAGTCAGCAAGCAGAAAGAGATGCCCAACTTTCTTTCATCTTTTTTTTATTCTTTTTATTCCTACCAGGACCCTATCCTAGGGGAGGGTGCTCTCCGTATTCAGAATAGGCCTTTCCTCCTCTCCAGTTAAACATCTCTCAATACATCCGCCCCAAATCACCTAAAAGTGTGTCTCTTATGTAACTTCACATCCTATCAAGTTGACAGTGAAAATTAGCCAAGCATAGGGTTTCCATAAGTAGCCCCAAAATTGGCTTGGAACTCCCTATGTAGACCAGGAAGGCCTCAAATTTTCCATCCCTCCTCTGTTATCCAAGTGTGAGGAGTACAGGTATGAATCACTACACCCTGTCTACTTGATTGACAGCTATTTCCCCCTATAATAGAGTGGATACAAGAGAAAGTACAAGCTTTTTAAGATTTACATTGTTTAAGGCATGGCAATTCACATCCTAGCATTCTGGAGGCTAAGGCATTAAGATCAGATGTTCAAGGCCAGCCTGGACTGTATGTATCTCAAAGATAAATGAACAAATAGAAAACCAAAACCACCCAGCACTCAGGAAGCCGAGGCAGGCAGATGGATCTCTGTGAGTTCAAGGCCACCCTGGTATACAACAGCTAGTTCCAGGACACGCTCTAAAGCTACAGAGAAACCCTGTCTCAAAAAGCCAAAAAGAAAACCCAACTCAAACCAAACAGACAAAACTCCCAGAGATACCCGTGTTTGGTTGGTGTCCCACTTGGATTGTCTCTGTCATGCTGTCCCTGGACGTGAGGGTGTGAGGACACTGCCTGCCAGTCACGGTCTTGGGAGAGCGAAGCCGTGGCTCAGAGCACAGGAACTAACTGGTAGTGTGGGAAGCTGGAGCTAGTGGTCCTCCTAATGATAGTTCAGGATGGCTGGGGGCGGGGGAGCACGACTCAGCTCCACAGTTCCAAGTGAGAAAGGCAAACAGGGTAACTATCTGTCACATGCTACAAGCAGGGTCAGCAAGCTAGGGGGTGGTAGGAGCCTATGACAGTGTCCAGGGCAGGGCTGGAAAGGAATGCTAGATAAGAAGGCAAGAGACCGGATACCCAGACACCCAGGAGGCTCCGGGAGGTGGGGGTTGGGAGTAGGGGTGGGGCTGTGCTTGTATCCCAGCCAGAGGCTGCTGGCTGGGTCTGAGGTTTTAGCAAGAAGTCTTTTGAACACTGGGAAACTCAAACAAACAAACAAACAAACCAATAAAAAAAAAACAAAAGAAAACACAGGGGAAAAAAGGAAATTCAGTTTTGTTGTCCTGGGGTCCCCCTCCAGGAGCCCTTTGTCCCCGGGAAAGATAAAGCTGTGCTGTGTAGCCAGCTTCTCTCCAGGCATCTCTGCACTTCATGGGTCATCAACACAAACCAAGAAGATCCATGTGTAAAGAGATTTGCACCCACATATTCCACACCCCATCTGGGAACAGGAGCTCTGACTAGAATCCGTGTGTATCTGGAACAAAGACAGAATCGGCAGGATTAGCGCTGCCCAAGAACCCTGGCCCCCACTGTGGTCAGCGCTGTGCTCCGGGCAGTAGGACTTCTCAAGCCAGCTGATGCGTTTCCCTCATTATTGCTCAAGCTAAGGCCATTTCAGGGGCTGGGCGGGTGACTGTGGGAGTCTGTTCATGCCGGAGGCTACAAGGATAATGGCACTTTGGTGCGACCCCAAGTTCATTCAGGGCTCATTGAAGATGTGTCCCTTAGGCAGCTTTGGTAGTTGCTTAGATCAGAAACAGCTCTTTAAAATGATAGTCACTACTTTGTTGAAATGAAAGAGAAATAATGGCCACAGGCACAAATCATACGTGTTTGAACCTTTCCCCTTTTTCTTCCTTTGTTTGTTTTGTTTTTAGACACAGTTCTTCTTAGTAGCCGTGCTTGACCTGGAACTCACTGCGTAGACCAGGCTGGCCTTGAACTCACAGAGATTACCAGCCTCTGCCTGGAGAGTGCTGGGATTAAAGGTGTGTGCCACCATGTCTTTCTTCCTCTCTCTCTCTCTCTCTCTCTCTCTCTCTCTCTCTCTCTCTCTTCTCTTCTTCTTCTTCTTCTTCTTCTTCTTCTTCTTCTTCTTCTTCTTCTTCTTTTTCTTTCTCTCTCTCTCTCTCTCTCTCTCTCTCTCTCTCTCTCTCTCTCTCTCTCTCTCTCTGACCTGGGTTTGTGTAGTCCAAACTTGTCTCCAACTTACTATATATCTAAGGATGACCTTGATTCCCCTGCCTCCACCTTCTGAGCATTCAGATAATTGACATGTGCCCCATACCTGATTTATGTGTCGCCGAGGATGGAATCCAGGGCTCCTTGAACATTTTTTTAAAGATTTGTTTATTTTATGCCTATAAGTGTTTTGCCTGCATGTATGTGCACTGAATGTCTGGTGTCCCTAGAACTCAGAAGAGGGCATCACGTCCCTTTTAACTGGAGCTACAGATGTGAGCAGTCACGTGGAAGCTGGGATCTGAACCTGGGTCCTTGTCAAGAGTAACAAGTGCTCTTAACTGCTGAGCTGTCTTCCCAATTCTGGAATTCAGGATTTCTTGCACACAGCCTTCCAATCTTCCTAAATACATGAACAAAAACTAAACTGTTGTGGAATATTACCTTAACTGTGTAAAGGTGTGTTACATTTGTTTTTGCTGCCTTTGTTAATGGTGTAAAGATGTGTTACATTTGTTTCGCCTTGCCTGCCTAAGGCACCTGATTGGTCTAGTGAAAATGGCCAATAACTAGCCAGAAGAGGGGTAGGTGGGGCTGGTGGGCAGAGAGAATAAGTAGGAGAAGAAAAAGAGGCTCAAGAGAGAAGAAGGAGGAGAGAACAAAGGAGGGAGAGAGGTACATACCCAGGGCCAGAAACTGGGCAGCCACCAGTCAGCCAGACATGAGGAGCACTGAAAGGAAGACATATAGAAAGAAAGGGGGAAAAGTCCAGCGGAGAAATGTAGATAAAGAGGAAGAGGGTAAGTTATTAGAGCTAGTGGGGCAAGCATAAGATACGGCCATGCATTCATAACTAATACATACATCTCTGTGTCATGATTTGGAAGCCGGTTGGTGCCCCCCCCCCAAAAAAGCCTGGTACATGAACCTCACCAGAAGGAAATCAAAGGCAAACCAGTGAAGGACCTCAGCCTAGAGCTCTGTAACACTGCACTGTTGGGTGTGTGACAACTGACCCTTCAACTGAGCGTCTTCAAATCACGGACCGGAGACATGGTTCGGTTGGTGGAATGCTTGCCCAGCATGCATGAAGCCCTGGCACTGCTAGACAGGGCATGGTAGCATGTATCTGTAATCCCAGCACTCAGGAGGTGGAGGTAGGAGGACTGCCCTTCACGGTCTGTGTGAGACCCCCATCACAAAGAATGAAAAGACTGAAAAGGTAAGCCCAAGGAGTAAGAGGACTTGCAACTCAAGTGTGAGAACCCAGGTTTATATCCCTAGCATCTTCATAAAGAAAAACAGTGTATGCGTGTAAGCCCAGAACTGGAGGATGAAGACAAGAGGTTCCTGGGGGACTCACTAGCCAGACAGCCTAGCTGAGAAGGAAATCTCCAAGTTCAGTTAGAGATGGTGTGTCCTATAGAACTAAGGCATAGCAGGATAGAGAAAATACCAGTATACTCCTCTGACTCCTATACATGGTCATAGTCCTCTACCATGTGTGTGCATATGTGTATATACCACTCACATATACATACATACATTATAAAAAAGCAGACAAGCTAACAAACAACCCATAGTTTGCAGAGGAGTCTGGGACAGGGCCAGGGGAGAATGGCCAGTGCAGAGTGTGTGCAGGGCCACCGGTCTCTGGGATTCCTTGGAGCAAATCCTACCTCAAACTTCAAATCAGACTACTCTTCCAGATGGCTTGAGATTTTTTTTTTTTTTTAAGTATCGCCTAGAGATGACCAGAGGATTGTATTGGAAAACTGGGTATTGGGTTGCATCTTCATCAATGCTGGATAGGAGATGAACCTGGGCCTTCTCTGAACCTCCAGTGTACAGAAAATATGCTGCCTCTGTGGGCCTCACATTTGGGCTTCTGGCTTGCCAAGTTCTGAGAACTACCTAGTAATGTGTGTGGACTTCAAAGCAACTATTGAGGCTTAGAGGCTTCATTAAGTGGAAATTGCTACCCGACTGTGCAAACCTCCCTGCCCCAGTGACTATGGTGTCCAGTCCTGGCTCATAGCCCCACGTGCTCTCTTCCAGCTTGGAGGGGAGACTGTGTGATGAGCCACATCTCACTGCTCCTCTTCTCAGCACTGTGTGTGTGTGTGTCTGACTGTCTGTACATGCATGTACATTCATGCAAATTTACTCAAAGCATATAATTAACATATACTATCTCCCCTCCAAAATCCCTAGTGAAATGCTGATACCAGGCCTGAGGCAATGGCTCCGTGTATAGAGTGCTTGCTGTGTAAGCATGAGGGCTTGAGTTTAGGTCTCCAGTGCCCACGTAAATGTTGGATGTGGAGCTGAGTCTGGATCCCCAGCGCCTATGTAAATGCTGGACGTGGAACATAAACATCTATAGTCCTGGTGCTCCTACAGGAGAAGGGAGGTGGAGGCAGAATCCCCAAAATCTCATGGGTAAGCTAGCCTGGCAAGTCCAGCAGCAAAACAAAAGAGACCCCATCCCAAATAAGGTGGGTGGCAAGAACTGACACCCAGGCTGTCCTCAGATGCCTACATGCAAGCCATGGTATGTACACACACACTCACACACACAAAAATAATGACACACACTGCATTTGGCTACGTTCATCTCCAAGGTGGGAAGAGCCAATCTGGTCAGGGAGAGAAACATAACTGAAATGTGCCAATAGTCTCGGGCCACTGTCTTTAAAATTTATGGACTGATGTCTCTACATCCCATGGTTAATTTTTTAATATTATTTTATTTTCTATGTTTGGGTGTGTTGCCTGCCTGTATGTCCGTGCACCATGTGATGCCAGGGGTCCACAGAGCTCAGAAGAGGGCATTGGCTTCCATGGAACTGAAGGTACAGGTGGTTGTGGGCCACAATATGGATGCTGGGAATTAAATCTGGCTCTTCTGGAAGGTTAGTCAGCACTCTTAACAGCTGAGACATCTCTCTAGTGCCTATAGTAAAAAATAATAATAATAATAATAATAATAATAAATTTAACCAACCAAGTTGCAGATTCCAAAGGAGCATGCTTTGAACTGGGTTTCTGTTAGGTGACCATTGATATCCCAAGGGAAATAACGAAGCGGCTGATGAGACTGGTTATGACCTATTGTGTCTTCTTTCCCCCAGCACTTGGTGAGGTGGAACTGAGAGTTGCCCTTCTACAGGTGAAGAAACAGGTTCAGAGCTTTGAAGACACGTTAAAAATACTCTTCAAAGGAAGCTGGATTCAAAGCCAGGCTTTGCAACACCAAAGTCCTCCCATTACCCAATACTGTAGCCTCAGGATATGACAAAGCTTATCACTAAACTTACCTCTGGGAGCCCCACTGGCCCAGTCTTTACTTTCAGCTGTGACATCAATCAGTGGATGCTAATAGACTGGGTGGAGAAGAAGGGGGGGTGGAGGAGGGGAAGAATGATGGTCTGATAGAAGTTACCAGCAGATAAGAACTTGAAACTCTGTGTCAGCCCACTTGTTGATGACATGTCACAAGCTTGTACAAGCCTCTTAGCTACCAGGGTACCAGGCTGTTTGGCTTCATTTTCCCAGTGGGAGATTGATAAGCGCATTCCATTGAGACCAGATGCAGCCAGGAGAGGCCGGAAGCCAAAGAGTATACAGACCTTGTGGGGAAAGTGGCAAGAACTCTGGTGCTTCCTAATGCTTCTTGGGGTTTCTGTGAAAGGTCAATGGAATGAGAAATGGAGAGAATGTTCCATGAAAACTGAGTTCAAGCTGTATCCACGTCCCTGTGAGGCTACTGGGAAGGCAAGAGAGCCTGAACCTGGGTACAGGTATGAAGTACATGTTCTTGCATGAGTTCCTGTGTGTGTTTGTGCCATGAGGAAAACGATAGATGAGTTTTGGAACAAGTGATTGCTGACAGCTATTCACAATTTGTTCTCGGCCTTTATCCTTGCTGACTTATATTTTTAAAACAATGTGAACTCAGAATATTTTTAAGTTTTACATGCATGAGTGTGTTGCCTGCATATGTATGTGTGCACCATGTGTGTGCAGTGCCTGTGGAGATCAGAAGTGGGCGTATGATCCCCTGGAACTTTAGTTACAAACTGTTGTAAGATATGGTCTTGACCACAGAGTCATTGCTGTAGTCCTTGTATTTTTGACACATACTTTATCTGCTGATAATGTGAGTAGTTCAGGTTTGGAGAAGAGAGAAGAAAGACAAGACGGGAAGTGAGAAAGAAGGCCTTGGGGTGCCGCAAATCTCAGTTTTAATCCATTTCTGCCCCCACCCCCTTAGTTCCATAGAAGAACAATAATAGTTAGCGATTATGGAGCACTTGGATGCGGTTAGCGTCTGTGCTACATATATGACACTGAGCTTGCTGGTTTGCTGTTGTTGCTCTTTTGTTTTAGCTCTTTGTACTTTTGAAAATTGAACCTACGGCCTCATACAAATGCCAGGAAAAGTTGCTTCCAGTGAGCTATATTCCCAGGCAGGCTTCGAATACCAATCAGGCCTCAAACTTGCCTGCCCTCCTCTCTCAGCCTCACAAATGGGTAGCTGGGATTACAGGCCTACACCATCAAGTTCAGCTTCATTTACTTTTCAAAGTCACTCCACAATTTTGCTAATTTGTCTGCTGCTGTAAACAAAGAACTGAAATTCAGATGCTGGAGGAACTTTCTGGAAATCTCCCAAAAAACAAAGGGCAGATTTGAGCCTGGGCCCATAAGAACTTTATAGTTATACTCTTAACAGGACATGAAAGAGTTTTTAGAAGCACACTTTAGTTTTCTTTAAAGTAGAAATAAATTCATATAAATTAAATATGGTATTTTAGGTCTTGTTTTGCTCTCTTTCCCCGGAATTTTTAGCAGTGCCAAGGGGTAGGGATAGGGACGGGGTGGGGATAGCCAAGCAAACAAATTGTCCAAAGTCTTGAACATGGACTCTCTCCCAAAAGCTCGAGTATTTGAAACCTTGATTCCCCAGTTGGTGGTACTGTTTTGGGAGATTATGGAACGCCCCTCCAAAAAACAAACAAACAAACAACAAAACAAAGATCTTTTTTTGTAGCCCTGGCTGTCCTAGGACTCGCTTTGTAAACCAGGCTGGCCTGAGATTATGGAACTTTTAAGAGGAGGAGCCTTGCTGGAGGAAGTAGGGTACTGCAAATGGGCTTTGAGGCTTTATGGCCTCAGCCCACTTTGTTTTCTCTCTGCCCACCCCTCTCCAGTGTGTAGATGAAATGCCATCAGCCAGCTCCCTGCTCCATGCTCTCTCTGCTGACATGCTTCTCCTACCATGATGGAGTCTGTGCCTTGGGAATTATTAGCTAAAGTAGACCTTTTCTTCCTTAAGTAGCTTTTGGCCAGAGTATTTCATCATGGCAATGGAAAAGTAACAAATACAAGTCCATAGAACCAAAACACATACAGTCTGAGGCTAGATAAGACGGAGAGCAATCCCGTGGGGTGGAGGAGACCTCGCCTTTACTAGACAGCAACAGAACTTTGTAAGGAGGGTGCTCTGGGGTCTGGCAAATGAGCAAATAATGCTGTGCTGGCTAGCCTCATGTCAACTTGTCACAAGCTAGAGTTAACTGAAAAGAGGGAACCTCAATGAGAAAATGCCTCCATAAGATCTGGCTATAAGGCGTTTTCTTTCTTTTCTTTCCGACATTCCTTCCTTCCTTCCTTCCTTCCTTCCTTCCTTCTTCCCTTCTTCCCTCCCTCCCCCCTTCCTCCCTCCCTCCCTCCCTCCCCCCTTCCTCCCTCCCTCCTTCCTCGTGCTGAGACCCCCCTCGCTGCCCTCGCCTGTGTTCTGTGTCGTGTGCTCTCTCTCTCTCTCTCTCTCTCTCTCTCTCTCTC